>NW_022601467.1:22121451-22253642 GCF_009176505.1 Sitodiplosis mosellana | reverse complement strand
TTTATCCCATTCGTATATGTCAACTATATTTGAATGTATTGGTTATGACACTTTAGTATAAAAGTAAACTCCATACTATTGTGTCTGCACATACTCACGTGCGCGTCAGTACGTGAAATTGCAAGTGTTTCAACGATATATGTATATATACTCACACAGGACTGGAAAAAAAAACACACGGAAAATAATAAATAGAAAATCTTTATTGGATTACCTAAGAATAACGACGATGAAGCAAGAAAAAAAAAATCAGCGAGAAGGAAAACGCTTAAATTTCTTTTCAGAACAGAATTTGGAGAGAGAGTGTTTTTGTTGTTGTTTTATTTTGTGCTTATTTCTTTACCGCAACAACCGTCGACCCGTCTGGATCAAATCGTGCTAAGCAGTACTCAGCAAAACAATACTATATTTGTTATATTGTCATATTAAATGTTAACACATGCTGTGTGCTCTTTATACTGATGTACTAATTTTATCTTTCTTTATTTTATCCGGTATGTGTTTTTCTCTAGATTATAAGGATATTTTAAAGTTTATTTTCCTAATCTGTTGATTTAATCAAACGCTTTTGGTTTTTCCATGTCGTTTTCGATCGATGTTGTTTTTTCTCGCCCTTACCAATGACAACTCCACCCTTAAAAAACTCCATTTCCTCCTGCAAATTTTAATCCCGAGTGGTTTTTCTGTTTCGATTTGTTTTTGTTTTTATTTTTACTTAACAAGATAAACTTTATTTTTGCGTTCTTCCCGACTCAATTGCAGCTTTTCCGCCAAACTCTTTCGTTCCTCTTTACTTTCCCAAGCAACTTTTTCCCCTTTATTTTTTTTCTTTTTTTCTTCTGTTGTCATTTAGCAATATCCTGCTTATGATTTTTGTCATTTCCAATGTCGAAACATCCAACTAATCTGTGTTCTTTTTTCTTCCTTTTTTCTTTTCTTCTTGTGCAAAGAAAAAAAAATATCGGAAGATGTCAATGTTTCTTTAATTTTAGATAAACGTTGTTCACGGTGTTGATGTGAATAATTGTTGGGATTTGAGAGTAACAAATTTCGACACACAAACGAAAAAATTATATGGAAATTTGTTGTTTTAAATCCGGTGGGAATCGGTACTTGGCGATATGACTGTACGCACCATATATAACATACGAACCAAACTAAAAATATTACTACAAAAATACAACTCGACGCAAACCACACAAAAAAAACGATCACATTTTTTTTGACAGATAAAAAAAATGAATGCAAGAAATATATACACAAACAGAAAAATAAATATCATCCATATATTAAAAACGGCGAATCGAGAACGAAGTGTGTAACTACACGCAGTTTCCGTAGACAAGCGGCCACAAGTTTGTTTGGCAATTTTCACTCGATCTTCCATTTCATATAATCTTTTCTCATACATTTTTCTCTGTTGGGTTTTCGATTATTTTTTTCTCTTAATTTCCATTTTAAGACACATTACATCAAACTTACGCAATTTTCCATCTCATTTGATCTCTCTCTCTCTCTCTCTCTTTCTCTTTTATATAAATATATCGATGTAAAAACTGTTCAACAAATACTGGGCGCTTGGCTTGCACGGAATTTCGCCAAAACTTCGTTCGTTGTTTGTTTTTTTTTCTTTCGAAGAGATTTTTGTTTATTTTGTTTCATACATATCGTTAGCTGAAAAAATAAGTTTTTTTTCTTCGTGTGGCGCATCAACTTTCTGATGCGTTCCAAATAAATGTTGTTGATGAGATATGAACCAAAGTTTACAAAAAAAGGGCAATTTTTTTTTTCAAAATGTTAGAGAAAACCACAAAAAATTAATGTAGACTCGAGACAAGAAATAATGATTGAAGAAAACAAAAACGAACAATCACAAAAAAAATGATGGAAAAGTTTATTGACTGATTTCCCTAAACCCACCTTCATGTTTCGATGCATAATGAATATTTGTTGTTGTTGTTTTATTTGGAATATTTTATATGTATATATTCTTTAATCCTCTTTTTTTGCCAATAAAAAAACGAAATAATAGCAAAACGGAGCTTACATGAAATTGAACATCCGCATATGGGCGCGCGCGCTCGCGTAACCATTAAATCTCGTTTATGTGTGCCTCGACTGCTTCAAAAGTCAAAGAAAACACACACACACACACACACACACATACACGAGAGAGTGAAAGATAGAAGTAAAGTAAAGAAATGAGCGGCGAATAGTAATGTATACGTGAAGAAATGAACAAGAAACTACCTCGTTATCCGTTTCACATGTAATTACCGTACCGACTTTTGTGTGTGTCATTAAATTTTTTATGCACACGTACGACCTCAAAAACGCAATGCTCAAAGAAATGAACCAATGATGAAATGTACGATTACAATCGACACGATGCGCGTATGCGACTATTTCGGGCCGTGTACTTGAGCGTCCCCGCGTGCGGTTGGAGCGCTCTTTTTTCCTTTAAAACCATATTATTGCTCAATTTCATGGCTATTATTTCAATTTATTGACTATACTCGCTTTTCACCTAATCAAATCTATGCTCTCTCTCGCACCTCAATTCGATATTTAGATCCATTCGAACACACACTTATATATAGTGTAGCTGTAAATTGATAGATGTATTCGCATGTAATGTATAGGTGTAGTTTTGTAGCTTTATCATATGATTGTTGTAAAGTAATGTTGTTATGTTGTCTGTCATTTTTCAAACAGTTCACCGTTTTATTTTGACTTTTATCCGACCAATGTACAAAACCGCACAATGTAACTCAATCGCATGTATTAGTGTAGACTGTAAACAATGTGCATAAATATCAAATCAGCTTCATTATCTATTATTATTTTGTATATACATATTACGTATCAATTGCAAGATCCGATTTTATATGTAAACGTCCTGACAGTTGACGTCTGTGGCATTATGACCAAATAAATGGAAGGAAAAAAACGAAAACACGACGAAGTTCTAGCGTTGCTTTCTTCACCGTCGATAAGAAGAATGTGAACTTTTCTGTAACGCATGCCACCATCGCCACCACTACTATCCGTTTGGCTGAAAAATGCCGTCACCGTTCCCTGTTTTTAATCAACAACAGCGAGTCATCTCAACGTCATAACTTGCCGAGCATGTGTTGTTGCTCGTAACAAATTGCGATTTTCCTTGTCATCCATCAAAAAGATAAATAGTTCTGCTCGATCGAATTTCCTGCACACAAAGTAAAATTGACAACCATACACTTTCTTCCCACTTTGAAACTTCAATATTGGCGTAAACTTTCGAATAAATTGCTACAAACACGCGCGCACGCACAAAATCTCCTTGGGTCGAAACCGGTGCGCACAATCCTTCTTCAAGCAACGCAAATATGCCTCCGAAAACTGTCAAATAATTGGTTATTTCAAAATCGACACTTTAACTGAAGCATTAATCAACGATATAATTGCATCAATGAATTGCATTATCCACACTTTAATGTTGAATCATCGTAGCTTTCTACTTCTCTATCGCGTAATGATATTACAGATCCGGCATTTCGAAAATGTATTTGAGTTTTTTATGTGACACACATTTTATGTTCATCATGTTTATTTAGCGTGCTTCACTCGTCGGACAAATGATGTACATCAAATGTGTATTCAAAGGTGTGCGCGTAATTTTGACTTCAGAAATCGTAGATAGTTTGACCTGCAGCTTTTTTCACAATTTGCTTAGCGAATCGACGGCTGCTACAAAACTGTCGTCACACCACCAAATTATTGTTCGATTTAACGATTTTTGGCGTACATATTTATACTATGTGCTGCAGCATGTAATCGCATTTGCGATTTCATCATTTTATAAGTTTTGCACCAAAAAAAAAACGTTTTCTCTTTTTTAGTCGTAATATTCTGGTCGATTCGAATTCATTGTCTTTCTTTTTGTAGTTGGTAATCAATGAAGTTTATGATTATCATTTGGAATGATAACAAAAAAAGGTATTTAGAGCATTTTAGCACATATACACACAAATTGAAATTTATTAGAGAATTCTCTTGATTTTGGGTTATTTTTCGCCCTTCCTGTCTGGAATGTAAACATTTATACATGGTATGAAGCAATTCCGGGGCATTTCGTGCGATAAATTTATCCCGGTGCCTAAGTGTAGGAGGGATGCCAAAATGATTTGCCATATTTATCGGATTATAATCCAAAATGCAGTCACATTTGCATGAGCATAGGCACACACACTTCTCGTCCGCAAATGCATAAAACGAGACAGGTACAAGGCATAACGAGCTTAGAATGTATCGCTTAATGTGTTTACGTGCAGTGCGATGTTCGTTCATGCCAATGTGGCAAATATCAAATTTGAATTTATCCGATTAATAGACCATTCTGGATGTTTAATGCATTTTATACACCCGATAAATTAATGCACAACCCAATTGCTGATAGTTTCATGCGCTTTTTTTTCTATTTATTTAATGAAACAACAACACATTGAATTTGATTGAACATTTTAAACACATTAAAACACACACATACACAAACACACACAATTTGCAATCGGCAAGCATCCACAATGCTGAACAATAGTCTCGACCATTTTGAATTCTTTGAATGAAAACTGAAAAAAAAACATTACACAAACTACACTTAGAGTATTGAGCTTAGAGTAAAAAATTGGTTGGAAATGGAAAAAAAATTCTTCATTCAAATTAAGAAAATTGATAAGAAAAAGAATTACCACTTAGTGCATTAATTGGTATTCATATTCGATTAGTAACAAACAAGAAAATAACAAAAAAAAATAGCTAACATTCTCAACAACACACGACACAAACACACGATTAACTCTTTTGCTTAAGTAATTTTCTAAGAACAACATTTCATTTTTTCATTCATTTTCACGATAATCTCTACATTTTTTGGTTCATTTTTGATTGATACACACATATTGGGGAAAATATTTTTTTTCTTTTTCAAAATCAATAGTTAGCGATTTTTTTCCTTAAAAGAATTCATTTTTTCTGCGCATTCGTGATAGTGAACCACCAATTTTTTGCAAATGAATTGTAAGAAGCACGTGTCGAAAGCGATCGAATGGATGCAATGCAATGCTCGTGCAATTGATAAGAAATTGCAATTCAATTGATATAAATTGGATCAACTAATCCAATGCAACGTGCACATCGCATACCAATCGATGCTTTCAACATTTGGTTTCACATTGGAACTTTTTTCCGCACTCTACTTTTTTGAATCCACTCCATAGAACAAGTTCTTTTTTTCTGATTGATCATAGTCGAAAGGATAAAAACCACCACTAATGCTTTTGATACGTATACTCTATCTGTCTGACCAATTTTCCTAGTTATGTTTTGTTTAAGTAACGAACACACGTAATTACATTATTAGTTTTAACCGCGATCATCCATTGTTGAGCTTTGAACGAAAGAAAAACGGTCAAACAGAAACAACATTTGTCAGTCGAAATGAAAATGAAAATGAACGCCCAAAAAAGGGAGAATTCACGATTACACAACGAATTCCAGACTAAATAGATTGTGTTTTGGTTACTGGAACAACTTGCAAGAGTGAGCGAGACCCGATCAAATGCTGAGGGGAAAATCTCACAAATGCGAACGGAGAAAACGTTTTTTACCTCATCACAGTAGAGGGTGATCGATGGCCTGTTTGGGCCAATCGTCATCACCCCGTATCGAGTCGTGGAGAAAACTGTTTTCGTTGTCGCACAGTTTCACATTTGTTGCACTTTTTTCTTTGAACATTTGATGATAGCTATTGAACAATCTGATTGAGTCGAATAAGATAAAGATACCATAAACCAATTTAAACCATAAAACCAACCATGAAAAACAAGAACAAAAACCGAAATGAACGAACACCCGACCAAAAAAAAAGCAAAAATAATTGATGGTTCAAATGTGGCCTTTTTCTTAAACTCTTCACATTCCAGATTATTGCTGTTATATCAATCCTCTTCATAGTTTTGTCGACAATAGCCTTAACCTTGAACACAATACCGGCACTGCAACCCGAACACAATCGCAATGGTACGCATAAAGGCAGTACGCAACAAGACAATCCTGAGCTGGCAATTGTTGAGGCCGTTTGTATATCGTGGTTCACACTTGAATATTTATTGCGATTTGGGGCGTCACCAGACAAGTGGAAATTCTTTAAAGGTGGATTGAACGTCATTGATCTGTTAGCCATACTTCCATATTTTGTATCTTTGTTCCTATTGGAAACGAACAAAAATACTACGGACCAGTTTCACGATGTGCGTAGGGTCGTGCAAGTATTTCGCATCATGCGTATCCTGCGAATCTTAAAGCTGGCGCGTCATTCAACTGGCTTACAATCATTAGGCTTTACATTACGAAATTCGTACAAAGAATTGGGACTGTTAATGTTGTTTCTGGCAATGGGTGTTCTAATATTTTCGTCACTCGCATATTTTGCTGAAAAAGACGAGGAAAACACCAAATTCATAAGTATCCCTGAAACGTTTTGGTGGGCGGGGATCACAATGACGGTATGAGTCCATTAAGCTCATTTTTAGCTTAAAATCAAATTTAATTTTGAATCAATTGTTCAACAACAACAACAACAACAACGGAAAAACCAAAAAGCCGACCGGAGGACTTTGGAGCAGCTTCTAAATGTTGATAAGAAAATTGAATTCAATGAATTTATCTCGCTTTTAATTGTTCGTAGGATTTCATTTGGATATGTGGCGCAATTCCAGAAGTGTCGCTTTCTTTTGAGTGTGCTCATCAATGCCTTCGTACTAAACTGTTAATTTTATGTAATGAATAGAAAATTGATAGTTTAGTGCGAAAGTATTGATGAGCACACTCAAAAGAGAGCGACACTTCTGGAATTGCGCTACATATCCAAATAAAATCCTACGAACAATTAACACTATGACTGTTCTTCATATTTGCAACATATTACTGTTCTTGGGGGACTCCAGGGCCCCCAAGATACTTCATATGAAATCTGGACTGTTATAAGAGATAACAAATTAGTGTCTGGAGCAAAGTTGTAATACTCGAGGTTTGCTATAATTTTGTTGCAACAAATATTGCTTATCTCTTATCAGTTCCGCGAAAAACGCGAAAAAACGCGAAAATCGCGAAATTTTCCCACCTCGTTTTAGTGAAGCCGATAAGAAGTAAGAGACTTGCCTCTTCGACAGAAATGTAGAGCAGGTCGAGTACTACAACTTTGCCACAGACACCAAGTCGTTATCTCTTATCAGTTTCGCGAAAAATGATTATCAAGAACTCGCGTTTTTCGCGTTTTTTCGCGTAACTGATAAGAGATAACGACTTGATGTCTATGGTGAAGTTGTAGTACTCAAGCTGCTCTACAACTTTGTCGAAGATACCAAGTCGTTATCTTTTATCAGTTTCGCGGAATACGCGAGAAACCGCAGAAAACCGCGAAAAAACGCGTTTTTTCCTTATCATTTTTCACGAAACTGATAAGAGATAACCAGATGGTGTCTGAAGCAAAGTTGTAGCTCTGGTCGAGGACTATAATTTGGCACAGATCCCACGTCGTTATCTCGTATCAGTTACGCGAAAAAATGATAAGAAAACATTCGCGTTTTTCACGGTTTTCTGCGGTTTTTCGAATATTCCGCGAAACTGATAAGAGATAACGAGATGGTGTCTATACCAAACTTGTAAAGCAGCTTAAGTACTACAACTTCGCTACAGCATCAAGTCGTTATCTCTTATCAGTTACGTGAAAAGCCGCGAAAACCGTGAAAAACGCGAATTTTTTCTTATCATTTTTTGGCGTAACTGATAAAAGATAACGACTTGGTGTCTGTAGTGAAGTTGTAGCAATTGACCAGAACTACAACTTTGCCATAGACACTATTTCTCTATCTCTTATCAGTTTTGCGGAATACGCAAGAAACCGCAGAAAACCGTGAAAAACGCGATTTTTTTCTTATCATTTTTTCGCGTAACTGATAAGAGATAACGACTTGGTGTCAAAGTAAAGTTGTAGTACTCGACCAGAGCTACAACTTTGCCATAGACACCATCTCGTTATCTCTTATCAGTTCCTTGAAAAATGAGAAACTATGAATTTGCGTTTTTCACGTTTTCGCGGCTTTTCGCGTAACTGATAAGAGATATCGACTTGATGTCTACGGCGAAGTTGTAGTACATAAACTAGTCTACAACACTGCTACAGACACCAAGTCGATATCTCTTATTATAGTCCAGTTATAATATAAAATATTCATGGGGCCCTGGAGTCCCCCAAGAACAACAGCGTAACATGTTTTGCGGCAGGCTGTATTTTACACATACTCACACATATGCATATGTTTTTTTTTCATTCGTGTAGAGAAATGTTCAATCTATACAATGAGACTTAACTCCGGTTGGTTTATATACTGTTTAGTACTTTTATTCAACTTTAAAGTTCGCTGGGGGCCCTGGGTGCCCCAAGAACAATCATAGTGTTAAAAGCGAGATAAATTCATTGAATTCAATTTTCTTACCAATATTTAGAAGCTGCTCCAAAGTGCGCCGGTCGGACTTTTGGTTCTTGTTGAGTTATTGATTCAAAATTAAATTTAAATAAATAATTTTTACTGACTGTGGTAATAAACGAAAACAACTTTTTTAAAACTCAAAATCGTCGAAAAACTTAAAAACGTTGGCTTTAAAACACCGAAATCGGTCGTATAAATCGGTCGCAGACTGTGGGCTATGGTGATATTGTCCCAACCACCCCATTGGGCAAATTGATTGGTTCGGTGTGTTGTATTTGTGGCGTACTTGTAATTGCCTTGCCCATTCCAATTATTGTAAATAATTTTGCCGAGTTCTACAAGGTACTGATATATTCGAAAATCTCTTTTTTTTCAAACTTTCTTCTTTCACTACACTTCTTTTGTTTCTTATCATTTTTTCCTTATTCTTTTCTTGTTTTCATTCGATTTACTATCTTACAAATTTTCGAAACAAAATCAAAAAAATGAACTTTCCTCACTGAATTTTGTTCAAAATCACATCAACACCTGCATAGAATCAAATGCGTCGTGAAAAAGCACTGAAACGCCGTGAGGCGTTAGATCGAGCCAAACGAGAAGGCAGCATTGTATCATTCCACCACATCAATTTACGGGACGCGTTCGCCAAAAGTATGGACTTAATTGATGTGATCGTAGACACAGGTGAGCCAAACAAATCAATACCAAATCTAATTAACTATTGAAAAAATAACAAATCAATTTGGATTTCGGTTTTTGATTTGTCCGGAATCGAAATCCCACGGCGAAAATATAGAAATTGTTGACAAATCATTCAAGTCAAAGCAATCTTCAGTTTTCCATTTCATTCTAACTCGTAAAACTTCAGATTGCTTCGTCTGATTCCTATTTCGTTTTATTTTATTATTTTGCATGTTTAAGTTGCGTTTCAGCCACCGAAACTCATATGAACCATAGAATTTTTTTCTGGACAGTAAAAATCATTCAATTGCAAATGGAATTGTTTCACCGGTTGTGATAGCACGATGCACAGCCATTTTGAACGAAATTTCAGAAGGAAAAAAATTGCATTGTTCATATCCTCTTTATGTTGAAGTTATTAGGTCGTGAAATCAATTCGTAATTCAATTTGCATTAGTTTCCAAATGAAAAGTGTCGAGTATTTGAAGTATTAGTTGAGTTCTCGCATTAAAAAAAATGAATTATCAACAGTGATGAAAATTGCATGAATTTTCCGTTCTTATTTTCGTTTGATTTTTCGTTTATCGTTTCGTATCTCGTTTAAACTTTGTCTCCGCTTTTCGGATGAGCAATTAATGTGTCGGTTTTAGATTATTGCACACACACACACATAAATGTTTGTTAGCTTCTCCGTGTGAGAAAGCCATTGTTTTTCAAAACGCCTATCTCATACACACACACACACTCTCTGTCTCTCTATTTTCCCACATTATTATATTAGTCTCTCTCTCTCTCCCGGTCTAAGTATTCTCTAGCTCTCTGTCTGTGTTTGTTCATGTTGAATCTTTCTTTTTATCGTTTTTGTAAAATGTATTTAATATTATCCACTGGATCCAGTATACAACCACACTTACCAACACACAAAATATACCGAAAATTCCATTCGTTTCGTATGTCTAACGGAAAACCTAAACCCCAAAACGACGTCGAAATGGCGTTTTTATTAAAATACCGTCTTGGATGTCGGTGCAAGTCAGAGAGAGAGAGAGAGAGAGAGATAGTGCAGTCTTTTTCAGAAACAGCACTCGATATAACCCATGTATGTATACATTCAAATGGATATTTGTGGGGAAATTGAAGATCTCCGTTGGGTCAAATTTTCCACACGGTGACACTATGTCCCAACGATGCATATACGAACGAAGAGATTACAATTTATTAACGTGAATTACATGCATAGTTTAATTAGTTTTTCCCAACAACGTCGACGACGACAACGACAACGACAACGAAAGAACATCAGGTTCTAGTGAAGAATCGTGCTTTTTGACAGATGTACTAAATTGAATTTTCTATGTCGCCATCTGTTGTTGGTGATAGAAATATCTTATCACATGGTTCTGATAAAGATTTTATTTATTGTTTATACAATTTTCAAATATTTGAGCTCATTTTTACGGATTTGAAAATTGTCGTTCCGAGACGATACAACCAAATTGATCGTTGCACATTCTTATGTAACAAACGGCATGACAATTTTCAAATGTTATGATTTCGAAAGTGAATGTCATGTTAGTTTTCCTCAATAAAAATTAAAATATTAAAATATTGACTGTTTTTGAATGTTTGCTATGAATAGGTCATTTTCAGAGCGTAAAATTTGACAGATACCATTGCTGACGTTAAAAGGGTGCGTTCAGTGTCGGTATTGAGCAATGAAATGTACTAAACACGTGATTGTGTATTACAATTATGAATAGTATTTAAAAAAATTCACTTTGTTTTGAAAATGTGGGAAATCAATGTCAACAAAGAGACAAAAGAATGATTTGCCATTTATTATTTTGTATTGGTGTTTTTTTTAGATAATATTCGGCTTTTTTAAAAACAAAGTTACAACACTTGAAATTGGTCGTGCCGTGTTTTAAACTTGATGATGATAATTTTTTTCACTCTTATGTGTGTTTATGAATTGGGTTTATGAATGAAAAAGTAATTTTATATAAAATTGGAAAAACAATAAATAAAATCTTCATCAGAACCATGTGATAAGATATTAGTATCACCAAACAGATGGCGACATAGAAAACATTCAAGTACATCTGTCAAAAAGCACGAAAATACCTGATGTTCTTTTGCTCTTTGACTTTGTGCCGTCGTGTGTTGAACGAAAATGCATCGCATTGCTTCAACATATCGCAGCAAAAAAAATCCCCCCTTCATGCGATATTCATCTCGTTCGCTTCAAGGAATGCTATCGCGTTGATCGTTTAGATAGAAATTTGTTGAGCCGGGAACATCGTCCATAATAAATAAACGGGAAATAAATTAACCCAGATAATAATAATAATGGAGAGAGACTGAATGGGAGGGAAAATGCATACAACATTTTTGATTGCCAGCAAATTTTGTTAACAACCGTTTAACCCTACTTGCATATTCTCTCAACCAGTGTTTCAGTTTATTTTATTTTCCCTTCCGGTTCTCTTTCCTTTCTATAGAGACAAATTTCATGGGATTTCAGCAAGTTTAATTTGCCCATAGTCTGTTACCATTAGAACTGAACGCTTTTTTTTCCTACACCGATTTTTGTTTATCTCTTTGTTTATGTAAATAAGATGTTGTAAGGGAAAAATTCGTTCGACGAAACATGACACAAAAAAAAATTGCCTACCTTGTTAAATATTGAATATACTCGTATTTATGCTAAATACGTGGAAAGAATACAATTCGATTAAAAAAAACAAAAGCTTTTTTTTTTGTTCCGTTCAAATAAATTATGAGGCCAATCAACATTTCAACTGTTAATTTGACTCTTTTTCGTTTTTCTTCTTTTTTCTCTCTCTTGATTGAATATCTCTTCCAGACGAAGAAGAGGATGATACCTAATGAGAATATAATATTGAATAATAAAATCGATTCGAAATACCAGAGCACACTCTGTGAACTTGCACATGCACACGCACACACAAACACACACATGAATTCGCAAAAATGCACGCGCACTCATGCAACTACAGACACACACACACACACACACACACTCTCACACACACAGAAAAAAAGAAACAAACACGCGCACGCAATACCACGTTTTCAGTCTGTCTCTATCTCTCTGTTGAGCTATCGGTAGTACTAGTACACGCAACACAAATACACAAATACACAAATTAATATTCGTTGACACCAAATACCTAGGCACCCATGCTGAACGCGATAATTAGTCGGATTAAATTTTGGAGTATACAATGAAAAACATAAATAAAATTGAAAATCAAAGGGGATAGTATATACCTAGGTATAATGAATAGAGTAAGAGAGTTGCAGCGAAAATAAATTGTCCAGCATTTTTGCTCACCACTCCATCTCATTTGGGAAAATGATGTGGAATTCGTTGGAGCAAAATGAATGACACCAAAAACCACTGTTTGCAAATTAGATTTAAATGCGCTTAACACTCAAATGATTCACTGAGAATAAAAGTAACTTATTAAATGTTCGCCAGTTTGTTCGGCGACTTTTGTGTTGCGGTTAGACTGGCGAATATTTAATAAGTTACTTTTATTCTCAGTGAATCAAATGGCACACAAAATACTGAAAAAAGATACGTTTTTCTCTCATCTTTCTCAGGAAGTAGATTTTTTCTTTCTTTTTTTTAGGTGAATTTTTTGTTTTGCAAATATTTTCTTTCAACCAATCGAGTAGAATAACTTCCCAGTAGATTCTATTAAATGCAAAAAAGGAATGCTATGTCAATTGTACTGAGTTGTGTAGCTTTAAGCTAGAAAATATATTTATTAAGTACACAACGTCACTTGAGTGTTAATGAATGTCGGTACTGGAGGAAATATTTTCGCTGCATCTCAATATAATTTATTGATTTATTCAAAACGAAAAAAACACATACAAATACACGAGGAAAAGCGTTTTTGATATAAGAGACATTTTATTTTAGAACCAAACACCAATACAAACATTTACCTTAAATTCATTAGTTGTTAAGCAGTTAAATTCATACTACACAAAAGCGTCCATAGATTTAGTCAATAAATTTTTCGCTGAAACGTTCTAACATAAAATTTATGTTATTCGATTTCGAAACGGTACAATGTTTACCGTGCGCTTTTTCTCTCCCTCTTTTTCTCGCTCCGCACTCGTTTGCTCACTCTGTCTGTCTATCTTTCTATCGGAATTGCCGGAGTTGGGAAATTTGCATTATTTATTGAGATTATTGTTGTTTGAATTGGAAATAATTATGATCGCAGATAAGTATCAGTCTCAATTATCTATTCACAAACAAAACACGTATACGTACAATATATAAATTAGTATATAAATATTTAGAGAGAGAGAGAGAGAGAGAGAGAGAGAGAGAGAGAGAGTTCCAGAATTAAATTGAATATGTATTGTGTAGGGGATATTTGTGTCCATGGAATTTTTAGGTTAACCACACATACCCTTAAGCACAACCGCAAACACTTTGATACCAAGCTTAGGCAAAACCACATCCATACACATTTACGAAACAACTCTGTTTTCAGTTCACTTAACACTCCGGAAAAATGTAATTTGTAAATTTCAAACGGCCGTTTCGACAAGTAGTGAAAACTATATGAAAAACTTTTAACCATACACGCAATCACAATATACAATCAATTTACAATTATGCACACTCACACACATACACACACACACACACACACGTACACATTTGGAAAACAGCAAACAAAAAACTAAGAATTAAAATAACAGGAATTAAAAGAAGAAAGAACATACAATTAAAAACTAAAGTGAAAAAAAATCAAATTACAAAAGTTTTTGGAAGCGTCTGGAAGAAATATACAAAGTTCTAGTGAAAAGCTTTTAACAAGTATTTAATTTAATTACATAATCGAATATATAGTTTTACCTTTTCTACCTCAAGAATTCGTCGTTCGCGCCTCGCGCGATATAAATTGAACATTAGACGGCTTCCATAAAAATAAATAACCTGAGCATTGCCTTCGAATAAATAACACTTGAAGACAATATGGATTACATCGAGAAAAATGCTAATGATTTTTTAATTTATTGCTTAATCCTACGCTAAACACACAGCGATGATAAGCCCTGATAGATGGGGCGAGCACTTGCTCGCGCAAAATTCAATTAAAATTCACACAAAACTTAGTGAAGCATGAGGAATTTCTAGCACATGCAAATAAAACGTGAGCCAAACCAAGATATCACCCAAGATATATCCTTCGGGCTGCAATTCAATCTACTCCCTTTTTTCGGTGTAAAATCTCTCTCTCTCTCTCTCTCTCTCTCTCTCTCTCTAACACACACACACACTCGAGAAATCGATCCAATTTGAGTAGTTGTTGTTGCTCCATCTTTTTATTGCAGCATACTCTTGCTGTGCGGAAATATACTAGCTTTCACTATTACCTTGACAATTCTTGGACTTTTCCAGTAGATTCTCATCCGCATAAACATACATGGGTGCTGCATGTACTCTATTCTCTCCCTCTCTTTCTCGTGTTTTCTCGCTCTGCATTTGTTGGTTTCGGGTCGAGTGTGTATGCACTCGGCAACCCAGATCAAGAGCGAGAGAGAGAGAGAGAGAGAGAGAGAGAGAGAGAACGAGACTGTGGCGAATCAACCGAATAAAGGAGAAGGATGTTGTATATCATAAAAAAACACTGTGAAATAACTGTTACCGCTGCAGGTACATTCCCATGGTAAACAAATGTGCATATTTCGCATTCGAAATGTTATGCAATAAATTAAGCATTACGTCACAGTGGAGCTTGTTGTAATCACTGACCATAAGCCATACATACTCGCCAAACCAAAACATATAGGAGTGTAAGTTGAAAAAAAAAGAATACCTTCGCAACACAAAATCGCTCCAATCAAATGAAACGAACAAAGGAGCTACGCTACCTCTGTCTCTTGAAACCATCCCCAATCACAGCAATACATTTCACAAAATGCGAAAATTTCTACGAATGTACTCCATCAGATACAACTCATCCAAACACATCAAAACGAGTACATGGCTCAAGAGCGAAAGTCTCTCTCATTCAATCACACCCGTTCACTTCTTTATCTCGTCCGTTCGTTCGTTTGTTCGATGGTTTTTTTCTCTCTGTGATTTGATCGTAAATCGTAATGCCTTTCTTAGGTCAAGCTCATTTATTTCCATTTGAATTGTTTTCCCTTTCTTCTTGTGTGCCGTTCCGATTTAATTTTCCTCACATTGTTATTCTTTCTGCTGCGAGACACTTTCGCATGGCAAAATGTGCACACACATAGAACGATTCCTCATCTATCTCATCGCATTTTGAATGCTGTCTCTACACTTCGAAAGCACTTTGTTCAACTTCACAGCGAAAAGTTTTGTAAGCAAACGCAAACCATCCAATTGATATGTGATTTTCGTAAAGAACTTCACATGATAGCCAAACAAATCACTGCTCAGAATGCATTTTTCCTTCGCTGTTCTTCTCAATATTATATCATTCCAACAATTTTCAAATAATAGTAGTAATAATATAAGATATTGGGGCAAGAAATTTACATTGCCATTTCGTTGGGAAGCCAAAATGTTCGACACAGACCGCGAAAGTCGATTGTCACACACGTTTCATTTTTTTTTTCGTTTTCTGTCAAATGATAATATTAAGTTTTGATTGTTTTTTTCCATTCAATCTAAATTTTCCATTAAAATAGATGATACGAATGCAAAATAGTTTTGAAATAATTGACTTATTCAAGCAACGATTAACTAAAACGATTAGAGTTTTAGCAATCCCATTTCAAATTATTCAAATGAACAAAAAATAAAATCAACATCATAATTATAATAATAATTATTATAATAAAATAGATAGCATTTTGACGATTTCTTTATTTATTTGAAACAAAAAAATAAACGGCAATGTAAACACAGTTTCTATTGACCTAGATATGCTATGTTAAATAGAGCCATCATTTCTAGAATGACATCATTTAGATGTGTAGACAAGTGACACGGAAATTAAAACTTAAATTTAACTATATTAAAGAAAAATGATACCCAAATGGTGTAATTAACCTTAACAAGGATCACTTTTAAAAGACATTCAATGAATCCTCTGATAATAGTCCAAATTGATAATAATTAATTAATTAATTAATTAATTTAATAGAAGATAATAAATAGAGAAAAAAAATACCAATAAAAAACCAACCAACCAAAAAAAATACACCCAACACGATGGTCGAATGTTTCTCTTCTTAAAACCCACTTCTCTCTTTCCACACCATTCTATTCAATTCCAACAGGTGACAAAAGCGACATTGATGGTATCGAAACACCGTCCACTTCTCTAATTAAAGCGCTGCCCGACACACTCGATACGCGAACACCGCTCACATCACGTCGACGCCTATTATCGTCTCGCATTAGCGAAATCAATAAAGAATTTTTAATCGATAACAACGACGACGACGACGATGATGATGCTAACGATACTTGACCCACTACTCGCATTTTGCGCATCGAATTAGTGGAGCAACTGTGCCGCATACACACACACATAGACACATTCTCTCTTTACCTAAATATTATCATTACGTAACCCATTTAACGGTTGTTTCTTTTTTGAAATACTCAAAACTCAATTTATACGCCATATTCAACTATCCAATTTTGTTTTATTCGAAACAAACAAATGAGAACGCTACAAAACAAAATATGATGACAAGCTCAATTAATTTCTATGCATACAATACGAAATAAACTTACACATGCTTCTATCAAACAATCAAATACATTTAGATATTGGTACGTTGTCAATTGAAAAAAATACATGAATGAAACACCAGTCTAAACATATATATATATATATTTAGAATTAATCAATGTGCACCATAATGTAACTTTCGGCCGAATGTTTCAAGGCAACAACTGTTGATTGACCACCTTAGCCGCTGATGCTGCATCCAATCTTGATGCCGTTGTCTTGGCAATCAACATGCTCTCGCTTATCTCCTAAGTGTTATATCGCAACGAACTAAATATTTCTTTCTTCGAAATGAAATAAAGTAACAAGAAAATCACGCTCAGATATGTATACCATATAACAAAATAAGGGACATTTATTGCACATCCTCATGTTCAAATATTGAATTTTTTGTACCCCATCAAAAATTGTTTTCAGGCTAATTACAAAATAAGCTCTCTCATACCGCACAACGATAAATTGAGTCAAAAGACCGAATATATGCTTCTTGTCATACCACATGACAAAAAAACCACTTAGATTTTAAAGAAGACCCTGTTGATGTAAATAGAAACAAAAGCAAAATGTCATTTCATTTGACGGTTGTCGTCAGAGCACATATTTTCCCAATCTCCAACTACTACTATCGAACACATTCCGACAAGCGAACTCAGTTTTAGCTCAATCTAAAGCTTAACAGTTTCATTGAAATTCGCTTTTTTTGTTTACATTTCAAATGTATATTTGCTCAATTTCCCTTCGAATCACCATAAGCCATTGCATTTCAACTCGTTCCTTTCGCCTAAAAAAAGGAACGATGGAAAAATACAGAAAGCAAGCAACCACCACATCAAAAATACTCTAAATCGAAATTGTTCGGTTCATTTGGCGATCACTCACAAACTTTTCGAATTGTGTTCATTTTAAAATGGTTAGCTGGAAACAAACTTTATTCCCGAATTTGAATGGGAAAAAAAGGAAGTGAAATAGTACTTGCTCTTATTATAAACGTATCGATGGAATCAAGCGAAAGGGAAACATGAGAGAAAAGCCTATTTTGTTTTGTAGTTGTGCACTTAGTGGAGGAAATCCAAAATAAAAAGAGTTTATTTTGATAGCAGTCGCGGAAAAAGAAATGCAACAAAAAATATGGCAAACGACAAACAAGTTTTGAGCTATTCCAAAAAAAATATTGTTTCTTTAAGAAATGTGTATGAGCTCTTGGCTTTACTTAGTTTCATTAATGTTTTACCTTAAAATTAATCGGACACAAAATGAATTGTAACATTGAAAATAATGGAAAAAAAACCGCCTTATCTCTCTTTAGTTTGAAGCCGCACCCGAAATCCATGTGATAGAACAATTGAAATCTGCCACTTATTTTTCCACTGCGCATTGGAATAAACTTGCGATAGTTTAGCGGATAGAATACAGTAGTTGTTTTTGTTTTAGTTTATACAAAAAAAACGGATAAAACGTGAAAAGAAATAAACAAATCGATTTCGTATATAGTGCCTTAAGATTGACAACAACAACAACAACCAAAAAAAAACACGTACGGTGATCAAGTGGTCACCATTTAGAGAAATTCATTTCAAGAAAAAAGAATCGGTTCTAAATTCGTCTGAAAAAATGGCGATTTGTGAAGCGGCATGCATATAGTCGTACACACTGAATAGTGGATCATTTCCATTCAATTGGTTTCATTGGTGGCAACAAACCGCAGCATTTGAATTCTCATGAAACAACCCGTTTGAATTCCATATGCCCATACCTTTCCATATCCATCCACCCCATATCCATATCCATTCTGTACGCTCATACCGAATTGAATCTATTATTTGGATGAGTGAAACGTTGTTTCAATTTCCTTCATGTGGCCTTCTTCCTTTTTGGCATCCCGCAAATTGGTGACACATTTCGGTTTGATGTAATCGCGATCGAGCGGGCGAGAGAGAGAGAGAGAGAGAGAGAGGATGAGGAGGAGGAGGAGGAGGAGGAGGAGGAGGAGAAGGTGGTGAAAGAGATAGAGCTGTCGATTCAAACGTATATTTCAATTTCCTTAAACCATTCATCCGCTTCGAAATGAATTCTCTCTTACGTTATAGATATCCCGTGTGAAAAAGAAATGACTGACTGACTATAACTTCAGTTGACTTTAGTTGATTGAATTTATATTTTTGTTCTAAGAAAATCACTTGGTCCCAAATGAAGCAACTTAGATTGACTTGTAAGTTCAAATGATTTCAGTTAACTATGATAGACTTACACTACACTTTGTACTGAAATGTCAATCAAAGTAAGTCATTTTTGTCCCAAATTAGTTAACTGACTGGTCAGTTACTATTTTTTCACACGGGATACCGTATTTCCTCTCTCCCTCTCTCTTTTTCGCCCTAGCTATCTCACTTTGTCTGCCTTTTGTTTGTCCCCCCTTTTCAGTGGCAATCGAGCAAAATTTTCGCGCAACTTTCATTTGTGTTGGAATTTTCCAAAGATAAAAAAAACTCTAATGTCCTCCTCGATAAATCAAATCAACACACATACACACGCTTCCAAAACACATGCACATTAACAACAACAACAACAACAACAACACTAACCACAATACACAACCACGAATCGGTTTCCATTACCAATTTGATTAGAGAAAAATAAAGAATACATGTAAATTTCCGTTCCTTTATCATTATTCTGATTGTGGAATTTGTTGGAATTATTTTGATTGTATAGACTTGTGTATATGTATAAATGTTATGTTTCCATTTTCCTGTATACGTTTTCGTTTCGAATTTAAATCTACGTGTTTCTATATATATTTCTCTTTATCTATTTTGTTGTTATCAGTACTCGTTTGAATCTATAACTTGTCTTTGTTTTAACATGAGCATCTACTCTTCAAAAGTCGCTTTTATTTGACGAAATTTTCGGATCTATTGTACTTCATTGTGTCCGAGATAAAAAGTCTGTCAAAGAAATGCAGCAACATTAATGATTCACTCGAACAATGTGTCTTCCCCAATTATACTCAACATCCATTCTCGAATATATCTCGATACAGCCAGCCACACTAGATGAAAGCTCTTCGAGAAAAAAAGTTGCACTGGCATTCAGTTGTTCAGTTCTTCAGTGCTTATCGGAAATTTTAAAAGTTTGCTACTCGTGTCTCGTTCAAAACTTAGTCGAACGACCGAGAAAAATATGAAAATCGAATTCTTTCAATTTAATTTTCCATTCAAGAAATTGTCGGACGAAATTATTCCATTCGATCACATGTTCTATCATTCTATTCGATCGATATTCGCATTCAATCACATTCAACGTATTTACGAAAAAACTTGATTTTAATCATTTCGGTTCGTTACAAAGTGAAGAGAATCGCATACACACAAAATAAATCGGTTTATTTTTGTGTGATGATGATGATGATGTTTGTAAAATTTCTTCCATCCAAAAGAACAATGAAATGAGAAAATTGCATTTTCTGGCGCAATTCCATTTTGTTTATTTCTTTTTATCCGTGTTAAATTTAGTTGAAAATTGAATATTATATATATAAATAATGTAATAGGCACATCCCCATGCTTTTGTCGGGATAACGAGATGAAAAAAAAATATGCCCGAATTGATGGTAGTAGATAGAAGAAACCAAATAATCAACTGGATGAAAAAGAAATAATTACGCATGTTTAATCAACCCTATTTTAAATCTGATCGATTTTATTCTTGTCATTTTCTTTCGATTGAACATTATTGGATTGGGAACATTAGTCTCTCGTTCACTTTATGTGTGCGCTCTATGCGTTCATCATGTTTTGTTTATAATTTCGTGTATGTTCTAGCCAACACACTTTTAGATAGATGATATAACTCTATTCAATTTCAATGGAATATTTGCACCGCAATAAATCCGTTCTCAAAGCGTGATTATTTTCTTTCTCACACTCAATCATTCTCTAAGTTTATCTTAATATCTAAAACGAAAAATTTAACTGAAATTCTATGCTGATCAAAGATTGTTACAAAAATCATTTAAAAAAAAAACGAATTAATAATTAACACAACAACAACCACATTTTCAATGAAATAAGTCAATTTTTATATGTGTAGAAGGCAAAACTAAAATAGAACGAAACAAAACAATACGAAAAAAACATTGAATTCAATTTAATAATCTGTATACTCTCTCCTTCGTTAATAATCAATGGAATCAATGAAAAAGGTTAATGAATAAAGAGCAAATTCACAATCAATCACAGCATTTTGTACAGCGAATCATTTTCATTTTCAGTTTGAATTGATTTATTCACAGCAAACTTGTTGAAAATCTATGAAAAACAATGACATGTCTTTTGTTTGGGCACCACTATTTTATCCTTAAAATTTTTCGATTTCGTTTATACTTTTGATACTTCAACAAACAAAAAAACACTTTCATTTCGTTTTATTTATCTCTTTCGAATCCATACACTTGAACACCAAATAACAAAAACAAATCTCTATGTTTTTTTGATTGACTATTATTGATCCAATTCCTTTTTTGTTGTTTATATTTTTCTGATCGATATGTCCTAGTGAATTGCATATTTCTGTGCACAGAGTGTATTTAATATTTAACTAGTGAATGTATGTTGTGTGTTTCCTTTCATTTTCGTTTATGATCAAAATTCTACTTTTTCCCGGTTCTCGATACGTATATTCGTTTTTTTTGACACCACTTTTTTTCTGTTCACTTTGAGAAAAATAAACAAATGACTTTAGAAAAAAAAGATGCGGTTTTCTTTGGCCAATGTCCAACAATTTTTAGACTCGTTTCGTGTGTGCCATTACAAAGTAATATAACTGCACTGAGAGAAACAAATATAGCCGGTTTGACAAGTATATAGACCATATTTGGTTTTGGTTTTCTTACTTCATTTTTGTTTGTATTTGTGCCCCTGTATTCGTTTTGTATTCGTATTGTAATATTTAATCAAAAACTATGTGCAAACAGAGATTTTGTTTAGAAGTTCGTTTTTCTGCCAAAAAAAAGGAAATGAAAAAAAATATCGTTGTTTGTAAAGAGAGTAAGACAGTACAACTTATGGAAACTTTAGAAATAAAAGTTGCGTGCTATAATGAATTTATCCTAGCAAAGGCTCAGTCAGCCAACCAGTCGCACATAGGACACACTAAGTGCAGCGCAGCAGCATGATGCATTCAATTTCGTTCACGTAATAGTAAAAGAGAACACATATAACAAATATTCGTCTAGAAATGTCCCCAAACCCGTATTGCATACACAGAGACATTGTATAACACATAAAAAATAACGATAAATGCCAAAAAAAATATTCATAATAGTTTTTGTGTGAATGTGTCTTCAAAATTGTTTCTTGTAAGTTATTATCGCAGTTGTTTAGACACGTTTTTTTCTTCTTCTGTTTGATGGTTTTTGTTTAGCTTCAACTGTTTTGTTTTTCGTATACACCTCAGTATGTGTGTGTGTGTATAGTAGGGTGTTTTCGGTATTAAATAAACAGAAAATGGTAGTTTTAGTTTGATAGAGCAGAGAATTTGGAATCGATTTCATATATTTTTGTTCGGAATCAGTCCAAGATGCCACTTCCCACAAGCAAAACAAATGTTCGTCGAATTTTGAGGTTATATCACTATTCGCTGAAACTAATCTGATATTTTCCACTTTTTTCGATTCAATCTCACTGCCAGAGATGAATTCTCAATGCAAATATTTATTTTCACGTAATTTTCATTGGAGAAAGTGGCCAAATAGTGGAAAATTCACACAAATTGTATTGCCTCTTTGACCGGTTCTTCAATCATAGAAAAAACGCCGACAAATTAATTTTTTTCACAAAAATTCATTCAATGGGCTTGAAATAGACGATAAATTATCTAAATCATCTAAAATATCCAATCGAACAAAACCAGGAAGGCCAAATTGCAGCAAAACCAAAACGTAAACAAAAACGAGCTATCATTATGAAATTTGGGCTTAGTTTGATGTTTGACAAGACCAAAATACATCTGCGCGAATCACTGTGCGCGAATTGACTGTGATTCATTCGCACAAGTGCATTGGTAGCCCTTCAAAATTTCAAAGAAGCCCAGATTTCATGATGACAGCTCGTTTTTGTTTACGTTTTGGCTTTGCTGCAATTTGGCCTTCCTGGTTTTGTTCGATTGGATATTTTAGTGGATTTAGATAATTTATCGTCTATTTCAAACCCATTGAATGAATTTCTGTGAAAAAAATTAGTTTGTCGGCGTTTTTTCTATGATTGAAGAACCGGTCAAAGAGGCAATACAATTTGTGTGAATTTTCCACTATTTGGCCACTTTTTCCAATGAAAATTACGTGAAAATAAATATTTGCATTGAGAATTCATCTCTGGCAGTGAGATTGAATCGAAAAAAGTGGAAAATATCAGATTAGTTTCAGCGAATAGTGATATAACCTCAAAATTCGACGAACATTTGTTTTGCTTGTGGGAAGTGGCATCTTGGACTGATTCCGAACAAAAATATATGAAATCGATTCCAAATTCTCTGCTCTATCAAACTAAAACTACCATTTTCTGTTTATTTAATACCGAAAACACCCTAGTGTATAGGTTAGACGGGTGGTAAAAATGTGTTCATGCACACATGATCCCGGTCCTAAATTCCAATACTGATCTTGGCTCCTTCATTTGTACAAAATATAATATCAATTTTTATTTAGTTTTTATTTGCAAATTTTGTTAGATGTTTATTCTCTTTTTTTCCTGGTGAAACCAGCAAGATCAAAGTTATGTAATTATTTGCAATCAGAGTAGGTGTGTGTTATTTGTATAGTGAGTGTGGGTGTATTCATAAAATCGACAATGTGCAAGCAATTCTGTGTAACAATAACCAAAAAAAAAGTAAAAAGTAAACAGTTCTTCATATTTTCACATACACACACCATAGGGGTATTGCAACTACCATAAAATATATGTATTTCATCAAGTTTATCAAGCTCTTTCCAAGTTTATGCATAGTGTTGAACTTTTGTTCAAGCTCTACCATCGAAATGTACAGTAGAATAATTTGCGAGCACGACGTAAGATGGCGTTTTTTCTGGTCAAAAAAGTTGCAATATCCCTTTGACACACACACAGTGGGAAAAATCCACAGGCATCCAGCCGACACGTTATTATATAAATCTTTCATATATCGTAAATGGGCCACTCTTGGAAGCCAAGTGTTGACAATTCGTAATTTATTGAGAAAAAAAAGAGATAATAATGATAGAAAAATAGCAGAAAATGGTGTGTTGTGTTGTTTCTTATGTTTGTCGCTGGGGCTGAATTTTTTTTAGATCAATGTTCCGCATATATAAGTGCTTAGAGAGCAAGTGTTTATAGCGATAAATCTTATTTTGTTTTCATTATTATTCTTTTCAACATTTTTTTTTTCTGTTCCTCTTCTTTTGTTATTTCGTTCCTTTTCGTTGTTGTCGTTCTATTTTGCCGTTTTTTCATCTAAAATTCGTCTCTTTTATTTCATAAACGTCTATTCTCTTTTGGAACCGAAACCCCATTTGTTTTCTCTTGGATTGATTTTGGTGCGATATCAAAATTTGAACCAAAAACTGAATTTGCAAAAAACAAATCACCAAATTTTGGAATATGTGAATACCAACAACCAAACAAAATTTCATGATGCGAACCCTAATTGGCTGGATTAATTGAACAAAAATTCGAAAAACAAACAAAAACGAATCCAATCGGTGAAACGAAACCAAAACCAAACAAACAAACGAAAAACAAAACCAAAATAAAATCTCATTTGCAAATGAACGAACGAATACCATCAAAATCGAAAAACCAAAACCAAAACCAAAACTAAAACGATTTCAACTCAAACCGTAAATAACCTTGACAAAAAAAACACACATACAAATATTTATATATCGAACGAAACCAAAAATGAAAAAAAAGAAGAAAAAAGTGAAAGACGCAATAAAACAATATCAAATTGGAAACGGCTAACTCACGCGCTTCGGGGATTGCCTACAGGACACAACATTTCACATGGCGATGGTAACAGTTCGGATGGTGGCGAGTCAATCGATAACCGTAATCCGTCTAGCACTGGAATGGGATGCTATAAAAACTATGAACATCAGTCGGCACAACGCAACAGAGACCATTTATCACCGCAGGTACATGTCATATTCTTAATTTTCGTGTGTCACTTTTTACGCCTTCTTCTCACATATTTGTTTTCTGTTCATTCTTATTTGGTGCTAAGAATGTATATCCATTCATATCCATATATGTTTGTGTAAAGCCGAATAACAAATTTTGCACTCCATTTTCGTGCCATCAATCATTCTATTCGCACATTTGTCACTTTCAACTAATATATCGAACTATTTTTCGTTCTTATTTTTTCCCCCTTTGTATCTGTCTCATTTGTCCGGGTGGTGTTTTATGATACACACACACACACACACACACATGCTTGCCAAAACAACCGCCCGAAATTGACATCATATCGGGTTGGAAAAATCATGTACAGACATCGATTAATGAGCTCGACAGAGACGATGAGCAGGCGTCGTTTGCACTGTTCCCAGGTTTTCAGCAACGAGATCGACAACCACTCCCGGCCATTTTACCACCACACGACGACGTTTATCAAGATGCTGACGAAAGTCAACCGCTTACATCAGAATCTCAGCAAGACACACCACAACACATGGCCAACCAAATGATGGTTACACCAGCTGTAAGTGAATTAATTTTATCGTACATCGCTTTTACTTGGAACAGCTTTTATCTCAATTTCTTTTTCTCTTGCTGTGTCTCTCGATTTCTCTCAATTTCGTTTCCCATTTTCATGCTTGACACACGTCAAGTAAACACCAAGCGCAAAATGCTCCACTTCCTTCACTTTTCCTCACACTCTCTATTCTATTTACAACTATACCGTTGAGTCTGACTAATGTATGTGTGTGAAAGTGTGTATACATTTCTGTTTCTTCTTCAACTACTACAACTACTGATCTCTCTCTCTACTTTATTGTGCTGTCGGTTCGTTTCGTATCGCGCAAAAATTCTCTCTCTATCTCGCTCTTTACCAATCTATGCACCATTAGCAAACAATCCGTATGTGTGTGGTGTATGTTTTATATCTTCTTGTTCTACATTTCTATTTTTCATTTGCTTGAATTTTGTTTTCTCCCCTTCACCAACGACAAGATCATTGAAGCGATTTTATGTTTGCACCGGCAATGTTTTGAAAGTTCTACCCAAACACCGCGACGTAAAGAAGAAGAAAAAAAAATATATGTAAAGAAGCGCCAAACTCATTTATTTGTCGAGGTGTATATTGCCAATTCAAATCATTTTACTCATGATTCCAAAACTTTCATTCAGCCCACGAATGAAAGGAACATTCAAACTTTTCTTCGTCTTCAGCGAATCAACAAATACGTGCACTAATCAAACAAGTGCAATAATGCTAAATCTGACGCTGAACACAGTCGATGACGTCGTCGCTCTTTCAATACCAAACAGTCGTCTTTTTAAGACTTCACATACCAATTTTCATGCACTTAGTGAATCTCTCTAAACGCTTTCAACGGAATGCACAATTATATCGACGCCTCAATTAAATGCGATTTCATTTTCCTTTCATCACGTTTGAATGAAATCGAATGAATCCTGTTAAAATTCTGATGAAAATATTAGCTAATGTGAAACATGTTGGAAAAATTACGTACGGTTTTGACTTTAGCATCACATCAACATCGAATTGCATATGACGGCCTTAGAAGAAAAACTTCTCCTACAAAACCTGTGCGCAGAACACAAACACAGAAATTTTTTAGTCAAAAGGCGAACGGCAAATTTGCGAGCGCAAAAACCTAATATATTTACAGCGAGCGCAAAAGCATAACAGGCCTACTTATACGGAGTTTGCATGCTAGTAGGCTTGTTATACTTTTGCGCTCGCTGTAAATATATAAGGTTTTTGCGCTCGCAAATTTGCTGTTCGCCTTTTGACTAAAAAATTTCTGTGTTTGTATTCTGCGCACAGGTTTTGTAGGAAAGGTTCTTCTTCTCAGGCCGTCATATCATATTTATCCAAAAAGCGCATTATATTTTCTTTTTCATGTATAGCGACAGTAAAATCTTCCGTTGTACGCATATTTTTGCAACACAAATCTCTGTCCCCAAAACACATACACACACACACACAATTACACACTATATGTACACAAAACATCAAACAGTGTCACACAATCCACAGTCCAAACAATACAGACATACACACATATATATATATACTCCACAAAAAAATCAAACAAACCAAGACAATAATAACAACAACAACAAAAAATCAAATGAATCCGAATCTGAAAACATCAAAAAAGTACACAAAACAAAATAAAATACCAACTAGATTAGATTTCTATATAGAATAAAACTTTTTGAATGTCTCGGCTGATGATTTAAACCAAGTGTATTTTTACGATTTGTTCAATTTAGTTTCTACAATCAAGGACTATCGAGGTATCGTTGAACTAACTCTAATAGATTCTCTATTTTCTTTCGTTTGTTCTTCTTCTTCTTCTTCTTATTGTTTCTTTTTTATCTCCATTTTGCCCCCCGCATACATTTTATTGTATTTGAGAACGGTTCCGCATTTCTTTGTTTAACTATTCGAACTGTTGGTCGTTGAGACGACGACGACGACGACGATATTGACATGATTCAACAAAGAAACGAGAATAGAAACGAAAGAAAAGAAAAAAACAAAACTTTTTAAAATATAGTTGAGCTTTTTAGATTTAGACATACTTCAAAATCATTGCGAGCACATCGTTTGTTACATATATAGTATATACATAAATTCGCTCTACTCCCCTTCCCTCTGCCCCGCCAAGAATTTACTCTTCATTATTTGCCTTTTAATTCACGCAGCGGTGCATTTTTTCAATATTCTCAATTGTGAATGGAAAATAAATGACCGAAATCCGGAATGTGAACAGTGAAATTTCGACGAGAATGCACGGTACGACTTATACTGATTAAATGGAAAACAGCAGCAGCAGCAGCAGCAGCAATAAAATTGGATAAGATGCACTAGAAGAAGTTTCACTGTGGCATGCCTTTGACTCAAACAAACGAAAATGACTCCCGTTTGCATTCAGTTTCGACTTTTACGTTTGACTTTGGATGAAACAGTTGCTCGATATTGCCATATACTTCATCTGAATGAAATGTTTTTCTTTTTCTACCGTTTTTTTTTCAGTTTTGATACAAATATATATGAGTATGAAAAAAAAAACCATATGCATCCCCCTTTAAAATAACACAATATACATAATCACATAAACAACAGTCGGTTTTCCCAATATACCACTCGCCTTGGGATCAAATTAAAGCGAATTCATTTTTTTTGTCATTCAATGTTCGGTTATTACATCTAGTCTATAGACTATAGTTCCAGATATAGGATATATTGAACGCCGAGTGAATGCCATAGAATTTTAACATTAACTAGCAAAACAGAAAAAAAAACATATACAAAGTCGAAGTAGTGCATCTGTGACACAATATGCATATTTCAATATTGTCGAATGAATTTTGCCATCGCACTCAAGCGCATGCAGGAAAAAACCCTCAAGCCGACTAGATTGAAATTGAACAAAATCACTGGAAAATAGATTGAGACAATAGAACAAAAGATCCATTTGCTTCATTGAATCAAAATTGCAACGACCGAAAAAAAGCCGTGGTGCCTGTTGTTGTAACGTTCAATGCATTTAATTCTCATCTGGTCGGAAATTGTTTTTATGCCGCGAGTGAAATGGATATTTTTCTCTATTTTTTGCTGCCGAGAAATTAGCATCTTGATGCTCGAGAATGAAATTGTTCCGTTGGTAATAATAGGCTCTTATTTTACTTAGAAATTTTGTCAATTAAAAAAAAGCATTTAAAAGTCACTTGATATGCCATGAAACTTGATTTTTAGAAACAAAATACGCATGAATCGCAATCGGATCGAATGAAATGAAAATACAGTAGCCTGTACCAAAAAATGAAGATAAATACACTTTAGCCAACCAAAACATATACAAACTCCATAACAGAGTTACACTTGAACCTGTTCACTCAAAACATGCAAACACATGAAGCAAAAACATAAAAAAAAACAGCAAAGAATTTGGCGATGCGAAATATAGCGTTTTTCTTTCAGATTTTTTTTTCGTTCTTTTCCATATAATTGCCCTATATTATTCGTCTCGAATCTATATTTTATTTCGGTCTGCTTAACTTATTACTCTGTCAATGCATTCGGTCCAATGAACGGTTCAGTGCGAGATTGCATAGGTTAACGGGGCGATTTGCGCACTGGCCGCTGTAAGCAGCAAATTTAAAAGCAAATGCAATCTCAAAAATAAATTATATATACATACATCAGTTCGCTTGGCTCCATTTGTATGGGTTTATTGTGCTAAAAATTGATTCATATGTGCATTGTTCAACAATGATAATAACTGCTTCTTTTTGGGTTTTTCAATCCCAATTTTCGTTTGTTTTTTTCTCTCCGTACATTTATGGTTTTTGTTTTGTGACTCGTGTCGATGCGCACGCGTGCTGCGATGATGTGAAAACAATTGTTACCGGGGGGATTACAGCAAGTGGCCGAACTCCGGAGGCAAATCGCTATCGAACACGCGGCCAAGCATAAAAGGGAAAAAGTACTAGATAGCGACGTTCCAACTGAATTTGAATGTTGCTTTTGCACCACAAAGGTATGTGCGAACTTTTCCATCGATTTATGCAATTAACAACTGCAACAAATCAAACCTCAAATTAATACATAGTTTTACGGAATGGACAAAAATTGTTGTTTGTGTTTTTTTTCTCCATTATTTTGAATTTCTTTCGTTAATGAAATTGTTTTCGATACAATATTTAAAGATTAAAAAAAAACATTCGAATAATCATGTCAACTGTGCATTTTAAGATTGTATTTCATGGATTGCCTCCCATATTTTTTTACATGTAACATTTTTATCCCATATATATTTATTTGTATATATACACCAAAATCTATTTATGCGTATTGCTTGATACAGTTCGAGTACTCTTTATGTTTGCATTGCATTTTATTGTCGTATTTATTTTTTCATTATTTTCATTCATTGTTGTTGATGTTGATGTTATATCCATTCATATTTCTGTGTATCTCGTTGATATGGCTGCATTGTATATGTATTATATTGTTGAATGTCATTTAATATATGCGACAAATGCGACTCAATCGATCGGTGTGTGGATGTGTGTATAATTTATACCAGTAAAGGACACCTTCGATTCGTATCGCCCTTGTCACACTGTAGATTATTTGAATTTTCATTTATGAGATAAGCCTCGATGGTGCTTGAATAACATAACGAATGAGGAACAGAAAAAAAATACGCATATTTGCCGCTCCAGTGTTGTGGAGCTTTTGGATAATGTCTAAATGACTAACCAATCATTTTGATCTAACAAAAAGCTGTTTACATACAGACACATACACACACTTAAACATAGCCGCCAAAAAGAATATTGAAACGCGGCAGAAACCACTTAAGAGAATTGATATCCATAACAAGAGAGGATATCGAGATCAACGAATTATCTCTTCAATCATAATTGACGTAATCCATGTCTGTTCTGCGTGTGTATGTTTCAGTTGAACAATATAAGCTTTAATCGGAAAAACGGAAGTTTGGGTTTCGGTTCGTACACACGAGACTCATAGTTAGATTCAATTTGGTTTTTGTGCTGTGTGTGTGTGTTTTTTTTATTTGTGTGAGCTTTTTTGTTTAGTTTTGTGAACGTCTCTTTTCCAAACGCCTAATTGTTTTCCGTCCAAATGAATAACACTCGAGAGAAGACAAAATTGAATTCGATAACATGTCATATACATCACTGTTTTTTCGTTTGGTTTTTGGTTCGCGTGTGATCGTGTTTGAGCGTGACGCTGTTTTTTAAGCGCTTCTCCTGGACTTGCGTTTTTTTTACATTTTGTGTGTTTTTAGTTTCATTTTATTACCCGTTTTGTTTCGGTTTTTATTTTCAATTGTTCACTTTTTTTTGTTGAAAAAATATTTTTCTTATGATTAATCATCATTTTCGTTTGTCGGTATAATTTGATTAAACTTGTTTTCTAGGGACGGAATGGATGTCATGGTGAATGTATTCCGCTTCGATCGAAAAGTGTTTAGGATAAACCGAAAATTACATTTTAAACAAACAAAAAAAATATGAAATGCTTTTGTTTTTGATTCTGACTTGACACAAGCAAAAAAAAGGATCACCATTTCATATTATTTGTATAATCACACGAAATGAAAGAGGGAAAGAGAAGTGAGAAAGAAGAAAACACTAACAGCGAAGCGCGAAAATATGCTGTCAAAAGCTTGGATGCCATAAAAATGAATTAATGAAGAAATGTGGCGATTTCAATTCACATTTGAGCAATATGACCGGGTTTTTGTTCCGATACTCAGCGGTGTTAACAACAAAATTATTTTGCGACAAAGCCACGTGCTGAACTTTCAATTCGCATTCGCTATCATTATAATATTTTCTCAAATTGAAAATGACACATATTGTTGTTGTTGTTGTTGTTGAAAATGACACACACCAATGACTAGAAAAAATGAATGAAACAGTTTACCGCTGCGCTGCTCCGAATAATTCACAAGAAAATGAGCAAAAAAAAATCGAATTGAAATTGAAAATATCTGAAGAGAAACGAGTCGAAACTGTGTTTTTTTTATATCTACTTATGTACGTATTGACGGTGAGGTGAGTTTCATACCAAACAACTTTTTCCTTAATTGCGCTTTAAATCAAATCAAATGCTAACAACAATCAAAAGAACATTTTTTTTTTGGCATCGAAATCAAAGCACAAATATCGCTTTAGACATTCGTTCAACAAAACTGAAACACTGACTAATTCAAAATTGATTTCCCTGGTATGTTTGGCATAAGCATAATGATCAAAATTCCAAAATTGTCATTTTTACTAACTTCAACTCAAAATTAATTGTGAACGATTTTGTGCACAAACAAAACAGTTTTTTTTTTCCAAATTCTTGTCCAAGAATTTTCAAAACGCAATTCAATTGCACCACATTTTGCAATGTGTGCCGTCTGGTGTTTTTTTCTCTTTATTTTTATTGTAGTATTGAAATGCGCGTGTGTGAGTCGCAAAAACATCAACAGAAGAAATTTACTATATAAAATTGATAGCAACCATCTATGTATATCAATTTTAACACCTCTAATTTGGAACAACATCAAAATAACATGATGAAGAACGTCGATTTCACTGAACAATTACGCGAAATTGACGGAAAAGAAAAACGTAGCGCTTCAATTAGCTAAATTGCCTTGAAAAGTTTCATCGCTTTTTTGCAGCAGTAATAGTAGCAACAGCAGCTGATATTAAATTCATTTCGGAAGTGCATCGCTGTGCAATGGCAACGAATCACGTAGATTATTTGCATCGATCAATTTCCCATATTCTCTCTTTCTTTGCCATTCTTGATCATTTTAATGTATTAAAGAAGAACCCAAACAGACACAAAAATTCCATTCGGCAAACTTTTTCGCTTTCTTTTTTTTCAAGCAAAAATAGCATTCTCATTCAGCATGTAGATTGTGTGTCAATGAGTGATTTGGCGCAGAACCGTAAAATTAAATGAAGCACTTTAGCAATATAGCTGTGTAATTTGTTCGATTTCATTAGAAAATTAAATTTTTTTCGAGTGTAATTAAATGGCGTCGATTCGATCGATATGCAATATTTGCCAAAGCAAATCCGCACACATCATGTATTTTCAGCTTTTTTCTTCTTGACCATCAGAGCACATATTTCGTGGAGAATCAACGATTTCGCATATTCTCGCATTGTGGCTCCGATGGAAATTCATTTCCATAGAAAATGTTACCCGGTGTATTTGTATAATTAATTAATGGATTTGCAGTGCAATTCAAAACATCAGCAGCTGAATACACTCCACCAGTTCAATTTTCTTCGTTCACAAAATAAGATGACAAGAAAAAATCGTTGTTTTTTTTTATTCTGCATGAGTAGTAACCAACCATTTTCATGATAATGCACACAAACACACTTCAACCTATGTACACATTTGTTTGCTTTCCTCTCTTTCTTTCTCTGGTTCTAACTTTGTGTGTGTAAGTGTGTAGTTTCTTTTTTGTGACTTTTCGACTATTTCATTTACTATTGTTATTGTTGTTGCTGGAGAAAATCTCCAGCTGACAATGTGATTGCCATGCAATTGCTTAAGTTTTGGTTGATATCATCGAGGCTCGTAACGAATTTTACGGTTCGTGGAGCCCATTTTCGTGGATTATTAATTTTATGTGAGCTTGACTCGAATATTCTGCAGGATTTGAAAGAGTATACGGATGCAGAGGGATTAATGTCGCTGCCTACATCAGATTTTCACATGCCAACCGTTTGTGCGGGTCGTTACAAATACAGTTTACCAAGTAGCGAGGCAATGGCACGATGTATTGCAGCAGCATCAGCTGGGGCAGCACCGAGTGGAGCAACGCCAAAATCTGATGTAATGCGGGATGCAAACGATTTCAGTACAATTACGTTGCCAATGGAAACACCACTTCGATTAACGAATGCGCCAAGCAATAACGGACATGGGCATGTGGACAGAGCCAATCACCATGGCAACAATTTGATCAAGGCCAGTTTGAATAACAGCGGCGATTTGGCCAGCGTTGACAGTTCAGATACGTACGCATCGTGCCAAACGCATCCATTTTTATCACAAGGCGATCTGACGGGCGAAATGGCCGACATTTCGTGCACTTTGGCTGAACTCGATGTGGATGACTTGTACTTTAGTACATTGGACAAGGATCATCCATCGACGAGCACCGATGGCAGGCTCAAGTCACAAGTGAAGAAAAGCGCTTCGGGCGACGCATCACTGCTTAGTCTCGGCGCTTGTGCACCAATGGAAGAAGTTATGGTAAGCACACAATCCATTCACACCCTTAGAGAAACATTCTCTTTAATTATTTTTCATTATTCTCGTGTATTCTTTTTTCTATTTTTTTCCCTCATTTTTGTTCAATTTCTTCTTGTTTTCTTTCCTCCTCTTTGTTACTTTTTTCTTCGTCTTCATTTCTCGTTCTTCTCCTGTTTCCTTTTTCATTATTCGAAAGTCTTCTTCCTTAGACTAGAAAACTTCATTTTCATTCTTTTCTTGGAATCATTTGCAGAAAACATTTCAATCATTTGAAATGGCGTCAAGAGTGGATCGTGGTAGCCTCCCCAGTGGTCTGAATGAGCCGACCATTCCAAAGCATCGCAAAACGCGTTTCCAACAAAGCAGTTTGAACAAAGGCAAATTCAGAGGAAATTCAGACGTTTTACAAACGAAAAAGCACTCGTACGATAGTCTTGATGATGTACCACCAACAACATCCATATCGAATCCAGGCTCGGTGAAAAAAGTGCGCAGATCATCGTTTATGCCATCGAAGAGTTTAGCGTCGGCAACGAAATTAATTAACCAACATCTATTCGGAATTCAAAGTGCGAATTCAAAAGGTGGATTTTAAATCAAAATATCAACGAAATACAACAAAATCTGACTGGTTTTTATTTTGGCTTTTAGGTAAATCACCACCAGACAAATCATTGTCACAAGAGTCGGAGAGTGCACCAAGTGTTGATACGCATCGCCGATCCAAATCCATCCTAAAAAATAAATCGGAATCATCGGTCAGTGTTTTCAAATCGAATCAAATATTCACAAATCGTTTCAATTATATTTAATAATCAACTTTGAATTTGTTGTAGCAGAAAGGGTCAGTGGATCCGGAAAGCGAACGTTTGCTATCTGATAATGCATCTGGTGCAGCAGTTTCAGAAAATGGTTCGGTGTGTAATTCATAAAACTTTTTTTTTCTGGCGGAAAACTTAACAAAAAGACTGAAAACTAAATGAATAAAATAGTGAAAATTGAAAAGAAGACGGTGAAACTATCTGAACTGTTTCATTTTCAGGGTGATATAAGCAGTGATTATTCGCCGAACAAACTACCGAACCCACTGGCCAAATCCGTTTCGCCGCCATTAGCCCATCGTGCAATTGTGCAACAGCAGCAGCAACAACAACAACAACAACGACCACAATCGTCAATCAGTAAACTAGCCAAATATCAAGTGCCGAGATATCCGGAGGAAGTGGTTCTTCGTCAAAGTGGCAGCAATAAACCAACCCTACAACGAAGTTCAATCTCATACACTGAACCAACACTGACTGATGACAAAAAGAAGGAGAATAATATTAACGGTAATGCTCAACTGCGTCTGTCATCCTCGATTACAACTCATTTGATATGTTGCTATCGTTTTGATTTTGCAGAAAAAGAGACGGCATTCATAACGCTCGCATCGTCATTATCATTATCAAAAAATAGCACGGCGCAATCCAATTGTACGAGCAGTGATAGCAAGACGAAATTGCTAAATCGAAACAGTAGCTCGATGGACAGCAGCAATGGTCCAGGTTGCAGTTCATCGTCTTAATCACACATACACACAACCAACCATTCAGAAATACCACATTCAACAGTCGTCAATAAAACACATCGATTTCAAAACGTGAGTAATGCGCAATTTCATTACATCTTATGTAGAAAATTGTATGAAGTTTATTTTCGCAAAGCAATCTACAAAGCTTTCCTACTTGCTTCTCTTCATACAGATGACTGCATCTCTATATTTCAACGGACTCATGATACGACGACGACGACACTCGATTCGATTTTTTCGTGCATTTCACAAGTATTTCCATCAAATAAATAATCGGACGAATCCCATGGAATGACGGAGCGCAGACAGCTACAATACATAAGCAAAACAAATAAAGGAGGCCATTAGCTTATGGGGAATGAAGAAAACATGAATGACATAGATAGCAACACACGGACCGGAACAATGTTTAAACAACAAATTCACGAGAAAATTATGTGAAATAATGACAAAAAAGATAAGAAGCACCGCTTAAACTCTAAATAATAAATGGGAAAAAAACAAACATGCAAACAGTTGGCAAACAGGATAATAGTTTCGGGGTTTTAATTAAATATATATGTAAACAATTATGGATGACAACAAAAGAACATTTCTAAAGAATTCTATTCAAGTTATACGTACTGATTTGTTTACTGAAAAAGGAAGAAGAAGAAAATATGTAATGAGATCTAGTCGCAAGCAATATGAATTTGATTATTTATTGATTTTGAAAAAAAATGATACCATAATAGTAAACCAGAATGAAAGCGAAAAAAAGTTCAACCAATTTTATTTCCAATATTTAACACGCTAAGTTTGTCAAGATGGGATTGTGCGAAGAAGTGGAATCAAAATGACTTGAACCAAAACGTGTTTGAATGTTGTATTCGATTATATTTTTGGTAAGCTGTGACTAGAATTTAGTAGCATAAAGAAAAAAAATACCAGGGAAAGGAAGAATATTTATACCAGATTACGAAAGTGAAGCAAAACATTTGTTTTATTTTGGGTTGATGCTGTTTAGTAGTTCATTTGATACTGAAAAAATTGAGCAGAATGAAGAAAAAGAAACGATTTGAAATTAAACGAAACATTTATTGAGTAGCAAATCATCACATGAACATAATTCAATTAGGGGCATTTCATATGGAAAACAAATTCACAAAATATGTACACAAACACAAACGCATACCGAAACCAAAGTGAATAGAAACATTTGTTTAGTTGCTGATAGCACCCGTGAAATTTATCAAATAAGTTGTAATTAGGTTCTCATCTTTACATTTGTCTCACCAGTCAAAGTTCAAGTTTTCATTTTAAATCTAAGAAGAAAAATAAAATCATATAAGAAATAACAAAATTAATGACAACAAAACAAACAAACAAACAACAACAACAAAATAAAATAATAATGTGATTTTAGATAAATGTGAAACGTGATTTATTTTTTCGTATGTAACCTACGAATAATTATAATGAAAACGTGAAGAAAATAACGTGAAATCGAACCAGCAAACAAAACAGAACAAAAAACAAAAACAAATACACAACCAAATACAACTTTGATCAAATGTAATTGTGTGTTTATAGCATTGAATTCATTAAAATTAATGCGTATTTTTCACGTCCCTTTGCCCATCGCCCATTCCATTTACACACGCTCTTATATCTGCTTGAAACAGCGATCACATTTGCTATTTGCCCTTCGTCTCTATCCCCCTTTAAATAGAAAAGAAAATCCAAAATTACTTCTTTTTAAACAAACAACACAAACAGAGAATCATCACAAATTTTATCCTATCATATTGAAAACGCGATAGTCGCTCATGGCACAAAATATCGAATATTAACTTATCCGACTACGACGGTGATGGTGTGACTGGTAATCACTTAAAACACTCCGATCCAGTATATTCGGACATATTTATAAAATCAAACATCCTCACACAAGCACTATTGACTTTACCGAGAGAGAAAAAAAAACAAATGTGAGAAACAACAAACCTTTGTAGTTATCCTTTTTTCATTCTATTCTAACAATGAAGACACACAGAAAACTAAAAACACACGAGACTAAACAAAGTCTTATCAACTAAACGAATTGATGAAAGATGAAACGAACAAAATTACGTACGGGAACCATAAAAATACACTGTCGTCATAAATGAAAAATGATTCTGGAAGAGTCAAAAATCAAGTGAGAAAAAAAAATTAAGAGAGAGAAACAGAATACACATTTAAAAAAACCATTAATCATAAAATTAGTTAACGTGATTAGAGAACAAATTATCCCGATGAATGCTTTTTGTAGATTTGTGTAAAATTTTCATTGTTATCATCACAAACACATACACACGCTCCCCTCCTTTTTTGTAAGATTCACCCAAAAAAAACCAAAACCTCTTGACCATATTGTAAGTTGTAGTAAAGAGAAATTAAACTGCAAAAGGAGACATTATTCTAATTCATTCTGATTTATAATCTTCATTGTCCTATCCATTTACCAGAACATCTTTCTCCTTCTCTTATATTTAATCTTTCAACTAATTTTCACACATCCAAATTGAGTCCTCCTTTTCCATCTTCATGTTCTCCGCAAAATTATTGACCATCCTCGATTAAAATATTGATTAGAAAGGCGTCGATACACAAACGGTGATATGGAGATCGTGAATTACACGGAACCAAAATCGAAACATTTGTTGACACATAAACATAGGGCAACTAGGGCGAACATAGGACAATTGCAAATTAATAACAAAACCGATAACGAACCGATCACCGTAAGAATTGTTTAGAAAAAAGACACTACGTGTGAGATAGACAGATAGAGAGAGAGAGAGAGAGAGAGAGAGAGAGAGAGAGAGAGCTACATATATAATGAGAGCCATTGGTTTTTGTTTTCTGTTGAAACCTTTTCGGCAAAAGACATAAGACGATTCTACTGGTTTTGTTTGTTTTTATGAACGTAAATTGCGGTTCCCGTAACCAATTAAATGACCATCACAGAACCAGCATAGATTTTTTTGTATTGAAATTGAAATTAGATTCAATTCGATGTGTTAAATTCGTTGAAGAAACAAACAAACAAAAAATGGGTTTTTCGACATCAGTCGTATTTTAGTCGTTAATCCTCAAGTGTAGATTTTGATTCATGCGACGCGGTCATCATTTGGGATTAAATCCAATATCAATTCCCAACGCAGTAATTGTTGTAAGAAAAATTTTCCTCACTCTTAGCTAATAAACAAATCTCTCACTCACCCTTTATTGATTTTCTTCGGTTGTGTTATTGTTGTTCGGACTTGATTTTTTTTATGGTAAAAAGGTAAAAATTATATTTATAAAAGAAAAAGAAACAAAAGCAAACACCAATCAATTTTATTCTTTTGCATAAAGTTCATTTTACGAGAGAAAAAAACCGTTTCTGAGTTGCTTCTTTTCAAGTTTATTGTATTCGACTTTGGATGTGAATTCCTAGTCAAATTGTTTTCAATTTTTAGACGAGTAAAACCAGCAAATTAAATGTTTTTCTGTATATAATTATCACGATAAATTCTTGTTAAATAATAGCAAGGGAAATTGATGGAATTCAATTGAGTAACCAGAGAAAAAAGTAAAAAAAAGACAAAAAAAAAAAATCAAAAACTTGATGTCTACTCGTAATTGACGAGTTGTAAGTGTGTTTTCTGCCACAACCAACAACACAAAAGTCACAAAACTCCTCCAGTTTTGTATGAGTGAAACCAAATTTAGTCGTACACAATCCAAAGAATTAGAATTTAGCCACGAACCGTTCTCATTTAGTGGAACATAAAACATTTAAAAACTAGGAAGTTGTGTCTTAAACATATAAATGATAAATGTATATTTCAACATGCGAACCAAATGATCAAGTGATGAAAAAGTAGAAATGTTTTTTTGGTTTCGATTCAAATAATCGAAATAACATAAGAAGAAAAACAAAATATTTCTCTATTGATAGTATTGCTTTTGATCATTTCAAATTTTCCTATTTCTTTCTGTTCTCAATCATCCTGACCCTGCACCATTTTGGTTCCACCCAATTTCAATTTCAACATTTTCCTTCTGATGAAATATATATATATAGATTCTATAAATATGTGTAAATAGATCAAATCAGACAAAAAAATAAATAAATTTATATCATGTGATTCGCAGAAATGAAAGAAAAAAAAATCGCTTCGATACATTCCCCACACGCTCCCCTCGGTCCAGACGAAAATCAGACAATTTTTTCTTGATATATTTTCTCGACCAACACAAAATAAATGCAACAATGAACAAAAAAAAAATGAATATATGCTTATTTTAGATTTAACAAAACCCAATTGAACTGTTTGCTACGGTGTGTAGTGCTAGTTCTAGGAATTTATCCAGTGTTCCTCCATCGGTGTGCGTTATCCCCTTTAACACTTGATTTGCGCTCAACGCCATTAGATACACATATCAAACAAAAAAAAAAAACATAACATAAAATTACTTACTGAGAAGAAAGAGAACGTGAGAGAAAGAAAATCATACAAATTAAGAGGAAACCAAAAAAGTTGTTAATACATATTTAGACTTGATAAATTTAGCAAATAATAATGTAAAGCACCTGCTACATATACATATAATCATCACAACACGATGACCTCTATTTGCTGACGTCGAGCTACTCTGTACTCTGTACGATTTGGTACGATTTTTGACAAATTTTTCGTGTTTTTTTATTTTTCAATTCAAAATATTTCTTTGAGATTTTATTGCTTCGGTCGACACGTGTTTTTTTAAAATTCCTTCAACTTCCACCTTACGTTTTTTTGGCATCGTTTTCATTTTCCGTCGGTAAAAATTTACACCTTTTCCAATCGGAAGCATCGAACAGCAAACGAACTTGTCTTATCGAAATAAATGTCTATCGAAGATACTTTATTTTTTTTTCACTTTTTCCGAAAGATTTGATTTAGACAAGTTTATTTTAATTTTGCATATAGAAATTATAAAAAAGAAATTCAAAATCCGAAAAGTCATCAGTAAATTGAGCGTCTATTGCTTAGTTGGAGCAGATAAGAGGAGGAAAAAAAACTACAAAATGACACTTAAAAAAAAGTCGATTACATCAAAATCAACAATCTGTTTTATAACAACAGCAACAACAAAAAGTTAACGAAAACAAAACAAAAAAAGAATAAGAAGTAAAAAAACAAAAACCGAAGTATTGTAAAATTAAACTATGTATTTCGCTATTAAATCTGAATTTTCAAATCGATCACACTTTAATAACTAAGCAAATTGCAAATAAATATAAAATCACAAAATATTGAAATGATGTTGACACACACTCACACACACAATGCAAAGAAAAAAAATCCAGATAAACCCGAAAAATAAGAGATACAAAAACCATATATATTAACTAAAATTATAAACAAAATGGAAAAAGATACAAACGAAACAAAAAAATGCTAATAATCGAAAGAAAAACAAACGCAAACATTTCTTTTTCAGACATAGATTCAAAAATCAAGAACAAAAGAAATAAAAAATAAAATAGGCAAGAAGAAAAACTACTACTATTACAAAAATAAAGAGAAAATTTAGACAAATTATTAAGAAATTTAAATGAAAAATGAAAAACAACAAAAAAATGGCTAAAAATGTGTTGCTAATTAAAAATGTTAATAAATTTACCGAGGAATGAAATAATATTTCCATTTTACAAAAATCGATATTTCTTTTTAACTGAATCCGTGATTTTATTTCGAGATTGAATGTGTGTTTTTTTTCTTTCTTGTGACATGTTTTGGCGGCGACGATGACGACGAGGTAAGTGAGGTAAGCCCAACAACAGCGTTTCGTTTCTGGTAGTTCATTATTTCTGTTCGTTACTGTGTTGAAACCAGAAGAGAAAAATGATTGAATTTTCCAATTGCTAACGAAAACGTGCCCATTGAATGCTTTGATTCAACTAATCTATGATTGAATTTTCTTGGCGGTACTATGAGAAAGGAGAAGAAAAAAAACATGAGCGAAAAGCAAAATGTGCAATTTCGAATTCCGTTATAAGGTTTTCAAAACATTTTCAATGTCCAAGTTCGATTTGACAGCTGTGTGCAGAGCACACATGCACATCGCATTGAAAACAATGCGTATCCGTACACACTATGCGCATACAAATACACACGCATCGTCTTGTCATCAAAAGTGTTAGCTTTAAAGATGGAGGCTAAATATAGATAGATGTTTTATTTTTTTATTATTTCGATTCGATAGCGATCATAGACAGAGAAATACATTCGATAAATCGAATGCCAATGGCGCAATTAAGCATTTCGGCGTTCATCTAGCCAAAATCCAGAATTAATTCATCTGCATCCACCCCGATAAAGAGTAAAAAAGAAAAAAATAAGCAACGAGTATATTTTGTGTGTATTCGTTGTGTGGAATTGCAAACCAAAACCATCCAACAAAAATTAAATAAAGGGCCAAGACGTTTTTTCTGTTCCTTCGAAAATCTCGTTTCCAAGCATTTATAACAAAAAAATACAGATATCCAAATAGGTTTGACTGAGTGCAAAGACTGTGATTATTAGTGGAGTTTCAATGAATTGTGCGTACGAAAAGCTAGCGAACAACTTAAACAAATAGGCAAGAAAAAAAAGAGGAGAAGAAGAAGCAATAGCCGAGCGAAACAACAACACAACCAGGAATAGATAGAGAAAGAGATAGAAATAAAAAGAGAGAATAGACACTCGTTTGCATTGTGTGTGATTTACATTGGATACATAGGAACGTGCGACGACGGCAACGGATACATGCATGAATACCAAGGTTTATTGATTTGATTTGGTAATAAAAGTTCATTAAAAATGCATGCATAATGTGTGCATAATGTTAGTGAGTGTTCGAACGAAGTGGCAAATACGTAATTGTTTTGCAATCATCATACATTTGATAACCCAATAGAAGCGGTTACATATTTACCATTTGTTTTAACACTCACAAGAGCTGGTTTTTCCTTTCTTTCTGCTCCGCGTTCGCATCATGATGTTGTCTTACGGTCGGTTGTAAAACAATTGAGTTGGTGTGGTGTGGTGTGGTGCTGTTGATGCCGTTTTATTTCATTTCATTCTTTCCTTATTTCGATTTCTTGTACATTTCATTTACTCGGTTGCCTGTCGCTTCAATTGCAATTTTCTATTTCTGTTTCTGTTTCTGTACGGTGTCTTTTTCTGCTCCGTTGTGGTGCATTTCAAGTGTTTACATTGCGATTGGACAGAAGAAATAATAATAATAATAAAAAACACAGCCAATAACTTATCGACTTGTTTTGTTTTTGTCTTTTTCTCTCTCTCTCACTTTCTTGTTTGGTTTGTCCACGGATTCCAATCTACACTGCTGTTCTACCAATAACAAACAAACAAACAACAACAACAACGTCATCACTATATCATCGGATTGGAACGCTAGAGCGTTGTTTGAACCATAGAGGACGATTGCAAAAATTATGTCTGGTAAAATATCGAATATAAAACGTAGAGATCAGAACGCATCATCTTCATCGAATTCGTCGCTGTCTTCTTCATCGGGCGGTGGTGACGCCGCTATGTCAGCAGATCTTGCATCATTTTTCGAGTGCCCAGTATGTTTTGATTATGTTCTGCCGCCAATATTGCAATGCCAAAGTGGCCATTTGGTGTGCTCCAGTTGTCGGTCAAAATTAACCTGCTGTCCAACGTGCCGTGGGTCCCTCGGGAATATTCGAAATCTTGCCATGGAAAAGGTTTGTCCGATTTGGAATCATTTATTTTTTGTTTTTTTTGTCATGTTTTGTGTTTTCGTCGCATACATGGCAATGTTGCAATAACGTAACACATCGCTGAGATTATTGTTGTTGCAGGCTGTGTGACCGGTTCGAAAGTGAATCATTAACTAACATTGTAAACAGCTATTCCATTGGATTGCCCGTTATGATTAGTCATAAAATTGCATATGAAGTATATTCTAACCGATGGAAATGCATGGATGCATTGAGATCAAGGCAATTTTCAACCGGTGCAAGCGATCCATTTCATTTACTTATACTTGATGCATACGTTTATTTTTTTGTCTCCTATTGGCCACCGGCAAATTATTCAAACGCGCCCGCGTTATCATTATTAATGAATTTAATCTTAATGTATTCTGATTTCCGTCCATTGCAGGTTGCATCAAATGTTAAGTTTCCATGTAAGCATTCAAGCTATGGTTGTACCGCTTCCTTGCTCTACACTGAAAAGGTTGATCACGAAGAAACGTGCGAGTTTCGGCCGTATTTATGCCCGTGTCCGGGTGCCAGTTGCAAATGGCAAGGATCATTGGAACTGGTGATGCCACATTTAATGATGTCACACAAAAGTATCACCACGTTACAAGGTGAAGACATAGTATTTTTAGCGACTGATATAAATTTACCAGGCGCCGTCGATTGGGTGATGATGCAGTCATGTTTTGGTCATCATTTTATGCTTGTGCTGGAAAAACAAGAGAAATACGACGGTCATCAGCAGTTTTTTGCAATTGTTCAATTAATTGGATCACGAAAAGAGGCCGAAAATTTTGCTTATCGCCTGGAATTGAACGGTCATCGTAGACGTTTAACGTGGGAAGCGATGCCGCGATCCATTCACGAGGGTGTTGCAAGTGCAATTCTCAACTCAGACTGCCTTGTATTCGATACATCAATCGCACAGCTATTCGCCGATAACGGTAACTTAGGAATCAACGTTACCATTTCAATTGTATAAATTATTAATCGCAGAAGAAGGAGAGGGAAAGCACACAAACACATACACACACACACACACACATGATTCTCCTTCGTAGTCTTAGGCTCTTTTCATATCTAATGCAACAAACAAACAAAAATCTAAATGAAAAACACCTCCATAATGGAAGCAAGAAGAAACATGCATACACTCGAATCGAATAATAACTGTCCCGATTTTATTTTATTTCGGAGTATCGTTAGATAAAAACAAATAACCAATCAATAAAGAGTGTTAATTGAATTTTCGTCATGGAATAAATTCGAATGTGTTGAGAGAGAGAAAGAGAGAGAGAGAGTGAAGAAGTAGCCGAAGCAGGAACAGAAGTGCAGTGTTTACCATTGCGACAATCCGATCGACGTCGACTCTTTTTTTATATAAGAAAATAAAAAATATGTACAAATAAGGCAAAAACTGACAATTTACGTGATTCTTTTGGGCAGCAGATTGGTTCAAATTGCCCGAATAGTGTGCGCTGCACTTCCATTGGATGAGATTTTTCCTATCAACAAATTTATAATACGGAGTACTTCAACAGTCTACTACTTAAAATCTATTTTAAGAGGAAAAAAAGAAAAGAAAACATGTTCATGGTGGAAGAGAGAGAGAGAGACGTTGCTCACAATTGATTAAATTATCGTATCGGACAAACTGACTAATTAAAATTGCCTTTTATAATCCAATTCACTCATACACAACAATAACGGCTGAAACACAATCCGTATCGAATTTCTCGATTCGCTCTTAATTGAAATAGAACCAGTTTTAAGTTCCATCCGAAGCAGAAGCAGTAGCAGCAAAAAAAAGAATTTAGCTTCCCAATCGCCAAATATATAAACGAAATAGAAAACCGAAACAGAACGAGATTTAACCAAAGTCGAGTCTGTTTTTTTTTCTAAATAATTTTTTTTTCATTTCATCTCATTACATAGATAAGTTTTTTTGTATTGAAATACTGAAACAGATAAAAAAACAACAAACAATTTTGCACACGAACTATTAATTACTTTAAAGTTAAATTTTATATTTTTACATAATTTGCACTGATAATAACGAGATACGACGAAACATAAACTGATGACAAAAAAACAACATACAAATCACACAAACAATTTGATCGCGACAATATACATAAATCAATTCGTCGTTTGTCATCTGCAGAAAGACCAATTGAAGCTATTCAAACCTTAGATAAATGCGAGCTCAAATTCGAAATGAAAAAAAAAATGTGCGTACATATATAAACTGCCACTTACAAAAAAATGAAACAAATTTTTGATAAAATCATAAAGGGTGAACGTGAACGCCGGAGAGAAAAAACTGAAAAATTTAGGAAATCGAAGACGAATAAATTAAATAAAAAAAAATAAAAGAGATAAAACAAACACGCAGATAGCGGAATAGAGAAAACCAAATTTCTCGGGTTGAATGAATTGGAGCTAACGTGCATATTTTATACACTGATTTTATTTTGTTCTTCTGTCAAATTGCCCAGTGCAGCGCAAACGAATTTTAATTTTTTTTAGTTGTTGCTATGACGAAAAAAAAGAGAGCGAAAACCGATGCAACGGGCAAAAAATATGAGGATTTTTTTTTTCTGACACGCAGGTCATATTTTGAATTTTAACCAAATTTGATTGCGGCTTTATTGGTAAAACGCCACTTTTTTCTTTCCTCAAAACAACCTAACAGATTAGTGTCCTGTGAATTTTTTTCACTATTTTTCTAAAATGTTAAAAAAAAATCCTTACAAAAAACAGACAAACAAACAAACAAATCAAGTGAACAGCAAACAAAGAAAAAGGTGTCGCACAATTTCAAAATGCAATTCAATCGACACATTGTTTTCTTCAATTGTAAATATAAAAAACAAATCTATTTCTATCTACATTCAATTCATATGTTGGTATTCAATGATAAAAATGGTAAACAAGTTGAAGAAAAACAAAACTGAACGATTAAGATTGATTCATTATAATGTGTGAAAGTGAAATTTAGTTGCATATAATCAACTTTTTTGATTTTTAATAAGTTATAAGATTTTTTTTGGAATAAAATGTGTATCTTAACTGAAAAAAAATTCTTGTGTTTTCCTTTCGATCGTCAGAACAATAATATATTAAATTCATTCGCATTTGTCAGATGTGAATTTGGCTGACGTCATATTTATTTGGGTGTCGACATTAATCGATGAACACATACTATTTGTGGCATTTCTGTTGTGATTCTTTTGAAGAAATTCCACCATTTTACCAAATTCGTAGACATTGAGACATAAAATTCGTCAAGAATTTTGGTGCGGTCATTTTTGGACTGTGTTTTATAAGAAATAGTAAGCCGGACGGTGGTCCTCTGCATTTGCATAATTTTTTGCACCCATTTTTAATGAGTCTTCCGATCGACGATTTGAACTGTGTGACACATCACAGCAAAACTGTTGCAACCGCTGTTTCCAACAAAAAAAAAACACACCCGGCTAGTTGATAACAAAGTGAAAAAGCCGCAACACAAAAATGGACATTGATTTATTGACCACATCCAGAGACGCACATAGCGAGACCCTTATCGTATCTGTGCATTTTTGGTTACAAAAATGATTAGCGCTGCGCAAAACAAAACCAAAAGAAAAAAATTACTCATCGGCGAAAAGGCTGTGAAAAGAGAGAAAAAGAGCTGAATGAAAAAGGCCACAATAAATTCGTTATATATTTCCATTTGTCCCAAGTACATGCATTTACTTTTCAAATCGTTTGTTGATAACAATTTCGTAATTAATGTAGTACATAATGTATAATCATATGATCATCGACAAATTCGATGCTATTTATATTCTTTTTTTTCAATTCTTCTTTTTTCTAGAAAAAAAAAGCGTTGTTGTTGTTTTTTGTGTAGGTTTTTTTTCTTCATTTTTTTTTGTTAAAAACGAATGGAATAGGTTTGCATATATCGAAATTTACATACGTAAAATCAACATACACAATGAGTGAATATTCACTCCTTAATTATTAAGTCTATTCTTTTCCTTTTTTTTACGATTTTTGTTGTTGTTGTTGTTGTGTCTGCATCGATTGCTACTTCTGATGTGAATGTGTGTTACAATAATTTGGAAAGAATGTTCAAATAATTATAAAAAAAATTGACCTGGAAATATTGTGTAACAAAATTTGGTTTTCCTTTTTAAAAGTGTAATTTTTTTTTATATGTGTGTATGTGTGTATATGTGGGTGTTTGGGGATGGTCCGAATTTATTATGCGACGGTGACCTCTTCAGTTTGTTTTGTTATGCTTTCGATATCTTTGTTAGCGGCTTCTTCGAAGTTTTCAACTAAATCTGGAACATCGTCATCGGCAGCAGCTCCGGCTGACAATTTGTTGGCCACAACATCACTGGCCAAGCGTTTCAAGTGCTTCAAACCGTCTGGACCCAATTGCGTCAAAATGCTTGGCAACATCTCGGCAATCTGATTTCCACGTGAAAGAGGACAGAAACCACAATTCAATTATTAATTTTTTATTTCGTTTTTTTTTGTTGCTTTATTAAATTATTCGTGTTTGGTTTGCATAACAACACACTTGTCAATTGCATGTATCGATGTTCATAATTGCACACACATATTGTGCCATGCCATAGGTTGAACGAAAGCAAGTAGGATGAAAGAAAAAAAAAACATGAAAACTAACCTCTTTTTGTTCGCTGTGTCCTGTGATGGCAAATGTGTTTGCAGCGAGTGATGCTTGAGCCTTTGGATTATTGAAATGAATGACTGTCCCGTCATTTTTGATCATGTTCACTTCTTCGATGCCTGGAATTTGGTTCACAGCCAGCTTTTTCAGGACAGATTGTAATTTTTTGTCGTCAGTGCCTGGTGTTTGATGGATAACCTTCTTCTTACGACGAGGTGTACCTTTACCGCCAATACGCACTTGTGCTTGCAATTTTTTCAATTTTTCTTGATTCATTTTTGGAAATAATATCACAAGAAAAAATGCGCGCGACTTTTTTTCGAGTTTTTAACGATTTTATCGTTGAAATGTGGAATTTTTCGGGCAGTGCTTACACACGTGCTTCTGATACGATTTAGTGCGGTAACTAAAAGGAATTCTACGCTGTAGAACACAAATCTATCAAGGCTCGGAATATTTATGAGAACTGTCACATTCAAAACATCGTGGTGTTTGAACGCACTGAACACCATTGAACGCACCCAATTCTTGGAATTCCAATTCGGTTGAATCGACCATCTTTTGAATCGTAAATTTTCGTTTTATTTTCATGAAAATATTTAAATAAAAATAAATTCATTTTTCGAGAATAATCCATTCGATTGCTCGTGCACAAGTGCAAACATTTGAAGAAAAAAAATGTTGCATACAACGATATGACAACTGGACAGTATGCAGCCATAAATATTCAGTATGAACGTACGTCAAGTTTGAAGAGGTACGTGAGAAATTAAGCGTACAGATATCAAAACAAAGATCATAAGAAAAAAAAGCTGATAAGTTTCACCACATTACGATAAAGTATTTGTTTTTGTGTAAGTAAAAAGTGCAAGTATAAATAAATTCATCGTTTGCATTGAATGGAATTTGTCTAATAAAACCACGTTTCCGTTTCTCATCTTTTCATAAAAAAACTTTTTCCTCAAGGTAGTTACGACGTTCAACTCGGATCATCACATTCGAAGAAATTCGTCATCCTAATTTGTTGTGCGATTGATTGTTGTTTGTTGGGGCGGAGAAGAAGAAAAATGTCGGTATTATTTGCTCGTGTGGTCAAACAGGCGCTCATAACATTCGAACGGGACAACTATGCAGCGTTCAAGGCAAATTTCAATATACTAAAGCAATTAGTCGATCAATTGACGTCGAGCGATCTGAATATACCAGCGGAAGTGTTGGGTTCGAACAGTTTTCAGCATCCGTCAGCACGCGCTCCAGTCAAATACATCGAAATACTCGAGCACAAAACGTTCACAATGAGTGTCTTCATAGTGACCAACAAGTATACGATGCCCCTGCACGATCATCCGGGCCATGGTTTGCTACGTGTTATATCGGGAACGGCACGAATTCAGAGTTACACACTCGAGCATCCGCTACAGAATACACCACACATTTTATCGGTCATCGAAGAAGCACCAACGGAATTCTCACCAAAGAGTGGGTGCTCCATACTCACACCGACCACACGAAATATTCACGAAATCACCGCCACCGGCAACAGTACAGCTGCATTTTTCGACATTCTCAGTCCGCCATATGAATCGGAAATTTCATTGTATGGACCAAAGAAATGCTTATTTTATCGCAAAATACCGTTCAAACCGATGGCACCGACCGATTCGCCAAATCGAAACACCGGCCACAGTGCCACCGACGCAGAGGCTTCAGCTAAATCAAAACAAATTGCTTATTTACAACAAATTCGTGTACCCAACCACTATTACTGTGATAACATTTACTATAATCCTCCCGAATTTTTGACTAATCTTAATCTATTGAATTCACTTGACGAAGAAGCAACGTAGGAAATCGAATCGAATCAATTGAATAGAAGAAGAATTAAACACACATACACACAAATTGTACATTCATTTCAAAGTAGTTTAGCAAATATTTTATTTTATTCGAAATACCGCATTGATTTTGAAAGAAAACATATAAAAAAACACCTAAGAACCGATGGATGTGTTCGAAATACCTAAATAACAATTGCCTTTTTTTCTCTTATTTTCTTTTTCTCTTCAAATTTAGACTAAATAAATCAATGTAAAAGTTTAATTCAAACAAAAACAAAATCACAAAATTTCATAATAAAGCCTTTGACACCGATATATTTGCGAGCACATCGCGCCTCAAAAGAAATTCATTAAGTAGACTACGGTTGATTTTTTTGTTGGCTCACGACACACCGGACACTCTTCCTTTTGATCCAGCCAATCCATTATGCACGGCCAACAGAAGAGATGACCGCAAATGGTGGCGCATGTGTTGTGACGCTCCTCCAAACATAAAATGCATTTTGGCATGTTTTCCATTTTAGCTGGCTTGTACGTCGATTCAATGCGATCCCGCAGGCGATTCACCTTTTGAATTGTGGCGCTCGTAACTTGTTTCATTCGAATGGTCTCTTTTACAAATGCTGCAAATACCAATATCAATTGCAACGAACTGATCACACCCAACACCTTGTAACCGTACACAGAATGCTTGATATTTAGCCAATGGCGTATCAACACATAATTAATTCCGGTCAATCGTCGAGCAATTTGGTATTTTCTACCGTATAAATAAAACCATGTTCGATGCATTGCCTGAACGTATGGAATGACATGCAGTAGAAATGAACAGCATCGACGCAACTGGAGTTTGGCTTCTGGTCGAATCTCTTCGTTACGTTCGATTTCATGCTCAACATTTTTGATCAGTTTCACCAGCACTTGTTCGCCAGCATATTCCATGACAATCGATACCATTTGCAACAGCTTGCTCGGCAGCGCAATATATTTATTATCGATCTGAATGATGCCCGTGTATTCTTCGCCAAGTGTCTGCAGATTATTGTAACTGGCAAATCCATGATAGGCTAATTCCATGATCAATGTGCACAGGCCATTGTATTTAATCCAAAGGTTTTTATTGGTGAACCGTAGAATATCGGAGAGGTCGTGACCTAGTTGATTTGTAAACGCCGCATCTTTTTGTACAGTTCGAAGGATTTCCGGTTGACGAGCGTTGGCGTAATAAAAACTCATATCGTTCGCTTTTGATCGAAAACCCAAAACAAAAAATTATTTCGTAGCACCTAAATTAAAATCCAAAACCGCAAACCAAAGAAGATGCAAGAGATCCAGACGAAGTGAAGAGTTTTGTATATTGTTTTTAATGTAAATAACATGTCAAATCGATTGACTTTGGACTTGTGTCGCTTTTTGCTCTTCATCTCTTTCACATTTCATTTCGATTGGCTGCATACTGTTCCATTCATGCAAACCACCATGTCTCCCTCTCTCTCTCTCTCTCTCTCTCTCTCTTTCCGTCTCTGTGTATGTGAATGGATTTGATATGGGCTCAACAGAAAAACAACCGTTTAATGACTTTATTCGTGATTTATGGTAATTCTATTTATATTTTTTTTCCTGTGATAAGAATGTTTCCATTCGAACTGAATATTCGACATTCTTAGAACGAAGATATGCATTTCGAATTAGTCACGATGACAAAATACTTCGTGTGGATATTGCAACGTTTTTTTCGTCTCTTCTTCTTCATGTTCTAAAAATGAAAGAGAATGACAAAAACAAATCATCGATTGTTACATTTTAATTTCTCTTAAATAATGTTCCATTCGATGTGATTAAATATTGTCGATTAAATAGCCATTAGGCAGAACGAGGAAATAAATATACGAAATAAAATAAATAAGAATGTGAAGAAAAGGAGAAAAAAAAATTCAAAAAATTGGCTCGAATGTCAAATTCGAAGTGATCAACGAATGAGTGAGAAAGGTGATGACAACGGCATGAACAACGACACATACACTCGCACACCACACCACACCAAAACGACACGACACGAACACACATCAATGCTCTTTTTTTACCAGTCAGAAAGAAACCGATAAGTCGAATCTTGGGCTGTGAGATGAGAAAATCAGTGTAGACCGAACATGTCGAACTGCATGGATACATAAAATACACGCACACTGAAACCGATACCGACAAGACCGAAAGCAGCAGCATCGGCAAATGCGCACACGAGCAACGGAGCAGCGTTCATTGAACGTGTATTGTTGTTCATTCAACGAAATCGCAACTATTTAATGCTGACGTTGGACGATAGGGTGCGCATCGTCACCGTACATCGATATATTTTTGGTGTTGTCAGTCCGGGTTTTGTGTATTGTGTGTATTCTACCATTTATTATTTTAATTTCATTTGTTCATCGATTCAAACACAACAATTTTCAATCAGTAAAAATGTGATTAAATTACAATATTGCAGTGGATTCGAACGAAGAAAAAAACAACACCGAGCAAAGTTTTTTTTCAAGTTATTTGTCGACACCATCGCAATCGCAAAACCGAGTAACTTGAAAAAAAAGGTTTATATATATTATATATGTATCTATATAGAAGAGAAAGAAAAAAATATCGAGAATCGAATTGAAGTGAAAATAGTTTTTACTAAGTGCTGAGTGTATATGCAAGAAGAGAAGTGCAAAAGAAAAAAAAAACACACACAAACAGTGTCTCGATATATTTTTTTGTGGTGTGCTTAAGTCTCTTTTTCCTTTTTGATAAAAATATTTCCATTTAATTTTTTTAACAATTTTATTTCGTTGCCGTTTCAAAAGACATTGTTCTGCACTCGTCATCATCATCGTCATAGTGTAAAAAAATTCTAAGCAAAGTGTTTTCGACGTGTGATTGTGCATTTCGATGTGATTTTTTTTTGTAATCATCTTTGTTAGTCTATATAGATATATATACATACACTGTATACTGTAATACGTCAAAATGGCGCATCAACTGGCCCCTTCTGTAAACTGTTCGCTCGATGAAATTGACTTAAATGCATTGAAGGTACACCATCCAATTGATAAACATTTTTTTTTCGATACTTCATTACCATTTTTTTTCGGGAGATTCTTCTATTGATAGATGTTCGTCGATGCGTTTGCCCATTAAAATCGGCCATCGCCTTAATTTGCACGGTTTTTTTGTTCGCCGTTATTTTGATCGTCTTTTGTTCCTTCTCTGTTCAGTTTATTGTTTATGCGATGACAAATCGGAAAATTGGCATTGTGCATTGGGTGGGGCAACCGATTTCCTATGTGTGTATGATTAGTTTTTTTTCGCTTCAAGACGAGAGGAAAAAAAAAACATGACATATTCAGCCGGAACCGAATTGTAAATACAATGAATCAAGTGAGAATAAAAAATAATAATTATTATCGAAGGATTCTGTCGACTGAAACACATTTATGCTGTATAAGCCATTCCGAACGAAAATCCATTTACTAACATAACATGACAAACGGGATTCGAGTTTACTGTATGCTTCACCAGTTGTGTGTGTTTTAAAATGGTCGAGTTGATAATAATTGAAAAAAAAGAAAAAGAGAAAAAAAAGAACGCAAACTACGACTACGGCGACAGTAGCAGTGGCAACGGCAAATGACAACAACAATAACACGTATTCGGTTTGTCTTATCAGTGATAGGATCGAAATTGTCGAAAATCAAAGAGAGAAAGACAGAGACGGTATTTCTTCTTCGTACATATGCATACAATTTCCTTTCGCTTGCAACGTTCACCTCCATCATGAGCTGTGTTTCTCTCTTTCTCTCTCTCTCTCTCTCTCTCTCTCTCTCTCTCTCTCTGTCTGTCTCTTTCACTCTACATGTGTGTGTCTGATTTTTGTTTCATCTTTGTAGTAAATTTTTTTTGTTTCTGTCGATTCATATAAATGAGACGAAAAACGTGCTACTTTGCATAAAAGTTATTTAAATAAATTACCTATGTTGGTTTTGATAGTCTGCTCATTCAAACAAATAACGAAAGAAAGAATGCTACGTATATATATAAAAGATCAACAATCGTCGCGTAGTTGATGATAAATAAAGAAAGAAATAAGGCGAAAAAAAATATGTAATAATGCAAAGAGAGATATCAATTACTCAAAAAATAAAAATGAAGAAAAAAAAGCAACGCAGAAAGTTGATAGGATTAATCATCTTTCGGGCGAATATATGCGAGCTACATATTAATTCATTCCAGTATTTGGCATTTGATATTTATATGCGTGTATGTTTCTTTACGTTTCTCTCCTTCGATAAGGCACCGAAGTGTGTATAATATGCAGTGTGAGTTGAAGTTTAAGTTTCTCTTGTAAGTCGTTGTCGTTGTTGTTGTTTTATTTTATTTTTCTTATTCATTTCGTTGCTGTTGCCGTTGTTTCGTTCACCACTAACTGCTATTGCTGTCGTGTCGTTTTTTTCTCTCTACATTCATTCTTCACTTCATATACGATTTGCTGAGACAGTGATGTTGATGTTTATATATACAACACATAATGTTTGTGTCGCCGTACGGAATTACTTCATGTATATCATAATATTATAAACATATTGCCGACGTTGCGTCTTATTGCACTGACAGAGTGTGTTGAAGAGAAGAATAAGAAAAAACGCAAACACGAGATACATATGAATATTATGTGCACAATTTTTTAACATTGCACATTGCACACAAAAAAAAACTTGCTTAGTTTGTGTGTTGGTTTACATTTTTTTATTTCACTTCTTTCCGTTCCTGCTTTGTTATTTTTACCGTGGCCAAGACCTACACGACTAATTTATATTTGCTCCCTTGTATGAAAGACACACAAAACAGCACCAACTAAGAAATGTTAAAATAGAAACGAGATACAACAGTAGAGAGAGAGAGAGAGAGAGAGAGAGAGAGAGAGAGAGAGAGAGAGAAAGAGAGAGAGAGGCAAGTGAACAATTGCATCGGATGAAAAAGATAGAGAGATAGCGACGAACGCGCGGAGACAAAATCAAAATTCAAGCAGCAAACAGTGCGAGCACTGATGTTGGCACATAGATAGGAAATATAAATTCAAAAATAGCCACGAAATAGGCATAAATAAACAAATTGAACACCAAGAACAAGAATAGTTCACACACACATTAAGTGTCTAATTTATATAGATAATGTACAAGTTTCTCACTCTCGCTCCGATCACATCTCATATATACCCAAATGACAATGAGACATTTAGGTTGAACGGCATTAGGCTGATCATTCCAAACGACAAAACGCTACAGTGTTTCAGCTTCAGCTCTCTCTCTCTCTCTCTCTCTCTTCTCTTCTCAGCTTCAGCTCTGTCTTGTTTTGTCAACACAACGATATCGACGAAACCAAGGAACTTTTCCTTTTCATCAAGTCTTGCCACTCTGCCTGCAAATTGTTTCATTATGAATGATTACTTGGGCACATTAAATGAACTCACTCTCTTTTCCATGCATACATCATAACATCATTCAGGCTATCCTTTCATTTTGTAGTTGATTCTCTCACTCTCTCTCTCTCACTCTCTCTCTCTCTATTTCGATTTAATTTATTTATAACTTTCAAATGCGCGCTCGGATAGATTATCGTAGTGACTGCAGCAACGATGACGACAACAGCAACGTTATTGTGTGCGCACATCGAAATGGGTGTACGATGATGAATGGATAATATATTATTTTCTTGTCGATTATAGATCATTGAACTGTTATTAATCACAGCTGGAGTGGCTGAATCGCGTGGACACAGTTCACGCTCACAAAACCGGCAAAAATGAGAGGAGAGAGAGAGAGAGAGAAAGCATGACGATTGAAACGAAGGATAACAGTTTTACTGAAATTACGGCTTTCTCTCACTTCGTTCACGGCCGGTTCGCGATGATGCACACAAAATGCACGTTCCATGACGATGTTACAATAGAATGTCGTCGCCGTCGTGGTCGTTCTCGTCAAATTCTTGCCATCATCAATAGCCACTGGAATGACTAATCGCATTTCACATTCCATTAGAAAAGTTTTCAATTCATATTCAAATGACTCTGAACTCTAACCGCAGCAACAGCAGACGGCATGTTGTTCGAAATTGATGTCAAATGGCACGCGGGCTTGCTCGTTTCGATGGGGAGTTCTTTCGAAAGATTGTGTATTATTTTTCATTTTGACAATAATAGGCAATCGCAACTTGTGTGTTTCTGATTTTTATGAAATCGAAGCATAGCAATTGCTACAACCGGTCGCCCCGAAACAATTCGCATATTTTCGTTCTCGTTTAGTTGGAACATTATTCGGTAGCTGCAAAAATCATTTTCAATTTTAAACGAAACAATAACAGCTGTGTGTGTTGGGGGAGAGAGAGAGATGGAATTAAAGTCACATATTTTCACACAATTTTTGCATATGCACAGTCAAATAAACCTGAATACCAATTCAACATCAAAACAGAAATCAACTCAGACAAACAACAACAATTTCGACATGTGATGAAAAGCATTTTTTGCTTTTTCTCTCTCGAAAATTATCTCAAGTAACGCAAAACAATAAATAACAATAGACATGAAAATCGTTGACGAGAGAAAATGGTGTGAACTGATCGTATAGAGAGCGAAATGTGCGGTGTGTGCGGTTGTTGTTATTACAACGATTATTATTATTTGTACGCTCGACACACACAAAATTCTCATGTAATTGTTAATGCGAATCGTTGCCTACCAATGTGAAAATTGACATTCAACTTCACATCAGAATCCAGTATCCAATCGATGCTCTCGCCTCACGCGCACGTGTGTGTGTGTGTCTATGCATCACTTTCGCATCTATCGAACATTATTCGCTTGTTTATTAAGATCCCCTTGATGAATTTGTGCATTTCACGTGAATAAGTGCAACTATTTCGGAATCAAAACCGCTTGCATTTCAATTGTGCAGTTGTACACGACTCAGGTGTACATGCCGAAACGTGCGCGCGCCCAAGTTTAAGCACATTCACAAGGTTTTGGTGCATATCACCGAGAAATCACATATGTTGTGAGATGCCACATTCATTGCAACAATTCGAGAGAGAGAAAAAAGGCACACACACACACAGTGCCTGAATTGAAGATAAAAAAATGAAACAAATGAAAACGTGTGTGTGCGAGAACCGAAAAGATATATGAAGTATTTTGATTCTTGTGACTCTGTGCAAGTATTTGCGGTTTGGTTTTGGCATTCGCTCATTACGCCATACGGCATGCCAATTGCCGTTAATTCATTGCTCTGCATTTCATTGTGCCTTTGTGCGAGTAAATGTGCTTCGCTTGAAATATGCCTTTTTGCAGTCAAACACTAATTGGATTCCTTTTCTGTCTCTGCCCGCCTCCCTCTATCTCGTCATCAATCTAATTCCTTCGAAAACTGAATCGCTTGATCTAAATTTATATATACATACATACACGTACACTTCACTGGTGCATGAGTCTATCTTTTATCTCTTTCTCTCTCGGTGTGTGTGTATGTGTATGTCTCTTAAATGATCATTTTCAGTCCTTGTGGGCAATTAAAACTTAATTTAGTTAACTAAAGAATGATTCATACCCGCACGTGTTAAATGCATCTGTAACTGTGTGACTCGATTCAGTTTCTCTCTTGTATTTTGTTGCTGTCGTTGTTGTTGAATTTCAACTTGAAATCGCTTGCTTTTTTCGCAGCAAATAAGGCGTTGCCGGCATTTTTTAAACGAATTCCTCTTTTTGTTTACTATTATTTACGACATGTCCATAATTTTCTGACGAATGATTCAAACGTATAATGAATGACTCTTCTTTTCTCCCTTTCCCACTCTGTGTCTCTCGTTGTTGACATTTCAGGATCCAGCGGGTATTTTTGAACTCATCGAAGTCGTTGGCAATGGAACGTACGGACAAGTATACAAGGTGAGTGTTAATCGCTAATACGACTTTTAAGGCGCATTACTTCGCTTGTGTGCGTGTTAAATTTGACTTAACACATTGACCGGATCGTTTTTATTTTGTCTCACAGGGGCGACACACAAAAACTGGCCAATTGGCTGCCATTAAAGTGATGGATGTGACGGAAGATGAAGAGGAGGAAATCAAATTAGAAATTAATGTTTTGAAAAAATATTCAAATCATCGAAACATTGCTACATATTATGGTGCATTCATAAAAAAATCACCGGCCGGCAAGGACGATCAACTGTGGCTGGTGATGGAATATTGTGGTGCTGGTTCAGTAACAGATCTAGTTAAATCGACTAAGGGACAAAGTCTGAAAGAGGAATGGATAGCATACATTTGTCGTGAGATTTTACGCGGTCTTAGCTATTTGCACACCAACAAAGTCATTCATCGGGATATAAAAGGCCAAAATGTTTTGCTAACTGACAACGCCGAAGTGAAACTCGTCGATTTTGGTGTATCAGCTCAGCTTGATCGAACAATTGGTCGGCGCAACACATTCATTGGTACGCCCTATTGGATGGCTCCTGAAGTCATTGCTTGTGATGAAAACCCCGATGCAACATACGACAATCGATCGGATTTATGGTCGTTGGGCATTACGGCATTGGAAATGGCCGAATCACAACCACCACTGTGTGATCTTCATCCTATGCGTGCTCTCTTCTTAATTCCAAGAAATCCACCACCAAGACTCAAATCCAAGAAATGGTCCAAAAAATTCCATGGCTTTATCGAAACTGTGCTCGGTAAGTATGGACAAATTGATGGGTTGAGACACTAAAGAAAAACAATAATTCATAAACGAAACGCTTCAAATGTCGAGTCAAATGGTTTTCCATTGAATTACAGTGAAAGACTATCATCAACGACCGTACACGGAGCAATTACTTAAGCATCAGTTTATCAAAGAGCAACCAACTGAACGCCAAGTTAGGATTCAATTAAAGGATCATATCGATCGTTGCAAGAAACGAAAACAGGAGAAGGAACGTGAAGACTACCGTTACTCGGGCTCCGATAATGACGATGATGAGCCACAAGTAGCCGGCGAACCGTCATCGATCATCCAAGCACCGGGCGGTGACACACTTCGACGCAATTTCCAACAAATCCAAGAGGGACACTATCACAGCAAGGCCAATAAGAAATCACCCGAACGATCACCGGATGCAGCACAAATCGCTCAAAACCGAATTTCACAACCGGTAAGCCAAATCATCATTTCGCATCGATTCAATTGAATAATATTGAAATATAATTTTTTTTCTTCTTCTTCTTCTTCCTCTTCTTTAAAATCAGGTCCAACAACGTGAAAAGCAAGATGATTCTGGTCAACCATCTCGGCCAGCATTGCCGCACCGACTCATCGTTGTGCCCGATCCGCCAAATGCAAATCGGCCCCTGCCACCGACACCGCGAAGCAATAATTCGTCGTCGTCTCAGTCACAAAACTCACAACAACCACAAAGGAGCGCTCCAATGGTAAGCACAACTGTTTGTAAAACCGTTTAGCGATTGAATATGGAGGTTGAGTTTATAGTTGATAATCATTTATGCAGTTTATTTATGGAAAATGATTTCGTTCTTTTTTTTGTGTCTTCATTTACATGTGAATTTGCACGTTGATTTCATCACAAATACACAAAACAAACCATAAAAATTCTTATGCGTTCCGATCCTCCCGTTATGTTTATTTATTCGGTTGAATTTTGTTTTTTGAAACAATGAACTCTATGCCTCCCAATTCTTACCAAACCAACACTTAACACGACTCCCGTTGGATTATTTTATTTTACACGTGTCTTGTGGAATGTAAAGCTTCCACCGCGTCGGCCCGAGGTATGTTTCTCTTAATTTTATCATTCATTTTGTTTATGAGTTAATTTTTTATCACTTACTATCTATAATATCAAAGACCGTTGTAAAATCATAGCATGATTCATTTTTGCGTTGACTTTTGTTGAACGGACAGTTAAAACAAATGAAAATAGAAGAACCAGACAAAATATGGAGAGAAAAGTGATATAGCGCTTGACTATATGGGAATAATTATTCTGAATTAAATTTTAATTATGTAATTTAGCCACAGGCTCAGCCAGATGCGCCGCCACGGAACAGCCGTCAACAAGCGCCAGCATCAAAATCGAATTCACAACAATCATCAAGCGTCAATCATCACCAGCAACCAATTGTCAATCCATTGGATCCAATCGACGACTCGGATACGGACAGCGAAGCCGAAGAGTCAAATGAACGAGGTCGAAACGATGGAACTCTGTTGGCTAGCGATCCGCCAAAGCCACTGTAAGCACATCCACTCACACACCAATCTCTGGCCAATGCATTTCATGCAAACTAACCCACTCATTTATACCACTCATCATGATACTAATCACAATTCATTCTCTTTAACATTTCATTTCCATTTCGATTTTCGTTACTTGAAATTATTTCAACAAAAAAAATCCAAAATCATCTTTTTGTGTTCGTTTTGTTGGATTTGTTTTTCGGTTTGTTTGGTTTTGTTTTACTTTATTAGTCCTGAATTTTCATATAGGCCTGGCTTGAGCGTTTTGTCGGAGGATTCAAATAATGCAGTACCTTCGCATGGAGCCGGTGGTCCACCGAATCGACCACTGCCGCCAACACCCGACGACGATGATCAGCAAGGCGATCGCACATTGATCATGAAGCGGGTAAGTTTCATTTATGCCCCAAGCTCAAATTGTTCCAATCCAGTTAGCAAATTATTTTTCTTTGTCAATACGGGAAATCGTTTTCTTGTTGTCATGTGTTATGCCATGGGATCCGATTACACTATACATTTTGAATTTCCAAGTTTTTGATTGGCACACAAATATAGCAGCCAACTAGACTTCGTTTTTTCTTTAAATGTATACACCATCAAAAATGTGTTCATCAAATATGGAATACTCATGTATTTGTTGTTAGTTTTGTCGTTATTTCATGTAAAATGTAAACAGAATAGCAAAACTAAACAGGGAATCCCTGTCAGGGATGTGTTGCACCGCAGTCGCAGTACTTGTTAAACACACTCTCATAATGCAATATGTTAAAACTAACAAACACAAATGCAAAGCAAATAGTCAATTTTAAAAACAACAACAATTTTATTTTTTTGAAGAAAGTTAAACCGTTCTTTTTTATACACAAACATACACACACACACACACACATACACATACAAAAAACGAATTAGACTAAACACAAAAAATGAAAAAGCAAACACTTTACAAATGGTTGTGGTTCTTAATTTGTTTTTAATTTTTTATTTTTATTTTGTTTCTTTCTTTTTCGTTCATGTACAATACCGAATTTGTTTAATCCATATCTGTGTCCAATCCTAAAAATAAATAACGTTCCCCATCCATTAACACCCAAAAAAAACAATCTTCCCTCGAAATAAATGAATATTTCTGTTACATCACAAAATCGTACGCAAAAATAAATTGATTCCAATCAACAAAAAAAAACAAATGATATGCACTCTGCGCGTGTGCACACACCAATAATGCGGAACAAAACGAAAAAATAAATCGTAATTAGAATCAAAATTCGGAAAAGCAAACAACGTCCGATAAGGGTGCAGCCGATGAAACCGTCTTGCTTCGTGATTGGGATATTGAGCGATTTTTCTCAAGCGATCGTGCCAAGAAGAATTCGCCCAGCAATTCACAAAGACCAAATGTGATTAGCATGCAATCGAATAAAGATGCACAAAAACCGAAACTTAGTGATTTCGCGACCGATCGAAAGGTCGTCGTCGTTAGCAGTGGCAGCGGTTTCAATGCCACCGCAGTGACCAATCAATCAGCCACTAGCAAACAAGTTCAATCGTCGATCAATAACAATAACAATAACAATCAAAATGCAAAGCCGAAAAATAATTTCCTCGCAAATCTATTGGACAGTTCGAAAAATCATAAGCGCCAAGAGAGCGATTCCAAACTATCGTCGAATTTTATACGCGGCTTTCGGCGAGAGCATTCGGATTTTTTCCCATCAACCAAACGACATTCGGTTGTGTTGGGTGAACGACAGAGCGCCATCGCACACATCGTTCCGCATCGATCGAGTGCCATTTACACCAAACACAATAAAAACAATAACGGTGAACCGATCCTAACCGATTTCGTGAGCCGAACATATTTAGATGGTTCACCAGCGGCCACAAGCAGCAGCTGCACAACGACGACAAAAACCACCACATCACCGACGGCATCGATAACAACATCAGCCGCGTCGTCAATCCAAATCGCCAATAACAAAAGTAACAGTAACGATAACACTGTAAATAATAATCGAAATTTATTTTTTATGGGTCCACGGCGTGAAAAAACCGAATCAGTCATTTCACTGAGAAATTCAGCCAATCGAAATCTTCTGTTCGATCAGCTTCAGGTAAAACAACAACACACACACACACACTCAAAAAAAACCATCCAAACCCGCTAACCTCAGGGCTCCAACGAGCCAAACAATTTATTTTATTTTATTCTGTTTTTTTTCTTTGAATAACCGCAAATTCATTACCATTTGTTTTTCTTACATTGTTCATTGTGCTACATTTTTTTTCTTCAAATTTTTACAAATCAATGAAATGAAATTATACATTCTCTTATTAATCACACACACACACACACACACACACACACACACACACACACACACACATACTATTAATGACCAAAACCAACATCATACTTTTCAAAATGCAAAAAAAATCCCACAACTCTTCCAACGACTTCATTTATTTTTCCTTCTTCTACGTTGTTTTCTTTTTGACCATTTCCGCTTTTTGTTTCATATTTTTTGCTCCGCCGCAATTTGCCAAACAGCCTATGGATTTTTATTACAGCATGTGCTTTTATTTATTTTGAAAACATTTTTTTTGCCATTTAATGCTTTGTTATCTTATCGTGAGTCGAACGCTTTGCAAAGTTTTATGCGTCACACTTTTCGGTAACAAATTTTTGTGTAATTGTTTGCTTTTTTTGTAGGTGGATTTTACAGGAAATAAGTAGTACTAACCATTGTTTTGACGGCCTCAACATTTTTTATTGCTCCTGCAACTTCCAACTTTATTGTTCCTTAGCTCCCAAACAATTTACAATCCTTGCCAGCCAGTCAGTCCTTTCATATTTTGTTTTTGTTGTATTTTTCCCAATTCATTTTTAAAGCCCATACCATTCGTGTTATGCTAACTTTGAACCGAGTGGAATAAAAAAAAACGATGAACTTCATCTATATATTGAGTATGGAGTAAAGTTCCTAACGTTAACCAGAAACATTCTGGCACAATGGCAGAATGTATAACATAATAACTAGTTACTATAGTCAATTGTTGAACAGTCAATTATTGTACTGCAATATTTGAAATAAGGTGTTGGTATTTGTTATTACCATTCAATTTTATTGGTGATTGAAAAGAAAACACACACATACAAACACTGTACAATAACTTAGACTTCATCTAGCTAAATAAAATGTAGATCTCATCTTAAGCCGGTCCATGGTGTGTGGTGATTTTTTTTGGGCTAACGGTATTAATCACTAGAGCCTAACTCGATTTTTAAGCTTAGACTTGATGCCATTTTAATAATAGCATGAACCAATATTTCGCTTACCTACTAGAAACTTGAACACTAATTATGCAGAGACCGGATACGAACGGGAATTATAATTTTGAACATGTCTCAATTTCTATTTCATCTATTTTCTTGTATTTTGCAACCAATTTTCTCTATTTAAACAAAACAAAAAAAAGAAGCAAAAACAAACTAAAACCACTACTCTACATAGATGAGGTTAATAAGAACCATTTGCCATTTGTATAGAAGATATTGTTTTTGATCAAGTGGAAAGAAAATGAGGTTTTTATTAATCAGTGACGTGTTAAAATGATCAGCCTTTCAATCAATGTGACGAGTAGTTCGAAAGACAGAGGTGCGCACGCATGTGTGCGTGCTTGAATTTTTGAACCGTCTAATTCGTCAGATGATTAATTCGGATGATTTTTCAATTAACGTGAGGGAGAGAAAGAGAAAAAAAAATGTGATTGTAGTTCCCGTTCTGCATGAAAGATCCAATTCTGTGTCGTTTCTAGTGGTTGATCATACTTACATTTCAATGAAGAAAAAAACACAATTTAAATTTGTCTCTCATTTAATCAATTGATCGTAAAATTTAAATTTTTTGTTGTTTGTCATTTCAGAATCGCGGTGAAAATAGCGGCGCACCAAATACTCGCACGAGCAACGTCTTACCGGATCTGTTAAGTCAAGCGTCACCGGCAACGCCTCCACGTCATGACAAATCATCAAGCGAGGAAGTATGTTTTTTGTTTTTCTCATTTGAAATAAAAGAAAAAAGACACGCGTTTTCCATTTCATCGCCTTTTCCATTCATATATGCTGATCGAAGCGAATTTGCAATGATTCGATTCATTTCCCCCTTTAACTGTTGTGCAATTAAGAAACAAAACCAAATCAAAAGCGAAGCAAAAAAACCAACAAATACAAATGAGCATTGATTACATTCTTCACATCAGATTGGCAAAACCCCTTGCTTTCTATTTGATCTATCTAATGTTGTGTTTGTGTGTATTTGTAACTAATTTCGTGTTACTTTTCTTTTTGCTGTTATTGTTTGGCTCCTCCAATTTTCGTCGCCATTTCGATATATACTCTATCTGTGTGTGTCAATAACACAAAGACAATTAGTAAAATAAATTCCAAATTTGGTTCAATTCTATGTGAAAACAAAAATGCTATGTGTGTCGTCACATACTCACACACTCATTTCGACGAAAAATCCATCGGTACCTTGAACAGAATGGGCATTTGAGATAAATTTTGTTATTGAATCCACTCATTTAAACGACACTTTGTTTCTTGAATGTAATTGTAATAATTTGTGTTTTATCTTTCCTGCGACGAGCGCTGATGACTGCTGGATATCAGATCCAAAATTAAACCTTATTAATATCTATTTTGTGGCTCATAATTAGTAAGTATTTTTTGTCTAATACAAAACAGATGAACAAACATTAATCAAATAATGTACAAAAAACAATCCAAATAACACCAATTGATATTTTTTTTTCTCATAATTTCTTTTTATTTTTGCCCTTTTTTCAAAATGCCTTTGGTTGTTTTTTGTAAGAATTTCCTTTTAATTTATTTATTTTGTTGCCAAACTTCCATTTTAATTTATCACTTAAAAATTGCTCTCGACATAATCATAATTTTGTTTAGAGTCATTTTAACCAAGCACTTTCCCTTTGTTCTGATCGAATTTTTTGTTTATTTTTCGCTGAAAATTCGTTTGGCTTTTGTTTTGCAACGTTCATTTGCATCATTTTTGTTTTCTATTTATTTCGTTGGAAAATATCGAATTATTTGACAATCGTGTTCGATTGTCGGTTTTGGTATTGGAACAAAGTGCATGAATTAATTTTTTTTATTATTCCGCCACCCAAGTGTTGCGAGGGGTTTTCTCTTTTTTTCCGTTAAGTTGTAGTTATTGGCGTCTGGGAAAGATTAACCACGTTTTATTTTTTTACTCATTTTATTTTGTTTCCTTCACTGCTCTCTCTTTTTTTTTGTTTCTTTCCGAAACAGATCTCCAGGTGTAAGCCTACCATACACATATTTTACGCTTGTTGTTGAAATGAAAACTAATTTTTTGCGATTTTTTTTCTCTTTTTTTCGTTTCGTTACAGTATCGTGCGGCCATTAGTTCGGTGCATTCAACACCATCGAAATCCTTTATACTTAATAATTCAGCATCACCAAATTCAACACTTTTGTCTAATCAATCCATGTCTCCAAAGCACAACAATTCCTCTCTATTAAATTCACTTAATAATTCCCACAACAATTCCCATAACAATTCCACAAACAATTTCCAAGGCAACAATTTCTCGCCACAATCCAATCAGCATTCGTCCTCATCTCCCGTTCACACGTCCAATCAATCGAACAAAAATAATAATCTTTCATCTTCCCAACCTCAACAACAACAACTTCTACCGCCACACGCTTATGCGCTGCAACAGAAGCAACGGAGTTTTCTTACGTTTGGATTCAGTGCCGGTGGATCGGGTCCATCGCGCCGTGAAAGCCATGTTAATGTTAATGTAACGCCAACATCTCATGATATTACTAGTGATACACCAGAGATACGTAAATATAAAAAACGCTTCAACTCGGAAATTTTATGCGCTGCATTATGGGGCGTCAACTTACTTATCGGCACAGAAAACGGTCTCATGCTGTTGGATCGCTCTGGTCAAGGAAAGGTAGGCGGGAAATTGATTACAGTTGATATTTGCATTGCACCAATTTGGGCTCATTTGCTTAACACTGTCTGTCCGGTATGTTCGCCAATTTCAGGTGTATCAATTGATATCCAGACGACGTTTCCAACAAATGGAGGTCTTAGAAGGGCAAAATATCCTAGTTACAATATCGGGCAAGAAGAACCGGGTGCGTGTCTACTATCTATCGTGGCTGAAATCAAAAATTCTCCGAACTGACGGTTTATCTGATGTAAGTGCATATTTTTTAGCTAAAAACTGTAAACACATAGGTTTTTCGTGCATTCCATTTACTTTCACGGAGTAGAAAAATGAAAGTTAACCCAACAAAAATCGATCAAATACTCATACAACAAAAATTCGGTGTCTTTTTTTCACATTTGCAGCAAGTCGAACGACGAAATGGTTGGATAAATGTTGGCGATCTTCAAGGTGCCGTACACTTCAAAATTGTAAAATACGAACGCATCAAGTTCTTAGTGATCGCACTGAAAGATTCCATTGAAATCTATGCATGGGCTCCGAAACCGTATCACAAATTCATGGCGTTCAAGGTAAAGTGAATCGGTTTTGATTTTTAGTAAAAAAAAAACTGTTTACTTCAGTCATCTTGTGATTCACACTCAATACTGTCTGCCGCCCTAAACCAATTCCCCATTTGAGTCAATATTACGGATGAATTTTTAAAAATGATTAAATTTTTTTACAGAGTTTTGGCGAATTGGTGCATAGACCACTGCTGGTGGATTTGACAATAGAAGATCAATCTCGTTTGAAAGTCATCTATGGTTCGGCTGAAGGATTCCATGCTGTCGACTTGGATTCAGCCACCGTGTATGACATTTATCTTCCGAAACATGTGAGAAAATAAAATGCAAATTTCCACTTCCTTGAACGGTTGTTGAAAATTCACTCTCTTCCTTTTTGCGTACAGACTCAGGGTCCAATAATACCACACTGCATCGTGGCACTGCCGAATTCAAACGGAATGCAATTGCTTCTGTGTTATGATAATGAGGGTGTTTATGTGAATACTGTCGGCAGAGTTTCAAAGAATATCGTGTTACAGGTAATGAATGCATAAGCCACTTTAATTTCATTCAAACAAGCAGTACTAAATGAATGTGTTTTGCAGTGGGGCGAAATGCCAACATCGGTTGCATACATTGGAACTGGTCAAATAATGGGTTGGGGCAATAAAGCAATAGAGGTAAGTGAAAATCGATTTTAATTGAATAAAACGACGAAAATGGAAATGAAGACAGCGTTCAGTCGATTGAACCGTTTCCATTGAGTTCTATTGAATGAATTTTAAAATAAAACCGATTCATATCAAACTGTAACTTAATGTCTAATTCCATTGTGTACACATTTTTCAGATTCGTTCCGTGGAGACTGGTCACTTAGATGGAGTTTTTATGCACAAAAAAGCTCAACGTCTTAAATTTCTTTGCGAGCGTAACGACAAAGTATTTTTCAGTAGTGCCAAAGGTGCATCATCATGTCAAATATACTTTATGACACTAAACAAGCCAGGCATGGCAAATTGGTAGATGCGGATGAATTTCGTGTACATTTAGAGGGCATCGCAATTGACACAGGACACAATAGCAAACATAATACGAATGAACAAAAGTAAACACAGAATGAAAGAACGAAGGAAGTAAACACACGGAACCGACGTTGCAACAAACAACAACAACAACCAAGCACCACAAATATGTATTTCGCTTTGTGAGATAGAGAGAAACCATACAAACAAATACTATCCACGATTTGATTAAGCTCTTTGCAAAACAACCGAACAAATAAATTACACTCGAAAAATCGGCATTCACATTGTATTTCATAGAATTAACACACCGAATACACACAAAACACAAGAACCGAAGTAAGGATCAAGATTGCTCTGTGGAATGGGGATAAACAAACGAAACAACAGCAATCCACTATACACTGAAAGCAAGAAATCTAGAGTTGTAATGTACACATCGTGTAATAATTTTTATCTTGTACTAGGTATTTAAAATAACAAACAGAGAAAAAACAAATGAGATATGAACAAGAGAAAAGAGCAGGAGGAACAATATAGCGTAATGTATACACTTTAGAAAGGAGTAACAATAGGCAAATCACAAACAAACAAAAACATATTAAGGAGCATTTACTTTGTTCATTTTTTTTTATAATTTCTCATCGTAAATATTCGATCGAAGGAAGACACAATCTCCCGGGTGAATGCCAGTTCACGCATGAGAGATGGACAGTTTTTCCTTGAATAATCCCGAAACAGAAAACTACTACTACCAAAAGCACAAACAATCGAAAAAGTTGTCAACACAGTCGTATTTTATTGTATAAAATCCAATGATTGGCACTTGCTTTACTACCCAAAATTTCCGATATTTCGAATGATATTACGAAAACCAATTGCATTTATAGCGAATTTTTTGTCTCTATTTTTTCTTGTCCGAGGATTCAATCCATTCACAAATATTGTTATGATTCCGATTCGCTTTTTAAAAAAAAAATATATACATGATCTAATGATATAGCGAGAGGCAAATCTCTAACAAACCATTTCCATCAAAAAAATTCTTTTGTGCATTTTCTTTATGTTTGCTAAACAAAAAAAAATTAAACTGATAAGAATTAAAGAGTAATATAAAGAATTTATTATGAGAGCAAAGAGATAGGCGCCAGTGTGCGAACGATATGTGTGAAACTAGTGTATATTAACAACAGGATTCTTTTTTTTTTTTAAAATTATCAAACAAAAAGTAATAACAAAAACAACGATAAAAGAAGCAAATAAAAAACAAAACACTGAAATCCAAATTTAAAATTTGCACTCAAAATACTCGAGTCGATTTTCTTTTAAATAAATAAATTTTCGTGTATTCCTTGTATCATTTTCAATCATTTCCAAATAGAACGAAAATAAAATTTAGTTGAAAATGGATAGGAAAATTCGAGTCCCTTTTTTAGACGATTGCAATAAAAGAAAATTGTTTTGCTGCTGTGCAAAAATAAAAAAAAAAGATCCTAAACATATTCTAAAATTTATAGAATGGAACAAAAAAGAATGGAATAGCGATAGTATTTAATTTTTATTTAAAACAGAAAGCAAGAGAGAGAAGAGAAAGGGAAATTAAAATGAAGAATTATTAGGAAAATCGAATGTCAAATGAAAAGACTACAAAGGAAACAAGTTTTAATTTGTATTTTATAACATGAGACAACAACAACAATCTAGACATAGAAAAAGCAAGCATATTATAATCCATATAATAAAAAAAATATATGTAAAAATATGTGGGATATTGATAGAGCGTTTTTTCTTTTTGAATTTATTAGATTTTCGTTTTTTTTCTTTGATTTTTTTTAAACATTGAAATTGATTTTTTAATGAAATGATATGAAAACTATTAGTCACATATGAAATTTAATATATTAAGTATGGAACACATTCAACAAAAACAACAAAAATAGGTTACATGTAGGAATTTCAAAGGAAAAAACAAATTAATAATAAAGGAAAATTATTATTCGAATAATTTGAACCTATACCTACAGGCACACAACAAAAACACGATACAAAGAAAAATTCACACAAATAATTTACACGCCAGCGCATTCACTATTTAAAAAAGAATGACTAAAACACACACACACACAATAAATGAGAGAGATGCTGAAGCTGAATGCAGTTTTATAGTAATAGATCGCATCTTAGCTTCAACGTAAATGATATGAAAAGCTAAACGGCATGACTTCACGTACGACATAATCGACATGAATATTTCATAGTTAAGCATCGATGCAGCAACCACGACGTAATGCGATTATTAACATAAATCAGACATTATAGGTATTTGCATTTAAAATGACACAAATTAGACGACAAACGCAAAAGAAAACAATAAACAAAACTCAACCACCTTTCATACAAGTAACACTTTTTTCTTACACAAATTATACGTAAATAACATCGTATGAACTCGCAACGCATTCTCTCACTAAATGACGTTTCCAATATTTCAACCGCTTTGTTTTAATTGAAGAGGTCAATTGAATGCTATATTATCGCTACATCGATGTTCATTCATCTCATCATCCACTTCGTAATTGCCATTTTTCTGATATTATTTCTTTTTGTAAGCCAGAAATTTCAATTTTTGATCCATTTTCATAACGTACGACACATTTGTGAAGAAAACAAAACACCTGAGATAAAATGAGCTAACTCGTTTAATCAAAATTTTGCACAATCGTTTTTCATTTTGTCGAATTACTCCGATTTTACCCAAATTAGGCCTTGATTTTTTCACGATGAGTACAATGGCCGCATGCGTTTTTCTATTCGGATGTGTGTAAGTGATTAATACGAATAGCAAAAGGACTGAAAGCGATTTATTAAATTCATTAATCTAAAATATCGATGCGATTATTACAGATATGTTTGCAAAAAACTAGTGTAGGGTACCACAAACAATAGAACATATATATACATAGCAATCGTTGAATGTCACAAACAAAAATGAGAAGCATCATATTTTTACCGCAAAGCATTTTTTATTAGAAAATCTATCAATAAGAGCGCGGACAAACAGAAACATTTAAAATAACGAATGAAAACCACAACAACAACAACAAGAACAACCAAGAACAACAACAAAAAACAACAAATATGATTCGAATGCATTTTTAATAAACCTTTAAATTTGTATTTCAATAATCAATGCATTTCATTTCATTTAATTTTTTCTCTTTCAAACTAAATATTTGTGTGCTTCTTCATTGGTACAGTTCCTGGGGGAAAATTTCACGGTATTCATTTTTTTCAAATATTCCCCTAGGCTACATTTCTTTTTTTTATGTTTAGGCGGTAGAAATATTTGGATGCTGAGAATTTGCAATGGGCTTTACTACCTAATTCGATGTTCGAATCTGATTTCATTTGATAAAGGAGCAGCTGCTGAATTTTCATGCTGTAATTGTTGAATTTGCTTCCGAATTTGTGCGAACTAGTGGATACAACTTCACATTTTTTGTATTTGTCCCTAGTATGAACTATCTGATCCATTTTGTGAGTATTCATGAAAATAATCATAAAACTCATGGGTGTTCCTGGTCTGAAATTGAAGGCCATGGGTAAGCAAGATTTTCTCAAATTGTTATTAAACCCTCTACTGACTTCATGCTATTTCCTCACCAAACACAAAATAAACGCACATGCGTCGCCATGTCATCCTGAAGGAACTGTCATTATATGTTTTGTTTTATGAACAAATGCCCAAATTCTGTCTACACTCTACAACAAAATATTCTCTTTCAAAGTGATTTCTTACATTCGACAAAATGGAAATCGTGAAAATGGACAGCATTGATGTGAAAGAGCACCTAGATTCAGCACCTCGAAATTCACGTAACAAATAAATTTTTCCAGAATACTACATCAAGAATGTACAAACACACCAAAAGGAACTAAAACAAGCGAATATTTGTAACCGTACATGAATTTTCTTGGAAATAATTTTCTTTTCATCTGAACTGGATTGATCGAAAAAATAAAGCAGTTAAGAACATAAAATATGAAAAAATGTTTGATCCACGGCGAATAAAAATAAGAAATGAATGATTTGAACCACAAAAAGGAAGTGAATCCTGTGGAGTAGATGAACCTGGCCTGTGGCCTAATTCATAAAAGAAACGAACGCTTTCTATCAAATAAGAAAACGATCGCGGATAAACAGAAACATTTAAAATAACGAATGAAAACCACAACAAAAAACAACAAATATGATTCGAATGCATTTTTAATAAACCTTCAAATTTGTATTAAAATAATCGAGGCATTTCAATTCGACGTTTGACTTTCAATTTAAACTTCATTTAATGAAATACTATAGTGGTGCAGCTGATGCATATTCCTGCTGAAATTGTTGAGTTCACTTCCGAATCCGTGGGGAATACAACTTTACATCTTTTGTATTTATTTCTAGCATGAAAAAATCAAATCAATATGCGCTTATTCTGCTGTGCTGATTTGTATCCATTTCGTGAATGTTCATGAAATTGATCATGAATTTCATAGGTGTTCAAGGTACTTATGGCCAAGGTAAGGAAAATTTTCTTAAATTTGTAAAGAAATAGTGGAATTTGTGTCAATTTTGCATCATATTATTACATACATTAAACAAGATATTGGAATATCATAAAATTGTGCATAATATTTGATTTTTCCTCAATGTTATTCATTTGGTGAAGATATCGATTATGATTTGCCACTGTTGTATAATGAACTTAGAAGCTACGTTTTGAAATGGTTTCGAGTTTTCCGCCAACGTGTCCATTGATTCTGAATTAAAATCTGCTTTTGTTCTATGAAATAAATCAAATAGTTGTAATTTTGCCTTCTTACGGATCTCTTCCCACATCCAAAAATGAATTAATTGCCCATGAATGCCCATTAATCATGATGTTGAATTTTAAATATACAGGGTGTAAAGAATTGCGTGCCAATATTTTAATCACGTATTGCTGGGGCCAAGATCTATCGAAAATTTAGGAAGCACTTTTCTGAATTCGGCCTCTATGCCAAAGTTTTGGCCATCGGCGAATTTTTGGCCGAAAATTCCTACTATGGCAAGACGGTCATATCTTAGGCTATTGCGTGCGTATTTTTGATCACAACTACATAATTATTGGCCTATTTGAAAGGTATTGATGTCCTTTTAGTGAGACTACATGAATTTCGTACAAAAATATCATTTGGCTCGGCCAGAATGTTTTGAAAAATCAGAAAAGTTGAAGAAAATAGTAATTTTTCTCGAAAAAATACGTTATTAACATATCATTTTCTAATTGAAAATGGAAAGAGCATACAATTTTAGGGTGGTATGCAAAAATCTGTATCTCAAATTTGTTTCTATAGGCCGCAATGCATCATCGAATTCAGTCCTCGTTGGCCTGTTTTTGATGTATAAAACAGCTAACTCATTCCAATATCAACACGACACATGAACCAATTTGGTTTTTGAGTTCATTCTTCTATGTGTTTTGTCTAAACACGATCGTGAAAAAAGTTCCGCGTGCATTTTGCACAAAATTCAAATTTGTTCATGTGTTGTGTTGATATTGGAGGGAGTTAACTGTTTCATACATCAAAAATCATTATGCTTGCAATTCAAGAATAAAAAAACAACCATACAAATATCACCTGTGAAAATTTCACCGGAGAAATTTTTTCATTTCACGGGGAACTTTGTACCTACCTTAACAGCAAAGATTTCTGAATTTCTTTGAAACTGTCACAAATCAATGCATATAACGGTTCGAATTAAAATCAGTATTCTACGCCAAACTTCATATTATTGAGTTGAGTTGTCTTTTAGCAATGAGTTCAAAGATAAGAAAATTCTGTCCAGACCGGCTCGAACAGTTCAGTTTGATACCGGGCGTTAGACACGGGATTTAAGATTTGTTAAGATTTATGAAGGTTCAAAAATATCCATGCCTATAAAAGTAGTGCGAAGAGCTATAGAGATTTAAGAAAGGTTGGTAAGGATCGTGCATAATTTCTAATCTGTTATTTTGACAGATTTAAAGATATCCGAAAACATTCGAACAGTTTTAGCTTATCCAACGGGTGGTTCGATGACAAAAATGTCCAACTTAAAAAAAGTACAGATAAATCCCGTGTATCTCCACTTGTATTGTTTTTTACATTGAAGGGCATTGCACGCACCTTAACATTTACAATACAAACTCAATGCGAGTGGAGACGCCTGATGAAAAATGGCACAGATTGCTAGTGCTAAGGTTTATCTGTACTTTAGTCCATCATAGCAAATTCGAAGTGTTTCTGTTTAATCAGCCACAGTTAATGTTAAAAATAAAGGGTATAGTGCACTAACGCAGCAAATGGACACTGATAAAAACAGAAAACACATGAATTGCTCATGTTAAAAGACATAAAGGATTATTATCGATGAAATCATGAGATTGTTTCTTATCATTCATCAAAAAACCAAACAAAAACTGTAGACATGATTCATCATTGCGTAAATTTGTCAAATAACATAGAAAAACAGAAGACAAAATGTCAACGAACTAGATTGCATCCACTAATCCAATTTTGGTGTTTTATTGGTCAGCTATTTTTGTAGCTATTTGAGTCGAAATTTCAGCTTTTTCAGCTATATTTGTTTTTTCGAAATTGAGTGGCAAACCTGCATATATTTAAACAGATCGTTCATGGTGGCTAAGTAAATGTGATATTTGAAACAAAATATGTTATCAGTTCAAATAAACAACATCAAAAATCTGGCTATACGAAACCAAATTGAGTGCAGTAACGTTTTAATCAAATCGGTAGCACACTTGAATAATTGAGTATAAAAGCTGATTTATTTGAACACGCATTTCATTAGAACAGTGTTTCTCTGTACTTCATCAGAACCTTCGTTTCTTATAGGGCAATTTATTTCTCCGTTGGATTAAGAAAGAGTCGATGATGTCGTGTCATCAAAATATACTTTCATCGCAGTGCAGTGTGCAAAGTGTTGGAACAGGAGCACAAATTTTTCTTAGTTTGATTCAAACAATTATAACCGCCCAATATGCCATTTCACCTGCTGAAATGTGGCCACGAGACTATGGGAAAATTGCAGTGAAAAAAGGTATTTCATGTTGAGTATGTATATGGCAAATACAGAATATGTGACCAAAGAACATCTAAACTGAGTCCACTGCGAACAACGTCTCTTTTACGCTAACAGCAATTCGTACACGAACGAGTCAGTGTGACAGTTGGCGTGAGCGAGACAAAGTTTGACAGCAAACAATTTGGTTATGACGGTTAAAATGTTCTTTCCCTTCTAATTGAAGTCCATTTCTTCCCAAATGCTTTCAAGGTCTTGGCGTCTACGATTTCATTGTGATCGGCGCAGGGTCGGGTGGATCAGTGGTCGCAAGTCGATTAAGTGAAAACCCGAATTGGAAAGTTTTATTGGTTGAAGCTGGAGGAAATCCACCAATAGAATCGGAGGTACAGAAGATCTGTCTTCATCTAATTAACATATATCAATCAGCAGCAAATTCGATTTCAGATTCCAAGTATGTCACTAGCCACCGAGAAAACGAAAATTGATTGGCAATTCCGTACAAGCTCAAATTCAGTATGTAAGGCTCAAAAATATATAGGGTGCGGTTGGCCGCAAGGAAAGACACTTGGTGGTACGTCTGCTATAAATCTAATGGTCTATGTCCGTGGAAATAAGGCCGATTTCGATGGTTGGTCGAATCAAGGCATTCCTGGTTGGGACTACGAAAGCGTTTTACCATACTTCAAAAAATGGGAACACAATCACAATTCTACATTCGTGAGCTACGATAATGGAAAATATCACAGCGCCAATGGCCCATTGAATGTTGATTCCTTCAGCGTGGATGGATCGGAATCATTTCAACAAATGTTCTTAGATGCTGCCGTTGAGTCGGGTAACAAACATATTGCTGACATAAATTCCGATGAAGGTTTGGGCTATGTGAAAGTGCAAGGATATTATTACAATGGAACTCGACAGAGTGCTGCCAAAGCGTTCTTGATTCCAGCGAAGGATCGAAAAAATCTACATATCATGAAACATACGTTCGCAGAAAAGATTCTGATAAAAAATAAGCGGGCGTATGGTGTGAAGTTGGTGTATAATGGAATGGGCGTTCACAAATTCAAAGCAATTGCACGAAAAGAGGTGATTGTTTCAGCTGGAGCAGTGATGAGCCCTCATTTATTGCTTCTATCTGGAATTGGGCCAGAAAAGCGATTGAAAAAGCTGGGCATTCCGATTGAAAGCAATGTAGCGGTTGGAGAAAATCTTTGGGATCATCCAATCATATTTCTTTGGTTTAAATTCAACCCAACAGCCATACCAGCTACAGCTCAACTTGATAGTATTTATAAATATGTAACTAGTAAGAGCGGTCCATTGGCTTCAATTGCAGTATCACGGTTATGTGGTTTCATAAATTCGGTCAATGGCACTGGAGTGCCCGACTTTCAAATCGGTTTCCTTTATATTCCATCAAATTCAACATCAGCACTGGAACTCGTCCTAGAAAAGTACAGTTATACCGATGAAATAAAACAAGCTTTACTCAATGAAATCAAAAGTCATGATCTAGCTATTGTAAGTCCAATTCAGCTGCATCAAAAATCTCGTGGTGTTATCAAATTATCAAGCGCCTCACCGAAGGATTATCCAATCATAAATCCAAGGTACTTCAACGAAGTAGAGGATATGGAAGCAATGTTGCGAGTGGTGAAACTGCAAGTCTCTTATCTCAATACGACTGCGTACAAGAACGGGGGTGGCCAATTTGTTGATTTGCCGATTCCAGAATGTAATGCGCTTGGTCGTGGCTCAGATGATTTCTATCGATGTTACATAAGATACCTAACTGCTTCCACATATCATGCAGCTGGCACTTGCAAAATGGGAAATTTTGCCACGGATCCGACGGCAGTTGTTGATCACCAATTGAACGTTCGAGGGATTAGCAACTTGAGAGTAGTCGACGCTTCAATGTAAGTCTCATGAGTGTTTAATACACACCATTTTTAATTCAATCCATTAAAAATCTGTCATATATATCTGAATTTTCTAGAATGCCAAACACCGTATCCGGAAATATCAATGCAGCTACTTTGATGGTTGGAGAAAAAGGTGCTGATCTAATTAAACAGACATATGCTTAATTTCATACGTAATTTGCGCTTGGTTGCATTTGATTGTTTACGGATAATATTGAGATGAACAGGAACGGTGACATTTAGGAAAATCGGAATCACAATATGTAATGTATACAATCCTATGCTTTGACGTTTGTCACAATATAAGCGCCACCAAGTCTATGGAAAATGAACTATGCAATACTATATGGAATGATGATGTTGAACGTTTGAACGTTTTCCGAGCGTTCAAATTGAATACATTGGACTTATACGAACAAAAGAATCATGGCACAGATGGCGCTTTATTTTATGCATTCCATACACATTGTGATTCCGGGAAAATAAAACAAAGAGTTATCAAGTATTTATATTTTGAGCTCATTTCAAATAAACTTTTTAAATATTCCATTTGGTCGTCGTTTTTGTTTTTACTTTTTCAATATTTTTGTGTGTCTTCAAATGTGAACGTTATTTCTTCTTTTTGTGTTCAAGTGATACTAGTCGTGGTGTATTTTCGAGTGATTATTTTTACTGCTTAATTCGTCATTTCTGATTTCATTCATAAAATGGGCAAAAAAATGTCAATGCCAATTTGAGCAAATGCGCTTCAACCAATCGAATGATACGATCAAAGCAAATTTTTATGGCAAAGTCCACTAAATTGAAGAAGGTCAATGGAAGGTATTGCAACGTTATTTTCAATGTTGATAGCATAAGTTTGGGCGTTTTTCGTCCGATAAATATTTTGTATGCAGAAAAAATGTCGAGTAATGCAATGAGGAACACCTTTTGTTTACGTTGGCAAGCATCCAATTTATCATTTGGACACCACCTATCGTGTTTACATTCGTCCGATTGAGTCGTTCCGTTGGAATTTCGCCACCAATGGACTCGAAAAATAATATCGAATTGAGTATTGTGTTGGTGGCGATAGGAATTTCAGCCGTTTGCTTGTGGAGTGAAGAAATCAGAGTTGCTGAAAGTTATGTCAATAATTATTCTATTCGTCTGTCAAGCTACTAACCATCGATCCACCAATGGAATGTTGTTTAATTTTCCCATTCGTCAGTTCTTGGTGGTGGTGTTGGGGTTTTTTTGTGCCAAAAATTCAATATAAACGACTTTGTTTTGATCTATTTGATTGTGTATATTTTCATAAAAAATGATTGTGCATGTTTTTGTTTTCTTTTATAAAAGTCCTAAACATAGATTTAAAAAAATTGAAACAATTTTGACCATAATTTACATGTTCTAAGCCTCCACACAATAACAAGGCTTATTGATATTATGACACTCTATGGTAGCCCAACCTGAAAATAATGGTTTCAAATACGTAAGTTGTTCAGATGCTTGGTTAAGAATTTATTCAACTTTTGAGCTTTCGCTGGCGGCTTCTTTCTTTGCTTCTTCTTCTTTCTTTGATGGGCCGGTTTGTGTGATTGGCACAACGCGTTCTGTGTTGACTGGTTCCACTGGTTTGCGGGCAGCTGTGATGGTCAGGACACCGTCTGAGGACAATGATGATTGAACATCGTTGGGGCTCGTGTTGGCTGGCAAGTTATAACGACGTGTGAACTGTCGTGAAATGTAGCTAAAATTTGAAAAAAAGAAATTGGCATATGATTAGATGATTTGCAAATTTGGCTTCGTTGAAAGTGTTATGGTTGCAATGCAATTGCACTTACCCGTGCTCATCAGCTTTTTCTTCGTGTTTGCCTTCAACAACAACGAATTTGTCTGTGGTCTTAACGGTAATTTCGTTTGGTGTAAATTGTTGAACGTCCAAAATGACTTGGAATTTGTCGTTGTCAACGTTCAATGTTGATCCTGAACCTTCGCGTTTCAAGTTATTTGTTCTCCATGGGCGAACGTATCCACTGCGGAGCACCGATGGTGTTGGATTCCAGAATGAGGAGAGTAAATCGTCACGACGCAATCCAGTGCCAAATTCTTGGTCCAACAAGCGTGATGAACGGAATGGGCGATCAAAGTCATCCCACCAGTCGCGGAAAGAAAGCGGAACAATCGACATTTCTATGGGAAAACAAAACAATTCACAATGAAACAACTGTATTTGAAGAGCACTGGGGTTTTTCTATATCTCTCTCTCTGAACAAGAACTGCCACCAATTTATTCAATGAAATTCTTTCTATTTTCGATTCGGAAACGAAGAAACATAAAACTAGCGGAAGAAACTGTATCGTAGTGAAATCACTTACTGTTTGATATTTTTGAGTGTTTAAGCTTTGAATGAGAATCAAATACTACTTGAATTTTCGTTCTCACCGCCAATTTATATATCGTTATGAATTTTCAATTTTTTCCGACGCATTCTAAAAACAGAACGACTGACACCGTGTGGGCTATGTGTTTTTGCGCGCGCGATCTGTGTAATCATGCTTTTTTCAGCCTGCTGATGCTCGGCAGCTCTCGTCAGCGGCTGAATCAAACACCGTTTTCATATTAGTCATCATTTTACATTTCTTGGGTGGCTGTTTTCATTCGCATCACATCATTACTTGCGGTCATATTCAAAACAAAATACAAACACACATATACACACCGAAAAAATGAAGATGAAATATTTCTAGAAATTGCTAATGATGAAAGTTTAATTCAGTACATTTTGTTGGCTAAAAATAAACTGCCACCTATAAATAGAGGTGAAATAAAAGTAACTTCGAAATTCTCTGATGTAAAACGGTGTGAACCTTCAGTTTGAACGTGTAATTGGTTTTGCCTTGTCATCTGTTTGGAATGCTTTCATTGCTGCTCTTCATTTTCTCTTGCTCTCATCATCATCATAATTATCTTGGTGGACATGCACACTTGTTTGACTCACCGCGAAAAAGGTTGTGCTCGAATGTTCGATCATCACGCATCGCGCATTCATAAATCAACAAACAAACAAAAACGAAACGTAAACAGATTGTAACGCATTCAGACGAGCCGGAATGAAAACCGTTTGAAATTCGGTTGTCATTTGGTTGTGTTGGCTGCGTATGTCAACGAAATTTACAACGCATTAACGTCATCGCTGCGCATATAACAACAACACCCACGTCCGCATTTCGGTCGCATCATAGAAAGAAGATGTGTAAAGTTTTGCGACCGAATGAATTGGAAAAAAGACTGAAACATCTGTAAATCTCGTTTTCGCACATGCAAAACAAGACATCAAACCACATGTACACAACACAATTTCTCCTTCTCGCTCAAAATCGCTTGTTGATTGCTCTCACTCTTTGCACTCTCCAATATACTACTATGTACATGAACTTTGAAATAAAAACAATACCACTAAATTTACCCAAATAAGTTTTCATACACAAATTGCTCGCAATAACAATAAATTGGTGAAAATTCGCGGGGCGAACACACATATACAACGAAAATTTATTGAGCTTTCGGAAGCGACATACAAAAAAAGTATCAACATATTTGTTTGGTGTGATTTTTACCATTGGTTTTTCATTTCTTTCCGACTAACATTTGACTTTAGTTTTTCATTTAAAAAAAAAGAAGAACAACAACTAAAACATCATGTATCAAATGGTGAGTGACAAACCCAAATCTGTTCTTATTTTTCTGTCGTTGGTTTTGATGAATGAAAAAAGCTTCATACGTGTGTTTTTTTTTCCTCCTTCTGTTACTTTAGATGATTCGATTGTTGGCCATAATTTGTTTGGTTGGATGCATTGAATCGCGACTGGTGAAGCGCAGCTATTCGGATCAAAGCGTTCGTGGATACTTGACAGAGGTGAGGAGATTTTACAATTTTTTTTATGGCAAATTAGTGCATGATTGAAGGTTTATGATTTTTCATGTGATATTTTTCATTAACAGCGGGTGTGCTGGTGGAATGAAGTGTGTAAAGAGGAATTTCAACAGTTGTTCCGTTGCAAGTGCCCTGTTTATTCGTACTGTCGATCGCCTGGACGATATTATAACGCATACTGCACCATGACAAACACTGGATACATCTGGACACAACCGGCATGGGATTGGGTTCCCTGATCAAAGCATCCAAATCGTGTGTGAAACACACGAAACAAGCACATTCCGAAGTAAACACCTCCGGTTTGGCATCACATCACAAACACTCATACATGCAACACAAAAACATTCATTCACAAACCAAACCAAACCAATGTTCCGGGTATGGAGATAGGTAAAAAAGACAGGAAGAAAGAAAGAAAGGGAGAAAGACAGCGGAAGCGATTGTAGGCAAATGGAAATTGACACGAAATTTAATACTGCCCTTAATTTAGCGTTAAGCGAAAATCAAAACGATACCAACATATTGGCAAATAAGGTTCCTAGCAAACAGAAAATCCTTGCCCAATTTTTAAAAACTTCGAAAGTTGCTGAACTAATAATCAAAAAACCATAGCCGAAATTAAAATGTATTGATTGGCCTACGGTTTGATCGAAATGTGTAACTCAATCAAATCAAAATCGATTTTTTGGCGACAATTTAAATGATTTTTCTGTGTCTGCAAGCCAAAAACGCACATGATCATTTCCAAAAGAGAGGAAAATTAAAAAAATTATTCCTTTTGTTACTATCAAAATGGCCTACACACATTGTAAACCAATTGAATATGCATATAAATTCAAACTAGATAGAAAAAAAAATCAAAAAGCATCAAACTATGACTGATGCTCCACCGTTCATTCCGGAAGTAAGATGTGTACTTTTATTTTGGTTAATATTGGAAAATGAAACCAATACATACGAGAGTCTTCTTCTAATTTCTAAGGGCTTCCAATGAAAAGACAACACACAATACAATATAAAAGACCTTTTTTATTAGAAGTTATTATTATAGAGAATGTTGTAAAGTCATATGTTCATAAAGTATGTCTCGTAATGAGTGGGAGAAAAAGGCGCAGGCACAATTCTGCCGAACGGAGACAAAATGGACAACCCAAACATAAGCTTTATGAAAAAAATGTCTGTACGAATGAAAATGAAATATAAATATTATATATGAAATTTATTTAAGTAAATTGATCGATGGGCGACGGAAAATGTCAGTTTCGAAGCCTTTTTGACATGGTGTTTGCAAAAAAAAAACATATTGTATATTGAATGTTGTTATATAGTACAGTGGAAACGTTGCAATAACGTAGTAAAAACCCAAAAATATAGCGAGAAAAAAAACAGTTCAGTTAGTCGAATAATAATAATAAAAATGAAGCGGATTTTTTTCTGTTGTATCTTACTAAGTTATACAATTTTCATTGATTTGTTGAGAATAGCGGCAACGTAGCGCAAACTGTAGCATCGCGTGAGTGCAAATTAAAATGAAAGAACAAACAGAATGAGCAACAATAAAAAGTGAATCATGAAAAAGGTCAGCCAGAGATGAGAATGATGGTTTTAGTGCAATCATTTGTGAGACCTAGGACACGCGCTTTTATTATTCTCGTTCAATACTCTTCCTTGCGACACCATTTATTCTCAACAAATCGCCGCTACATTTATTGTTAAAATAGACATAATTTTGATGGGCCACTTGAATGCAATCGAGAATAACGAGAAGCAAGAGAAATAACGACAATTTAAGCAGAAAATGGGGTTTACTAAGAGCATAGAGGAATTCATTTCGAAAAAGAAGAAGAAAATGAGATATTCGCGACATTTCTTGCGATTAAACACAAAATACTCTTATCTATCGACAATTATTATCCATTGCATTCTTGAGCTAATTCAATGTTATATCTGTGTTGATTTGGTGACATAATAAACGGATTAATACAAATAAAACATATTTTGTTCAATATCAAAAGCTCAACCTGATTAATGCATACGGCGTACATTTCAGAGGAAGGAAAAGAAGAGAACAAAAACGGTGGCTGTATATGTTTTATTTCTTCTCTCGTTTCTGAATGAAAACGATAGAACAACGATGTGTGTATATACATATGATGAATATGGGTAATTCAATTCTATTAAATCCAATGACACGATGCAGTCGTTCCATTGATGATTGATGCAAATCGCATTTGATTGAAGACAGTTTAAAGGCGTGTGCTGCATGTGGAATAATGTCGCTCCGAATGTGTTTGTTGGGAAAAAAAAGAAGTGTAATGAATACGGTTGAACGTTGTATACACAAGGATGTAAATTAATAGTAATTACAATACCGGAATGCTTGTTATGATCTCGTCATGCAAAAGCCGACGTTTCTTTCTCAATCCTCACAATTACTTCGGCATGGGCCGATAAATTAAACCGTTCCAAACGCCTATATTCCTTGGTTGGTCTCATTGTTGATTCTGGCATCTTCATATTCTACATCGGTGTATGTGTTTTGCCCACTATTTTTTTCTTTCTTTCTTCGTCCGTATCATTAGGCTGGATACAATTACTACGAATACACAATTCTTTCCATGGCAATTGTAATAAATTCGCGTTAATTTTCTTGGAATTTCGTTTGTGACAAACGTAATTATTTCCCAAGAATTTTTCGTTTAATTCATTCATCGGTTTTGCGTTGTAAATCTACATGGTTGTGCCTTTCCATATCAAAACTTTCTTCTTGAAGATTCTCCTCTTGCCAACGACGAAATTTTTCAATGAAATCGACAAATATTCGGATAATTTATTCAATGAAGACAAAAGTCGACATGAAGCATCATCGTAATCAATCCAAAAATTGATTGTGTTAATGGGTGGTGATTTGCTGCCAGCCTACTCATAATATAGAATGAATGCTCTTATTTTCTTATTCGTCTTCCATTTTTCCCCTCTCTCCCTCTCTCTCTCTCTCATCTCATCTCACAAATTCTCATGAATGATTCAAAGCGGCCGCACGAACGAACCAACCAACGAACAAACAAAATACACACAATAGTTACTGCGTCTGTTGTGTTGGTTTGCTGAACACTTATCGTTATACTTTGTTTTCTATGCTTTTGCGTTGTCGCAAGCATTTTATATGTGCACGTAAGAATATTTCGCCGTCGTCGTCGTCGTCGTCGTCGTCGTATCCGACGACAACACTCAAAACTTGTGGAAATCGTCATATCATGTCAAACACGAGAAGAGAATTAATCAATATGCAGCGACAGCTTCTGCGCAAATACATTTTACAAAAAAAGGAAGGCACACTCAAAAAGACACACAAAACATACAAATCCCCAATGTACGATTTTTCAATGTTCGATGCGCGCGTACGTCCGATTCCACAACATCGCCGATAATATATACTACAATAAACTTCTGAATTGGATTTTTTTTTGTTCTATCCAACTGGTTTCTTCTTTTCCATTACATATCGTACTGTAGCGAATAACAAAAGAATCGAAAGCGCATAGAACATATGTTTCGAAAGTTGTTTACATGTCGCAATAATCGATAGCAAATTGAGTCATACAAGCTGCTGAAATTTCAACTCCCTGCGTGTGTGTGTTTTATTCCGGAGATTTTTTTCCAGTTTAGCATCATCGCAGAGTTTTTATGGTTTTGTAAACGATTCACTCGAAGTAAAAAAAGCAAATTTATTGCGGTGTGTATCTAAAGTTGCAATAAATTGTTCGTGAAAAGTGCGAGAGAATCAGAATCGTTGAATAAAATCGAAAGAAAAGTGTATTCGCTTATCAACTGTGAGATAGACCGACCGACGTGTGCCTGTGGTTTTGTGCTATTTGGTGATTCATTTGAAAGAATAAAAACGAATTGAATGTTGCATATGTTAGCCACAATCTTTGATCGCAAGCACAATTTCCTTTGATTCGGAAATTTTACAAACGGCCCACACGCTTACATTCAACCATAAGCATCCGTGTTTAATTCAAACTTGTTTTGTGCGAATTTCAATTTCGGCTTGATTTTTGGTTGGAAGTTAAAAACCGATTTGTCGGAGAAATGGTTTCAGGGTCGGCTCTTGAATTTATTTTTGTTGTTTTACTTTGTGCATCGTTGCGATGTAACTTCGTTGAAACGCTGCCATCTTTTCTACAAGACGAACAACAGCAAGCCGAACAACAGGCTGAAGCGATTAGTGAACGATTTTTCGATGAAGTTCGCCAATTGTTGGAACAGAAAATATCATCGGAAGCAGCTGCTGCGGTCGAACTGGACACCACAACAACGGAATCACCGCCAATCGTGAACGCCGATGAACGTTTCATTGAAACGACCGTTTCGCCAGCCATCGATGAAAAATTGAAGGACAATTTGCCAGCGGTCATGCCACCGAAACCGACACAGGTCAGTTTTTGACAAATGACATACGATTCGCTTGGACGAATTTCGTTTCTAATAATTGTTCGGTTCTCTGTTCAAAATCAGGTGGCTGATTGGCCAAAACTTGATTTGCGCTTAGGTCAAGTGGTGGCTGTTTCGATTGGTATCGACGGCCATCCGGTAATATTTCATCGTGCTGATCGAATTTGGACTGATGAGTAAGTAACCAATCAACATTTATATAGCGTGAGCCATTATCAACAAACAGCCTCCATTAACTCATATGTTTCTCTACCTACCTCCCTTCCTCCCTCTCTCTCTCTCTCTCTCTCTCTCTCTATCTCTCTCTCTCTCTCTCTTTCTGCCTTTTATTAAGAACATTCAATGAGACGAATCATTACCAGTTGACGCACATTGGACCAATTGATGTTGATACAATTCTAAAATTGGACGCTGCAAATGGAAAAGTATTGAATTCATGGGGTGCATCGTTGTTCTTCTTTCCACATGGCATGACAATTGACCATCACGGTAACATATGGGTGACAGATGTTGCACTGCATCAAGTGTTTAAATTCAAACCAAAATCCCGATACCCGTCCATTACAATCGGAAGACGCTTCCAGCCAGGTTCAATACCAAGTCAACTGTGTAAACCAACAGCTGTTGCTGTTGCGACTACGGGCGAGGTACGCATTTACTTGATAACTACTCATCGATTACTTGTATCAACATAGAACATTGATATTATTTATCGTTCACATACAAGAACTGATTAACGTAACAATATTCTCGCTCTAAAACAGATATTTGTTGCCGATGGTTACTGCAACAATCGAATATTGAAATTCAATGCGGCTGGACGAATTTTGCGTGTTATTCCACAACCACCTGAATTTTTGTCACTTCAAGTTCCACATGGATTAACCCTGCTCGAACATTTAGACTTGATATGTATCGCAGACAGAGAAAATATGCGCGTCGTTTGCCCGAGGTAAACGCAAATCATTTTAAAAAAATAATTTAGATCAATTGCTAAACCATATCGATTGGGTTTTTAGTCCAAAAAAATAATAATTCAATTTCTCCGTAGACAAATGATAATTAGTGAATTGAACAAATTTATTTGCTTGTTACAAATTGTAGAGCCGGACTCAAAACATCATTGGACGAAGGAACACCAGCGGCTACGATACAAGAACCTGACTTGGGTCGAGTATTTGACGTTGCAGCGTTTGGTAGGTTTTTTTTTTTCATTTTACTTAAGAGATTCTGTTTATAGTGGTGATAAATCGCTTCCTATCGGAATTGAAAAAATTTAATTGCGACCAAAAACGCACAATTTCAGGTAACTTTGTTTACGCCATAAATGGACCAACATCGCAAATAATTCCAGTTCGCGGTTTCACCATTGACCCGATGACCGAACAAATCATCGATCACTGGGGTGGTTTTGAGAATCCGCACACAATTGCCATTTGCCCGAATGGATCAGCCATGTATGTAGGAGAAATTGGACCAAATCGACTAACGAAATTCACTCTGCAAAACAGCAGTTCCCTGAACTAAGTGGAAAAATGATACGATGAGCTTACAATCTACGCACACACCACAACTTCTCCCTCTTTCTCATCAAACATAAATTTAATTAATATAAAACATTCCACTAGAAATGACCAGCTAAAATATTACAACAACAACAACAACAACAACAAAAACAAACATAAATATTTCATACAATTTCTCTTTTTTTCCATTTTTCCTTGAAAATCGTTGAATTCCTTAAAATGTTCCGTTTCTGCCTATTTTTTGAGATATTTACAGTTATTATATACTAAATAAAACAAAAAAAATACCATTCCAAATATTCTTATCAAACTGGCATTAAGACAGCACAAAGTAATAAGGAATTTCGAACTAATAATAAATGAAAAAAAAAGTTTTTTACAATATAATGTAAAATTTTCATACCAAAATATTTGTAGAAATGAATAAAAAAAATGAAGAAAAATGGAAGTCATCGCGTTGAATACGACGAATTGTGTACAATAAAAAAAAAACAAATAAAACGAAGAGAATTTTTTTTTCTCAAGTGTACATTGAACAAGTGGTGGGCACAATAACATTTAGTATCGCCAAAAAAAATTGTGAACGAAAGAAAATGCAAAACCGATCAGCTACAGGAAATCCATAACAGCATTCAACCTGTTCTTTTGAAGTAGAATAACAAACACATTCCTTGTGATGTTGAACCGAAAAATTCCAAGGACTTTACACAACAAAAAAACACTTGAATAACGAATTGAAAAGGAAAAACATGAGGAAAAACAAACCTATTTAATTTTAATGGATATATACATAAATTAGAAGATTTTTTTTCTTTGAATAATTAAAAGAAAAGTGTACATTATTAATCTCATTTCGGCCATAATTAAACTGAAAAACCAAAACAACATTGATGATATTTTAAAAACAATCTCATTGGAATCATTTCATTTCTTTGTTTCAACATTTTTTGTGCTCTGAATGTTCTTTTTCCCGATATTTTTATGGTATCACTTGCAATTGTCGGCCGACCTCAATGAAAGCATCAACGCATTGGTCAATTTGTTCAGTGGTATGGGCCGCCGATATTTGAACACGAATACGAGCTTTGCCCTTTGGAACAACCGGATAACTGAAGCCAATCACATATATTCCCTTCTCTGGAAACAAAAGGAAATGTAAAATGAGCAAATTGGTTTGAAATGTTTCATTACTGTTGATAAATGGTTAGTATTTACTTAGCATTTCATCGGCGAAAACATTAGCCAATCTTGCTTCTCCCAGCATCACAGGGCAAATGGCGTGATCAGCACCGGAAATGGTGAAACCAGCCGCAACCATTTTGCTACGGAATCGTTCGGTATTGCTTTGAACTCGTTGCGGATATTCCGATGAATGCATCAGCAAATCGATAACTTTGCTAGCACTTGCCACGACCGCCGGCGGTAAGGTGTTCGAAAACAGATATGGGCGAGATTTCTGTTTTAGCAAATCAATCAATTCGCTTGGGCCAGTTGTATAGCCACCAGCAGCGCCACCCAATGCTTTGCCTAGTGTTGAATTTATTATATCAACACGACCTTTCATGTTGAAGAACTCTTCCGTACCTCTGTAGAAAACAGAACAAAAATTGTATTTCCGATGCTTTGAAATGATTGTTCAGAATGAAAGAATGAAATCTTGATATCAAATATGTTCTTTTTCCCATCGTTATTCGTCAATTTGATCGTTATTTATTTTATCAAATGTAAAATGCCAACCTGCCGGTCTTTCCAAAGAATCCAGTGGCATGACAGTCATCGACGAATGTTAGAGCATTGTATTTATCAGCTAAATCACAAATTTTATCCAACGGTGCTACGTTTCCATCCATTGAAAATACACCATCCGTGACAATCAACTTGATGCGTCCATTTGATGATCGCAATTTCTCTTCCAAATCTAATGACAAAATACAACAAATCATTCTTGATCAAATTGAAACCGTCCTCGCGTAGAATAAAATTCAAACCTTCCATATTTCGATGCAAATAGCGTTGTTTTTGTGCCTTGCACAATCGAACGCCATCAATGATCGATGCATGATTGAGCTCATCGGAGAAAATGGCATCTTCAGGTGTTAGGATGGCTTCGAAAATGCCGGCATTCGCATCGAAGCATGACGCATACAAAATGGTGTCCTCACGTTCATGAAATTCCGACAATTTCCGTTCCAAATCCTGAAACCATCAATAAAACATTATTCGAAATGAAAAAAATGAGATTCGACTTTAATTTAATCACAACATTCAATCACGTACTTTGTGAATGGTTTGAGTACCGCAAATGAATCGCACCGAGCTCAATCCGGATCCATATTTTTCGAGGATTTGCTTGCTAAACTGAACCACCTCTTTGTTGTTCTGAAAAATAAGAAGAAAAAAAAACGATTAGAAATTTATCGATAAAATTTCATCTAATTTTCATCGATTTTGCACTCACCGACATGCCCAAATAGTTATTGGCGCAAAAATTGACAACGCTCTTTGATGATCCCTCGATCTTGATGATGGTTTTTTGTGGCGATGAAATGACTCGTTCATTTTTGTACGTTCCGGCTGCATGAATTTCATTCACTTGCTTTTGTAAAATTACGCGAAAATTTTGAGCGGCCACAGTTGATGATTTCCTTTGAGTGTGGACAATCTGGCATCCTACACTTGACACTGCAAACACAAGTAAATTAAATTTCATTTATTCGTACAAAGAGCAAAGATGATGATGAAGCGAGCCTTTGGATTGACAAACGGAAAATTCCATACAAAGATTGTCTTATTAATTTTTATTAGAATATCCGGCGGTTGCGAACGTCAACCTCTTGACTTGGAACGTGTGTGTAATGGTTAAACGAATTGAAGTAAGTTTCTGAGGCGTGCACACAAAATGCCATTAAATATGCATGATATAAGTTTTAATGTGATGAAAGCGAGTGAAAGATCGATATTATAATAATTTAATGAACACAAATCGACGTTTATGATCGATTGATTATTCAAGATCGGTGTGTGATGTGATTCAATAGGCCAATGAATTCAAATGTGAAAATAAAACTGAACAGTAGCAAATCAATAAAAGCAAAACCGTGTTACAGCAAGAAAACCAATTTCCTCTCACATTTTATCAATGCAAACATGATGTTTATCACCGTTTTCTTTTCCTGTTATGCACAAAAATCGTGTGAAAATAAACTGTATGACTCAAACAAATTTCTTCTCCGTGAAAAAATGCGCTCGTTTTTTTTCTGTTTCTTCTGGTTGTTGTCTCACTGTTGTTTTTATCATATATGATTTCTGACTGAATGCAATTGGAATTGATCTATGTCTGAGCCTTCGGTTGTTTGATGCGAATCACAGTTCGCAATAGTGCTGACACAATGTGCGTCAAAATCGCAAGTATAAACATAAGCACCGATTGACGATGAACTTTTGCCGGGCCCATTATTTAATACTGGACAATAGTCTTTCCGCAATTTCACGTTGATTGAATTCAAGACAACCGAATCTTAATAGAACACTATGATCACAATTATGTCAGAGAAAGAGACGCGTTTGCAACAATAGCTGCTATTCACAGAAACAACGACTGTTCTTTATGGCCTGCGCTCAGTTGTATGAGCATATACTAAAGAAAAATACATTGTGATCATTTGTCGTCAGTTAAACAGTATAATAAAAATGAAATCAAATTATCTATCTCTAAAAATATTTTCGGAGGTTTTTTCAAGTGTTCTTCTCATCTCCTTCCTTTTTCACAGTTGAGATCGAAATGTGCCGGCATTCTAGCTAATAATAAATACAAGCGGGTAATAAATGTTGAAAATATCACAAACATTTAATTCAATGATAATAATGAAAGTGATGAAAGCTCTTTTTTGCGTATCTAACTGTGGCTTCAAAATACAAACCTTTTTGCTATTTCGGTATATGCAGACAATTTCAAATATTTTACACTTTACTTTAACAGAGAGTTTTCTTTTTGACAGTGAAACGTCATGGATTGAGTGCATTGAGTGCGTTCAAAGCTATACGCATTTTTCTTCGTTGAGCTAAATATAAATTTGAAATCTAGAATGCATCTTATATGTTCATACTTGAAATCGTTCCAATTTCATTAATTTCATTTTCTAAGTACGGTTAAATCATTTTTGACTATAGTTATAACTTATACCTGAATGATCTTGCCTGATGATTAATGATCTAGATTTCAAGATCAAAAATATGATGCTTCAAGTAGTACTGGATTTTTGTATGCAATCCCAGAATATTGCCAATTTTGGTGAAAATTTAAAATAAAAAGAAACGAAACCATAAAAAATAACACAAAAAAGACATTGAAATACATTGAGAAAAGGAGTAAACGTCTCAGAAATAATTGTTTGTCTCCTTCTTTTAGATTATTAAAATGAAATTGGTCACTTGCAGTGTGCATTGAAGAAGGAACCATGGAAACACCAAACCACGTTTTTCATGGAAAATATTACAACCTTTATTTGTTCATTTTTATTGTCAAACGGTTTTTTTTTTTCAAATAATAACTCAACTCTAATTTTTCAAAAAAAAATTCATCTAATTTGGAGACTTCTTTCAAAACAACGAAAGATATGAATTGAATAAATAAAAATTGTCTGTATCAAAAGCAGTCAGCTTAATCTCTATGCGCTTAACATTAATGCTGAATATAAAATTGCATTTGTTGACGTTTTACCTAGCAGAAATACAATCATCTTGTGTTTTATCCACATCACTACACAAACGATGAATGATCGACACCAAGGTCATCATCATATGTGGTCATCATCGTCATCAGCTGGTGCAGAATTTCATTCATCATCGTAATTCGATCGGTACGGATCTTACATGTTTAAAGCCAATATACCAAGTGGTGAGCAGTATTCGTTTCGCGATTTGTGCCAAGTAAAGCGTAAAAAACATATAAATAAATAGATTGTCAATTATTATTACGTCTTCTTCTTTTTCTTCTTCTTCCTTTTTTTGGTTCACGTTGAATTGTAATCAATATCGTTGTTGCGCTATGATCTAGTGTTGTTTGACTGTTTCATATTGCGATGATGATTTAAATCATAGTAATGTTCACCGAAGTTGCCTTTTCGATCGCCCCATTTCACCTGCAACCAAATGAATAAACAAAACAAACGAACGGAAATTGCATGCCACAGCCACTAACATCAAAGACAAAATCAAGTGGAATATGGAAGCCATACCTTGCCTTGAAAGCGTTGAGATTTCAGATTTTTACGCTCGTATCGTTCTTCCCAACCGGCTGGATTTTCGCTCAGATGACCCACATCTATTTGATGCGGTGTTAATTGTTCCGTAAGAGTGTCTCTAATTATCATTTAATTGTTTTTTTTTAGTCGGAGAGAAAAATTTGTAAATTAACAAATTACCGAGAATTTTTTCCATTTTTCTTTCCGAAACGAACACAGACACACAAACACAAAAACAAAATTGGACTTACTGAAAATATTTAACCTTCTCGTTTTTCGGTACATTTGTTGTAGTGATCGCTTCTTGTTGCTGCTGATGTTGCTGTTGTAGTTTCGCTTCGGTTTTGTTGAAGTCGTTATGGTGTCTCAATTTGGATGGTATTAATGGAGTAGTGGCGGACTCTTCTTCACTGTTCACCCCCTGTGTACGCCGCTTTGAATATGAGTTAGAAAATTCCAAATTATTGTTAAGAAAGTCTTTTTGGTGATTGACCTTTCTCGAATTTTCGGGTTTGTGGCGTTCCGTGTTCATTCGACGCTTTTTATTCCGTTTATTGTCGACACGCTTCGAATCGATTTCATACGCTGCTTTCACTGACGGTGCAATGTTTTGTTGCTCAGCATCTGTAGCAAAAGTCATTTGTGTGGTCACAACTGGTTCAATGGAATATTTGTGCACTTGCTGTTGAGACGATGCTGACGCTTCGATGGGCACATTTCGGAACGAATTGGCTTGGAAACGACGATAAGCGGTACCGCGTTGATACACTTTTGGCGGGTAGCTTAGTTGCGCTTGAAAGTGTGGTGGATTGTAACGAGTTTCATGAATGGTATTTGCACTGGCTGGTAAAATATGTTCCGGACCCATAAAATTGGAATGCGGTGTATTTTGGTACATCATTGCCGGTGGCGATAGTGTTACTGGACCCAAAAATGGATTATTAACAACACCAAGCGCATTTGGTTTAACTACAACATCATCGATGGTAAATTTATACATCTCTGGCTCCGATGCAAGGCCGTGAAATGTTTCGGGTTCATCGGGCATTTCGGATGGTGGCGGCATGGTTTCATCGTGGTTTTCACTTTCCATGGGCATAATCATTGTTGTTTGCATTGTTGGTTCATGGACTGGATGTGCAAATGGTGTTGTTGCTTGTGTACTTGGTATTTCTTCGTTCTTCAGCATATCTGGATATCGCATTTTCACATTTTGCACATTTGATGCTTCAACATCTTCATATTGTTGCGATCGATGCAAATTGTTCAAATAAAGTGGCGAGTACGTGATAGGAGGAAATGCCGCTTTATTTTTCTTTTTATTACTCTCGAAGAAATCGATGCCGATTGGTAAGCGTGAACTAGAATCTGGCTTTGGCTTCAACCGTTTCACCATTGCTGCATGTTTTTGATGTTCTAGAAATGCGCGATAAAATTCTAAATCATCAAACTCTTTCATATGCAACACGTGTGGGTTCTTCTTTGGTTTTTTCGGTATGCTTCTCGAACGGTATTTGTGATGACTGCTTGGACTTTGTCGGATGTCATCGCGATCGTCTTCGGTTTTATTGATGTAGCGTAAGATGCGTTCGGTTACTGGTTTTGGCAATGCCTCATTCGTTGGTTTCATCATATACGCTTCAAAATTCAAAACATTGAAATTTTCTTTCTTCTGACGATTCCAGTTATGGTTCCCATCAACTGGCACTGAAATTCGTTCCATTATTTGCAATGGACGATGTCTTGATTGATGCAACGGTAAAAAAACTGGTTCTGAATCAGGATTCAATTCGGCTGGTCGACGCGATAATCGCCGAATGGTTGAATGGTCCAGAGGACGAATTGGAATCGGAATGGGTACGCCACGATGCATCGGACCATGCACTGGTCGATGCATTTGATATGCAAACAAATGTCCAATGCACACTCCAAACAAAATTTTTATCACAAAAATCGGGTATCCTGTTAAAGCCATCGTGACAAAGCACTATTGTCGCAATTTCACCGAGAAAAAACAAACAAACAGTAACAACACACTCGATATTATCCACACAAAAATACTCTCTCTATATGTACTAAATGTTTCTCTCTGCTGAACCACAAAAAATAGACTAAGCCGAAATAAAAATGTTCAGATATTTATAACATTCAATTGAAGTGCAGAAAAAAAATGTGACGTTGTGTTTCGTCTATTTCTTTCTTATATTTCATTTAAATTTCCAATTCACAGTTTCCATTTTGAAGAAATTGGCTAGTAATGACAAAAAATAACATACCGCCGCCGATTCGCGGTGGAAAAAAAAGAGAAAAAAATAAAATTGTTTATGAAATTCCTCACGATTGATTGAACAATGTCACGGTTAACTTATTCGGTTGTGTGTGAGCCGAGAGTGGCGAGAGCGAGACGACACATTCGGCCAACAGATCCGAAACCAAAATATAGAAGAAGAAAAAACCATCACAAGTATTTGTAATTGTGCCGTGCCGTGCACTGCACCTTTCTATCGAAAAAATTTCACCTAAAAAAGACGAAGACGACGACGATGAAGAAGTACTGTCTTGCTGATTCTCCATGCTTGAAATGTGCCGTAAAGCTGTTTAATGTGGCATGGGCCGAAAGCGCGCTCTCGCACACGCCTCGGACAAAAAACCACATGTGAAGCATCAAATGGGTGTTATTTATTTTATTTTCATTTTCACTAAACGATCAGTAATTACCGAGCCAACGTAATAAGAACTTCAATTCGAAATTAAAAACGATCATTTTGCTTTTCACCGTTAATCCCTCCATTCATGGGCAAATTTCTATTTCGGTGCATTTTAACAAGCGTTGTTGGGTTCGATTGCAATATCGATTTTTTTCAGAACGGAGATTGATTGCTTCAGTCACACCAAAACAACCGCTGAAGTGTTAAATATTTGTCAACGAAAGTTTCAGCTTGACGAATTTTGTTTATTTGCTTGCTGCACGAGAGAGACACTCTATTGTGGTTCCTGCTGGTATTCTGAGTGCATTGTCGGCACAACGTCGACGGCGGCGTTGACGACGACTTACATAAGTGCAATAATTTGCTTAAAAATGGTTCGAATAATTTTACGGCGATTTATGTAGAAATGGTGTGAGCAAATCAGCTTGAATGGTTAATTGAAAAGGGACACTTTTTTCCGGCTTAAGCAATGATACACTAAATTTACATAAGAAGCGACAGAGCTGAACGAAAAGAAGAGAAGAGAAATAAAAACGGTATCAGTTTGAGAGTGAATTACGATTGTTTGGTTTACCTAAGCAGAACCACATGTGAAATATGTATGCATAGATTTTTAGCACGGTGTTTCGATGAATTGTTTTTTCTCTCTTTTTATTTTTATTTGGAAAGTTTGTGTATTATTCGCTGTGGCAAATCGAATTCACACCAATTGACTGGACAATCGATTATGATAGAAAAAGGCAATATTGGGCTGTTGCGAAAAGAAAAATAAGGTAAATGAAAATGAACGAATTAAATTGGAACGCGAACAAAACGAACTGACTGTGGCAGTTTTTTTTTGAATATTATTATTTCGTCGTCGTTGTTGATTGAAGTAATCCCATACAATATAATGATTTTTTTTATCTTTCAACGAACGGAATGTAATTTCAAAGCTAGATTTACTCATACTACTTCTTTCACCATATGTTCGAAATGCAATTGAGTTTCCAGGTTGTATAAAATATTGGACACCTTAGTAAATATTTCATAATTGAATGTAGAAATTCGTCAAAATCGGTCGATATACACGTTGTATCCGTGCGTATTTGGTGACGGTGACGGTGCTTTTTTCATTCAATTTTAAACAGTTTCATCGAAAACATTTGAACATAGTGCAGCAACGACAACAAGTAGAGTGGACAGTTTGTTGAAAGAAGAGAGGAGACAAAAATGCTTCTAAAGCGCATTTTAATGGTTTTCATTTTCATCTGTTGCTTTGGCATGCATTTGGCAGCAATTAAACGTAAGAAGAAAAAAAGTTTCATTCCATTTTTTTTTTATGATCGTTCGATTCGAATTTAATGGTTTTTTTTTCAATTTTTCGTGTGAAAAATATGCCAGGTTTGATCAAAAATGCAAAAAATCGGCCAAAAAAGTCACAACACCAATCAGCGAATTTCGATTCAGATGAATTGGCTGGCATATTTCGGCCGATCGCCGCACAATTCACACTAATTAAAACCGATCAAAACGCAAATGTGAAGTGGGGCGTGCGATTTTATCGTGACTGAGGATCAGTGTCGCGCGATCTTTATGAGAATAGTTGCCGTTGCATTTGCCCTCATATGAGTGTCGCGACTGGCTTAAAAACCAGTCCAAAATGTATAAATACAATTTCTGCAGAAACGAATTTATATATTGGCTGTGAGTCAATCTGAATCGAGGAAAAAGGAGAAATAATCATCAAATCATCAAAAATAGAATTTATCGATGCTTGAAATTAAATAATAGTTGTCTATGTATGCACGTGACTGGAGTCAATGTTATAAATCTGGCGCTTCAAGAGAATTAATTATACTACAAATTTTGTGTGTGTTTATTTTGTTGCAAATTTCCCCTTTCTTTTTTCATGTTATGATTATTATGGTCAAAACGAAAGACCTTATTTCTGTCAATAAAATGAACAAATAAAGTGGCGAAGCTTTCATTTGTTTAACGAACGGAAAATCATTTCAACAAGGCGATTTGATGAGCATAAAAATACAGTCATCGGTAACGTGTCCGAAAATTTTTACTTGTTATTCAGCACACTAATTGAAATGGAAAGCGATCCGCGATCCGTGTAGAGTGCCACACGAGTTGAATCGCACGGAAATTCCAGTGCCGCCAAAGACCGTTCGTTGGCCATCGCATTTCCACGCAACACATATTTCTAAACATTTGAGAGTGTTTTACATTTCTATTTTCTTCTTCTTTTTTTCGCCACATTTGGTTGTTATTGTTTCAAATGCCAAAATATAAAATTAAAATGACTCAACAGCTACTGTTGCTACGCCTAATGTGATATAAGCCGCATTTCTTTTTATTTGTTATTATTAATCAAATTTGATTTTGAGAATTTCGGTCTGATGTAATTAAACGATTTGGAAGCCATTGCGTGGCAATTGCTGGGCCACAATCGACTGAATGAATCGAATGCTCGATTGTTGTGCTCATATTGACTTGTTGTGCGATTTATGAACGAGTTCAAAGTCAGTTGAATAATCGGTTGAGGTGACAACACGAAGCGTAATCAACAATGTTGGTGCACCATTTCGAGCGGGTTTATTGTCTTCAGTCGACAGTGTCTCTCTCTCTCTCTCTCTCTCTCTCTCTCTCTCTCTCGATGAATTACGTTCAAAGCTAATGACATAAAAGGCTGCTCGATGACACACGTACGACGGTTTCACTTCTTATTGCTAATTATCTCTCTATCGTACGGTTTAGTTAGGGTGTTGGTTGTAACTCTGTTTTTTTTCTATGCTCGAGTCACTGTACTGCACTCGCATTCATTCTGCCATACGGTCGAAGAGCCGAATTTGTATGTTTTTTATTCGCGGTTTTTTGTTGTTGCTTTCGCAGCAATTGATAACAGCGATTACATAGGAGAGTGATCGCTTAAGATTATGATATGTGTGTTCGGTCTTGAATGAGAGTAGCACGTGCATAAATTACGGAATGGCCACAAATGGATGAAGAGAAGATGATTGATCATGTATTCCATGCACGAACACAACTAAACCATAAAAAGACTCTAACCACTTTTCCATCGAACAACATGAATCTGCGAAGAAATGCGGTGATTCCGTGAGCACACATTGAGCTGAATTTCCTACCACCTCGCGTCGCTCTACGGAATATACAAGCGCGCTACACGGACACGACAATTCACATATATGTATTTGTAATTACGGTGAACATGAGAGCAGAGAGTAGCGGCGGTAGCCAAACTTTATACGAAATATCCCACTCAGACCTTGTATAAAAGTCAATATCTGGTGAATGAGCTACAACAATACCGATCTTAACGTTGTATTGTGAAGTTCGATTCGTTGCCATTTCGATTGTGATCGCTGTGTAACGGTTCTTTCATTTCGTTTGACTCAATTTGAAGCAATTATTTATTCATACAAAAGCGAATAGTTCGCGAGTGCCCTTTTCAAATATTCAAAGTGATCTTAATATAGAATTTTGCGAGATAGCATCATAGAGCATATAAACAATTCAAAATGAATACGTTGCTATTGTTAACCATATTTTTGCCAATGATCTTGGCGCGTCCACAACAACAACAAATTGAACCAGCCTATTTGCGCGATTACTATGCGCAACTACAGCAACCAGGCGCAATCCGTGGATCCGTTTCGGATGTTACACCAATCTTTGAGCAAAACACAGCATTCCAACCATCACAACAAATCAACCACGCCACCGTTGGACAACAAATCCGCGTTCGTGATCCCGTTCAAGATCAAGTAAGAGATTTGCTTCACTTTCGCTTTGAAGATAAGGGAAAATCGTCATTTTTTTTTGTTGAAGGAAATATGTTTCTTTTGAAAAAAAAGGAATAGAAAGGATTGAATCTAAAAGTCACGATTAATCCCTTGATAAACGTTGAATTGAATCTTAGAATTTCCGTAAAAATAAGCTTCAGGATGTGCTAAGTTTAGAAAAATATCATCAAGATTTTCCGAAGCAAGAATTTTCTAAGAATACATTTCAATTTCCTAGATTCGAGTTCAACAGCCACAATACACAGTACCAAATGTGCGGCAATATACTCAACAACAACAACAGGTAAGTCGAAAATTGGGTCATTTTTTTCGGAATTGATCGGATGATTGACGTGATTAATAGAAAGTTGGACAAAATTGAAAGCGGTTAGACATTCAATTGAACAACTTTTACAAGAACGATGCGCACACTTACCTTGAACACTTTAAATTGAAAGACTTTTTATTGGCGAAACAATGGGTCAATAAATCAATCGAATTATAGGCTAATTGGTATTTCATTTTGTTCATTTTATTCTTCCAGCCACAATATCAACCCCAATACCAACAGCAACACATTCAATACAATCGTCCACAAACACCAACCAAACAGACGTTAGCCATCCCACAGCGAAAACCGCAATACCAATCGCAACGTGATCCAGAAGAACAAGAAGAAGAAGAAAATGAGGTTAGTCAGACACAAAAGCAAAATCCATTCACTAAATTCTAAATCGTGATAAAATGTTAAAGACCAATGAAAAATGAGACACAGTCCGCTCTTTATTAGTTGCATTAATTTTCGAATTAAAATCAATATATAACGAAACAAGAGTCAAATATCACCGCAGCGGTGCTGAATCATGTGTATGTGTCTGAGAGAGTTAGGGATTGGTAGTTGATATTTTGCGGCTTTTTTTTCTGTTTCGTGTAAAGTAATTGCACTCTAAAAAGTCGAAGGCGCCTAAAACTAAATCAAATATAAATGTTGCTTTGCGCGACGAATTGAAAGAAGAGAAGAAGGGGAATAATTTAGCACAAACGGTTCACATGATCAAATGATTCTGGCCATTTTCGTGTGCGCGCCACACCAATCTGAGAGACAGAAGTGAGTCGAGTGTGGTTCGGGTAGAAAATGTGTAAAAGCCTATAATCCGGTGGAATTACACGTAAACGGATTCTGTCACTTTACATGTACACACATCTTTCTTTTACGTAATACACATAGACTTGTTGATTGATATACTTTTACATAAAATTAATTTTCATTTCCAACCGAAAACTAAATACATTTTCGGCAAACAATTGTAATTGGTCACACACACAGACGCACGCAATTATTTTGTCGCGCGTATGATGTTCGCCGTTGGAATATAATATAATCGGCCAATTGAGCCGCCACACTTTGGTTCAACTCATGTGGCAAATATTGCACGTAATCATTGTCATCGAACTGTAAACATGGCGTGTGATTCTATGGTAAATGCAATTCATATTCTTGGCTTGTTGTGTGCAGCTTGCGGCTGGTTTTCCTTATGCGAGCCGATGTCGGGTTTCAGTTTCATTTTCATTTTCAATTTGTGTGTGCGTTTTTTTCTTCTTCTCTTTTCGCCTCAGACATAAAGTCACTGACAATTTGAATGGAAACGGGTTTTGAGCTTGATTTTATTTTAAAATATGTTTCTGCACACGTATATGGAGTTAATGCACTTTCGCGAACTGGCAACAGACACCGTGAGTGAGTTCGAAGTCATTCTGTCCGTCGTCATATGTGTTGTATCTATCCGCATGCATAATGGATCAGATGTACAGCATGCACACACACACACACACACACACACAAACCATCGATTATTCAAACTCAAATCACACCAACGACGAAGAGAAGAAACAACAAAACCAACAACACGCGCTTCAATAATACTTACAACTCGTTTCATAACTGGCAAAGTAATCGTTGACTCTTATGTACATTAAAACAATAATTACAAATTTAAATCGAGGCAATGAAATTGCACGTGAAATCTCTATCTTCTTTCGTTTTGCGCTATAATCTTTTCTCTCTCTACCTCTTCATCGCGCGCGCGCGAGAGAGAGCGAGAGAGCGAGAGAGAGAGAGAGAGCATTTCATTGATCTGTCATTTAATCGAGTCTCTGTGTGATCAGACGCGCAATCGGCGAGTTCATTGATGCCATTCGCGATTTAGTATAATTAATTGACACTTGCACAAAGCGGCTGTGTGGATGTCGTGCTGTTGTCTCAAACAGGGATTTGTCGCCACCGCAACCGATTCTTCCATTTCGAGGCAATGGATTGCGCTCTGCACTCTGATATTACATACAATGTCATTTCAAATACATAATCGAATTGATTTTCGAAACACACTGCGAATGGATTTCGTTTTCAATTGAACAAGCGATCATTTCAGCCGCCATGAAGTGATACCGTTAAAAATTCAATATCTGTAGGCTGTCTGGAATGAAACCATATTACCGATACACTGTTTCATATGTTTTTCTTCATGTAATCTATTCTGAAATGAAGTTCGACCCACTTACATGAAAGAAAGAAGAAAAAAAAAAACTGTACGTGCATTCATACTTATGTACACATATATATAGATATATTGTATAACCGCTGCTTGACGCATGACTCCATTCGAGCAATTTAACAAGCATTGGCTATTGTTAGTGTGTATGAGAACAATTTGATTCATGCCTCTTGTTTTTCTCTGTTTATGTTGTCGATGTTTTCTTTCGCGTCGCGTGCTTTTCAATTCAGCACTACATTCTCGGCGCGCGGCGGTGTTTTTGGTGTAACCACTGAATTGGCCAAATAAGAAAGTGAGAGTGAATGGGTCTGATCGACGCAAAAGAGAGAAAGCAAAGCATAAAACGAGAAAAGAAACAGAAAATTTAGAGACATCCGCAAGCTGAGCAAGTTTATGTGACTACCTTGCGTATTAACGTGAGGGAAACAAACAAACAAAAAGAAAACACAGCAGCAGCTACAGTTTGTGTTGTAGATATTTTGACTGCAATCGCATACGCAAATGATTCACTTTCATCAAATTCATACTCACTCACAAACAGCCTACACACACACACACACACACACACGATGAAATGCCAATACGTAACGGCATTACTTGTACCAATGGTATCAGCCGTTTCGATGTTGCATTTTATTGCCGTTTTTATGGTACGCAGATCATTTGACAGATACAAAGAGAGGAAAAAAGTTTCCATGTTCTCGTCACGCGGTGTCCACGGCATAATTTTCAATATTGATTTGTAATATGGTTCACAGCAGACAGCCGTTAGGTCATAAATATGGCTCCATATCTTGGCCATAAGATCATTGTGACAGTATAATCATACATCAATGGTTCAGTACGCAACTTACTAACCGATCTATGAATGGCTACAAATAAAGCAATAGAAGAGAAAAAAAAGCACTGAAATTGTTTTGCGCGAAACAAAAAATCATTTTAAAAAACCGGCAATAAAATGTACTCTTTACACATAATAATGAATATGCGATGTACGCATTTATTTGAATCTTTTTTTTCCCTTTCTTTCATCATATGGCGCACCATTCACATATTTGACGCCCAGTGAAAGTATATCAATAATGTATAACGAAACGAGAGTTGATTGCATCAAAATGATAAAATAGTCGAAATCGAGCACAATTACACAGTAATACAAAACAAAGAGAAGTAAAGCACAAGCGACGCGTGAATGAAAGTTTTGCCACGGTTTATTCAACTCTAATAATAATCTATCTGAAGATTCTCTCTCTCACGATGAAGAAAAAAAAACATTATGAAATCAAATCAGTAATTAGGCATCTGTCGGACACACATTAATCTGATGCAAGCCGCTTGTCTTCACTATTTCTCTCTCACTCCCTCACTTACCCAAGCTATTGCTAAGCTCGATCTCTAACTCCTTGGGCTATTATTACTTATGCGTACGCAAGTTTACAGAACGTGATTTAATTTATAAATATTTAATTGTTTTTTCCGTTTTGTTTTCGTCGGTGTATTTACAGGGAAATTCATCGTATCAATTTGGTTTCGATGTTAAAGACGATGAGTACACAAACTATCAACAACGTAAAGAAGTGCGTGATGGAAATGTGATCAAGGGCAGCTATTCGGTTGTTGACTCAGACGGGTTCATCCGTACCGTCACCTACACAGCTGATCCAAAGGAAGGTTTTAAAGCGGACGTAGTTCGTGAACCCACGGATATCGTAGTAAAAATTCCCACACCAGCACCCGAAAATTCAATTGGAAAACTATCGCGGCCACAACCACATTTCATTCCACAGCAATCGCAATACCGTCAACAGGCGCCACGACAACAACATCAACAACATCAACAACAACAAATCAGACAACCCATCCAGGTTGAGCCACAATACGAATAAAATACCACACAAAAAAACACAAATCACAACCAAAACTCCGATGGACGTGAAGAGCAGCGCATTTCATCATCATTTCAATGCAAACTTTTCATCAAATTGTGCCCATTGTACTTTATGAATTTAGAAACTTATTTGTTATGTTTTCCGTGTTTTTTTCCTTAAAAAAAGAAGGAATCAAACGTCATCAATTTACATTTATAATTCTCCTTCCATTCGAAATTAAGATGTTTCGCTTTATTTAAATCAAAGCAAAATAAAATAAAATAAAAATAAAAAAAAACTACGAAACAATTTTGTAAAACAAATCATCAGCAGACAGTTTTATTTGATTTTCGTCAAGTGTGTGTGTGTGTGTGTATGTCTGGATTGTGTCGAAATTCACGTGACCGTGAAAAATGGGATTCAGAAAAAAAGGTCAAGAAATTTAGTTTGAACGTGCGTGGTCGCACACTCTCTCGTAGTTTCGAATGTGCATCACTCCTAATTATTTAATTTCTCAGGTATGAGACGGCCAATCGTTCGTGATCGAGACGACATACTCACACAGCCCACGAATTTTAATTTTCAGGATAATTAAAAAGACCGCAGTTACCCATATTGATGGCTTAGATTTAGTGCCACCCAAAATAAACTGCTCCTCGACTTATTCTATCGACGAACTCTAAGTTTAGTTGAAAACTCATTTGCCGAGGTGAGTGCATAATAAAAAGAATTGTTTTGAAGCATTTTCAATGAAAACCGCATTTATGTATGCATCCCATCTCATGGCTAACGAAAATTGGAACGGATGGCAATAAGAATTGCGAAGAAGCATCGTTTGTATGCTTTTCTTTTTCGTACAAAAAAACAACACTACTCGATACCGCACATGACTTGTTTACTGACCTAAGATATGAATCGCACACAAGCCAAAACAAATGGCGCATTTGATTTTCATAATATTGAAACTCCTCCAATTGAAACTATCTCGGCACTTTGGTTGATCTCTGTTTTTGTCTTGCCTTGAATTGGCTTGGCTTGTAAGCGGATTGCTTGCGATTTAATGTTTTGTTTTGTTGTAAATTATTGATCGCAAAGTTGATTCATGCACTTGAAAGCATTTCATCACATTTGTTGATTCAATTGAACATTTCGTTTCGCTTATGCAATGCTCGTAGAAATCGGAAGCTATATATTGAAAATTCTGAATCAATCGCAATCATCAGTTTTGGGAAATTTGAATCGGTCGACTCAATCAATGTGTTGATCGATTTTCTGCTCAATAAAGTTCTGAAATTCTATCAAGCACGACGTACTCTCTTTCTTTCTCTCATTCAATAGAGTTTAGATCTTTATTTTTTGCACCGAATACGGGATAATCACTTGGCTTTGCGGAGGAGTTTTTGATTACGCATTGATTTCGTTGCACAGCGAGAAATTGGCTGCATGCAACGGAGCAACTGCATGTTCTTTGGTTTTGTGTGCTGTAGGAGAGTTTGTGTTTGATAAATTGCCGAAATACAGATTCAGAAGAAAACGACGACGACGACGACGACATAAAAATAACAAATCAAATCCGAAGTAAATGTAGTTCGTCTCGTTGTTCGATATTTAAAACATCATGTACGCCAATTCGTATAAATAGACCACATAAATTGAATTCAAGGAAAAAAGGAGATAACGAATAATAACAAAATTGAAAAAAAAAAAACAGCTGAATCAGCTGAATAGTGCACATAAAGTTTTGTATTTTTTTTGTAGAAAAAAGAAAGAAAAAAAAACGAATTTTCGACAACATTTTATTACATCTACGTCGTCGAGAAAAATTCATAAGCACTGATTTTCGTTGCTTCTTCTCTTGTTTCGCTTTTTCTTTCGTTCTTCTTGTGTGTGCTTTTTTGTGGTTCATTCAAAATTTAAGTATTCGTTGTACTTGCAATCAGCATTCAGTTTTTTCGGTGAGTCGACCATTCGAGACGGGAGTTTTCTTTCACGTTCGAACGTTACATTCTAATTACATGGTTGCAAAAAACAAGTTGACTCTTTGTTTGCATTGAGAGACTCTCAGCGAGCGAGCGCATCGTGACTCTTCGAGTTTATTATTTTTCGAACCAAGTGAAAATCGATCGCCCCCGAAAAAGAAAACGCCAAAACGTAAACAGTTTGGTTTGTGTCATTTGCATTTGTTCGACGTGAAGATTGTGTGTGCATCTCGATCGAGGCTTGTGGGCTTGAACACGAACACAGTGTGTTAGGTGTTGGTATATTTTTCGCACTTGTGACCAAACAATAATAACCGAACGAAAAATAAATTTTAAATAATAATATTATAGGGAAGGCAGTGAAACTCAAAACGATGACCTCGAGAACGCGCGAATTTTTAATTGATCTTGAACGTGACGGGCCACAAACGCCATGGGGAATCCGTTTAGTGGGTGGAAGTGATTTGAACACACCGCTCATTATAACAAAGGTATGAAAACAACAACAACATACACAGCCATTTCAATCAAATCCTTTTGCAACTGCACGGAAAATCAATTTGACACATCATTACATCTGAATGGAAGTGTGTGTGAATGAACGAAATAAATATTATTGATCGCACAGAAAGCGATTTGTTTGTGCATTTTTCCTTTGGTTGAAACTTTAGTTTGTGATTTGTTTCTTTTCGCATCCTGATGAATTCCAATGAATGCAATGCAATTTAATTTTTTTTCGAAATGATTTTGAGTAGGTTCTCGCTGGAACTCCAGCCCATGGACGTTTGGTGCGAGGCGATGTGATTGCCAAGATTCAGGAATATGATGCACGCGATATGCGAAATATTGATGCTCAAAATCTGTTTCGTTCGGCCAGCAATCGCATTCGAGTGGTGGTTCATCGTGACAGTAAAATGGTCGTCGCATCGAATATGCGAAATGATGGCCAAAAATCACGCAGCCCATCGGCTATACCACCGTATCGCCACGACATAAATTTGCTGCAATACGATTTCAATGAACAAGCGGAACAGGCCGCATTATTATTGCCACAAACCAATTTTAATGCAGCCAGCGACAATGGATCATCGCGACCAAATTCACGGATTTCAAATTTCAGCCCAATGCCTACCAGAGATCATCAACAAGAAGTGCTTGAAGAACAAGTTGCCATCACATCTCAGGTAAATTGAAATCTGCTCCCATTTGCAAATTGTCCAAAAAGATTTATCGATTCATACCGAACCAAATGTTTTCCATATAAAATGGAAAATTTATTTCTCCCCATTTTATTACTCACTCTGTATAATTTGTAGCGAAAACAAAAAAAAAAGCATATTTAATTTCAGAGTGAAAATGCTGACTTATTTTTTTCAAAATGCCCAAGCACACAAAACGCGAACACACTTCGCGCTTGAGTCTTGCTTTTAATTTTATTTTTTTGCGAAAATGTTTACATTTTTTCATGAAATTCACGTCGTGACATCAGCTTTGTTTCAGTTGAATAACAAAACAAGTGTCTTAGCAAATATAGTCGCTATAAATATAGACGATACGGTTATTCTTTTTTTGTGTGTTTCAATTTTATTTTAGAGGCAATTTTATATTTATGTGTCCGATTCCACACAAGCGCACACGGAAAAATGTGGTAACCACGATTCGATTTCATGAATTGAATGTGTTTCACGCACATGCACATGCTCCTTGCTACACATGCGTAATCGTTTCGTCGGCGACGTCGCCAATGCGAATCGATTAAGACGCTATGAGATCATGAACACGATCTCTCTCGCACACACACACACACGCTAGCGATTCATGTATGAATCATTTGGGAATGACTTTTATCCAAACGAAATGAAGGACACAGACTCTGCGCAAGTCAAACACAATCGAGACATGGGCTTGATGTAAAGAAAATTTCGAGCATTTTCGACGAAATACTTGTGAAAAGAGAATTGGTCACTGTACAGCAATTCGAACAAATGCTTGTAGAAAACAACTATAAATCGATTGAAGGAATTTAATGTTTAATTGCGGCAATAATTCCGAACGAGAAATCGATTTTATTTCGATTTGCCATCGACATTCGTTGCTTAATGCTTTACATCAAACCAATTGGCAATGTTATGAAATGAAAAGGATGATTAATGTAGGCTACATTATGTAGCGACTATTGAGACGCAGGCGGGCACATGTTAGATGATGAATCTTGAATTTTCGAATGAACTCTAGTGTGTTGGCCATTATCTCCAAAACATGCGCCTTCCTTTTTTCTCCCTCCGTCTCTATCTTTGTCTCTGTCTCGCTGCCAACATTGCGTACATTCCAAGTACATAGGCGTTTTATTCGATAGATTCAAATGATCATTTGCTATTTCAACCACACGAATTTGGCGATCACACCATCGTGAAAAGGATAAAGCATATAGAAATTCAAACAAACAAATGTGACTTGGCTGAAATATATATATACGTATATACGTTACTCGATCATAGATCTCAAGATAGAATGATGTGAACTCCCGGCTCACAACTAAAATTAAAATCTTACACAATATTTACAAAATGTATGCTTATACAAATTTTCGCACATGGTGGTATATCGAAGGATAAACGCGCAAAGGAGAAACAAAGGCACCACGTATTTTCGTGAACATCATTTTTTGCGGTCTCTATTCTCTCTCTCTCTCACTCTCTCTCTATCTTCACTATTTTACTATATTTTCCGTTTACTTTTGCATAAATAAACATCGTCATCATCTCGTTCACACTCTCGCTCCTTCATACTCACACACATACGCACACAATCATATTTCATATTTTTTTCATATCACCCACCGGACCATTTTGATGTATTTGCCCACATTTTCACGAATTCGAATTGAAATCCACAGCGGCCACGCATATGTATATACAGAAAGAGTTAACCAATACTCCAAGCAATACTCCTTTGTTTGATAGCCACCATCTACTATACATACAAACAGGGTCAAATTATTTATTATGTTTTTGTTGTTGGTGTTGTTGTTGTTGTTGATGAATTTCTATTCACTGTGAATTCGGCTCAATGGCAGCGAAAGAAAAAAAACTGCCACAGCCGTATTTTTCGGAAAAAGTCTGAATCTTCTATCATCAAAGTTTCGGTGGCTTCAGTTGATGTTGAGATATATTGAGTGCAACACAGTGATTCACTGGTAGCTAACGGTAAAATAAATTCTCTCATTTTTCCAACATTCGTTGAAAATTTGTCGCGAAATAGTAGTTTTTTCTTTGGACTTTTTGATAAACATACTTTCTTTTCGTTCGATTATTTCTTTTTTCTTCGATAAAATTGGAATGATTTTCTGATAAGAAAGTAATTTTATAGTCAAATAATAAGAACAGTTTATTTATTTTGTGAACCTTTGATAAGTTAAGCGATTTTTGTTTTGTTCCAAGTATTATTTTTGTTCTTTTGAAGAAAAAAAAAAGAGTTTATTTTGTTTCTTCGCGATATACTATTGCCATAAGAGAGATTATAGTTGGATTTTTTTTTCCTCCGGAATAATTGAGCTTGAGTCATTTTATTTTATTTTCTTTAGTGATAGAAGTTCCTTACTCAATTTGTAATTAACTGATTGAAATAAAAAAAAAGTTTGAAAAGCAAAAGAACAGAAAGGAGATTCAAAATGGCAACATACTATCGTGGAAGACCTCTTGCTGACACCAAGTTCATTGTCCATCCTCACTACGCCACCCAACAAGAAGCTAGTGACGAAGCTATTGGCCATCAAGTAAGACACACAATCGATTCATTTTCTACTCATTTCCGCTTTGATCATAAATGTGAGACACTTCTATCTCGTTCCATCATCAATTTGAGATATCAAACTATCTGACACTTTTGTAAACAACTTTTGAATGGGTGTGACCAATTTTTTTTAATTCGACGCAAACACAAATTCGCTGGGGAGAGAAAAATATCAAAGAAAAGGGCACATGATTTGTTGCAATAATAGTCGAAATGTCTTGCACTTTTATTAGAATTCAAATACGTTAAATTGTTATGAAATTCTTGAGCGACTCTTCAGCAATGAGCGCCCCCAGTACAAAAGTGGTTCTGAAGTCAATCCGATATTTATTTCATAGTGCCTGATACGTTTTAGGTTAATACGGATAAATTCAGAATTATATCAAATCAGTGTCAAATCTAAATATACATCCGGCATTAGAAATTCTTAATTTAAACGGTCATAAAATAACATAAAATAAATACTATGGCGAAATAATGCTTCCTTTTGTCTATGATGAGAATGAGAAAAATGAAAATGATATGAATGATTGAGAAAACAATACATATGATCATATTCTTCCGAAGAAAATACAAACGTTTTTTTCTTTTTATTTAAATCGATTTGAACGAATGAAACAACAATTTGACGCATGGAAAAAAACGGAAATGGATGCAAAGCTGTTGGAAAAAGAGTATGATCCGTATGTTTGTTCATTCCATTGATTCGAAATTACTAGAAAGACTCAAGTGCTGTACGTGAAAAATCGGGATTCTATTTTTAAAAATGTGCTTCGGTTTTGATTTTTCATCTTAGAATGTTTGATGTCGTTTATCGCTACTTTATGTAAATATGTGTGTATGTATATATATATAAAATGTATATAACCAACCGTACGAACTATATATTGGGCTGTATTTTTCGCGAAAAACATCGACCCACGACCATTTCTTTGGCAAATCCATCTCAATATAATCAAATGTTTTTTTTTATACATTATAAATCTTAACTCTGAGTCGTATAGATTCTCTTGTGTCGAAAATCGAAATTGCGAAGCGGTAGCTTAACTTAACTTATTGATTTGGCGAATTGTTGAGGATTACATTAAACTATACTTTGAGAACATAAATCCGTTGAGCTTCCAATATTTTGCAAGAAAAAGAAACGAAATTAGAATGCCTAATGAAAATCCCTAAAAAAAAATTTCGCTCGACAAAATGGATGGCAAAGCATACAATAAATTCATTTGTTCAAAACTGTAACATCCGTTAGAATATTGGCTATCAGCTGCTTATCTTTGACAACGTTCGTGATCTCATCTTCGTCCCACTGCAGTTGTATTTTTGTTTGTCGCGCCACCTTATTTTTGATCATTTTGATGATTCCTTTAGTTTCAGTCAGCGAACAAAGGCCGAATAGTTCATATTCATCCAATGCCGAAATGCCCCGTTTGCTGCACACTTTCGCATACACTTCGCGCACGCGACCCACCGTAATATCTTTATTTTTGGACTGTTTCAACAGCAACAGCAGCGTACATACCAGAATTTTCTCTTGTAATGGAATCGCATCACCATTCTCGTCATCGGCCCATTTATTTGCCGTACTGTATGCATCGTTGAGTACGTTCAGCACTTGTTTTACTTCGATCTTTTCCGGTTTCGGTTCAATTTCGCTAATGCCGAGATCATCGTTTAAATTTTGTGCATTGAAATTGGTGGTCTCTTTTGCCTTTTCGGCCACACGCCGTCCAAGGTCAAGCGCTTTCCGAATATCACCAGACATCGCAGCTACTTTGGCCGACAGCAATTGAATCGTCGCAACTGGAAATACATCCAGAACACCAGCTGCTTGCAAACGATTTTTGAAAATGTCTACGATTTGCTCTTTTGTGTATGGTGAGAAATGCATGAGACGCGGCTTCACCGAAGTCGATTGTGTTTGCAGTCGTGATAGCGCCCGATTCGTTAGATCCAACGAGTTGGCAATGCCGATGAGAACGATTTTGGCATTGGTCAGTGCCGGCCATTCGAATATTGTATACAATACCGATTGCTTTTTGTCGATCAATTCATCGATTTCGTCCAGCACCAGCAACACCATTTTATGGCTTTTGCTGCAGATGTAATGTTGAATGGTCTTCAAATTGGCATTTTTATCGGTCACCATCGGGATATTCAGCTCCGAACAAATTGCACGGTAAACGGTGGCTGGTGTTTGCAGTTTCGTACAGTTGATGTAGACCTTTTTGAATTTTTTCGCCGAGGATGAGTCCAACAGCTTTCGAATACATGCCGTTTTGCCAGTTCCTAAAGCAGACACAGTTATCAGAGTTTAATTTGATACATTTGTAGTTATTGATTGGATTTGATGAATAAGTGAATAATTTTTTGCATGGAAACCATTTTCCAATGGCTGCAATATTTACCTGGTTGACCACTGATATAAATGCTAGCTGACGTCTTCTTATCAAGATTCGATGAAAGAAACTCATTGAGTTCGTTGATTTCTTTTTCACGGCCGTACAGCTCTTCGGTTTCGGCAGCATTCAGCACTTTGCGAGCATTATCAATTTTACTTTTCGGTTTGGCTGGCACAATTTCTGGTTCATTTTCCTTGTGTTCCGGTGCACCGATACTCAAACGATTCAACAACGTTGATGGACTCAATGCATTGGCTTTTGCACATGTTTTTCGTTGCTTTGGCGGTGTTACGTGCACATCATCAGCATTCGAATCACCGTTGCACTGTTTGTCACCATTATCCACATCGTGTACATTTTTACGCTGACGTCGCTTCTCCGATACAGCTGACTTTGTTTTAGTTGTTGGTGTACTAGCTCCAACCGTTGAAATTCGTGTTGAAGATCGTGTCACTCTTGTCGACATATTTTCTTTATTGCTCGTAATGTTCCAATTTTCAAAATTATTTCAAACAATTAAAAAACCGTAAAATCAAACAAACACATAAATCATTCGAACAATTTAAAAAAAAAATCGGTAATAAAATGCACAAATAAAACGATATGGTTGGTATTGCTTGTCCTCCACACAATGACTGCTTTCGATTAATGTTTGGCGCCAATTCAACTGATCTAAGTTGAGGTTAAGACGTTCTATCTGTCATCGCATACGAAACAAATGAGCAAAAAAAACCCTGTACACACTCCACTGAAACGTCAAATTCAAGCACGGTCGTTATGTATTCTATATATTTACCAGCCGTTCGGTATGATCTTTGAGTAAGAAATTGTTTTTTCTTTTTTTTTCTTTCACAAAAGAATAATTCAATATCACATTTTCATGTTCCGAAACAAATATATAACTGGTTCTCCTCACATTCGCGTATATTTTTAGAAAACCGAATTTTCTGCCAAGGACAAAATTCGTTTCACATCAAGTGTGTAGAGAGAAGAGAAGAAAACGAAAACCTTACTCAACACGCCGTTTGAAATAGTTTTTTTCTTCCTTTCTTTTTCATTTTTTCTTTTGAATCGTTTAATTTAGGAGAAAAAATAGCGATTAAAACCGACACTGCTCTTACTTTCTAATGACTTCGAAAGCAAAGACACAAACAATAAGAAAAACACGTTTGGTTGAGTTTGATAACCTACGTGTAGGCTATTTTATTTAGACACGAATAAAATTTTTTTTCATAATTCGCTTAGAAAAGTATATCGAGTCGTCAGAATGTAGAATATTCAGTTATTCAACACTGCCAGCAGTTGTCTTATTTTTAGACTCTCGCAAACGACGACGGCGAGTGGGATTCCTTTCAACAACATCAAAAATATGATTGTACATGGAATTCAATGACGTCAAAATGTAGAAAACACAAATTTAACACTTATTTGCGAGAAAGAAAAAAAAGACGAACAACAACTATGAACACCGACAAAATTCGGCGGAATCGATGAATCGCTTTGAGATATTAAAATTAAATTGCTTTTGGGATTATAAAATTGGCCATATTGGTTCTATTTCTATTCAACAGCCATACCGTACGACTCCATTGATTTTGCCAGGAGCCAAGGTAAAGAAGGAAGTCGTTCCCAATGAATGCTACTTGAGACACCATCCAAATCCATCGATGCGTGGCCGTGCGCCACATGTCGAAGAGAACTTCTTGCGGCAAAAAGTAAATTATTTCACTTATTTTTAGTACGAGTGAACGCATCTAGGATACCAAATGATGATGTATATTTTCTTTTTAGCATGGCGACAATTATCTTAACCGCGTTGTAGGCGACACTGGAAACAAGGTAACCAATGTCTTTGACCATTGTTGAAATGCAAGATTCAATCAATCTTATCATATTCACATAGATTGCCCATAAGCAATTCAACTCTCCAATTGGTCTTTACTCGGACGGCAACATCGAACAAACGATACGCTCAACAGTTCCACACACCACACCGTAAGTTTCATCATGAATCTTGTAGCAAAAAAAATAAACAAACAAACCAAATGAACAACATTTTTCTGTAGATACTTAGCTTTATTAAATATGTCGTAGTTGACAATTAATTTGCTTTGAACAAATGGTAGATCATCTAATGACGACGTAGAAACTAAAATTTAGACAAAAAATACATCATCTGATAATTTTGCAGCCGTTGCTTTTGCTTATTTTCACACTAAAAGAGCATTTAATTTCTTTTAATTTTTGAGAAAACAAACTAAAAAGAGAAAAAAAACCAACAACAACAACAACAACAACAACAACAAAGCAAATCGAAAATCAAAAGCAGTCAACAGTTTATTTTATGAATTGAGTGGAAAAACTAAATTAATTGAATTTTCTTTTTTTTTTCTGAAATTCGAATTAAATTATGTAATCAGGCTAGAGCGACCAATAAGTCCGTTGCCATCAAAAACCGACGGGTAATTAAAATTCAATGATTGTTCTCGTTGAATTTGCGTGATTTTTGATTTTTGGGATCATTTACCATTTATTCGCAAATTATCACTGTTCATCAGGCAGAACACGCATGCAATATCGTGTGTTGCATCGCCGAAACAAAATTTATTGATGATGTTCACCTATATAATTTTAGTGTAGACAATTTCTAAGAATTGAAGACAGCAAACAAATCTGTTGAAAAAGAAATGCGAAACAATCTATTTTTAATTGGCCAAACACGAATATCAATCCATTGTCGATTGTTCATCAAATTGGCTGAAAAAAATTTGAAATTATAGAAATAATATTCGATTTTTTCTTTGTGCGAACAATTGACCATCGCAATTTTAATTTGTAGTGCACATAATGTCAAGGTCATCATTATTAAATTATGTATGTATCCATGACCAAACAGCATTTTCATTGATCTGTCGTTTCTGGAAGAAAAGAATAGAATTCTTGCGGAGCAACAACGTAAACAACGCATTGCACAGCAAAATCGACTAGGACGCACTCACAACTATCAACCGTTCAGTTTCAATCATCCGCCATCACATTAGCTTCTTAAAATTCACACACGACAGACAGACACACACAGATCGAACAACCACATGAAACATTGAACATTTTTTTATTAATATCAAAATGTAAAAACGCTCACATTGGTGACTAATCGCAACGTATTTTCCGATCGGTAAAATGCGAACGTTCCATGCAGTGGATTAAAAACGAAATTGACACATTTTCATGAAGAAAAAACAAACCACACCGAAATTTATTTTTGATATTTAAATAAATTCGAATGAGAACGCCCTCCAGCACACAACTGTTTATTCGCAAGATTTGAATAATCGTCAGTTTTTTTTTGTTTCTGGGACCAATCCATTGAATGGTTTAATTAAATGATTTGAAAACACGGCCGTAAATTCAAAATTTCACGCGATTTACATTTGGCCCACAATTTGGCATACCACCATTGCAAGTGTTTATTGGCATTTGTTTCGTTGTATATATAAATAAAATTGCTTTGAGCCAGATGAGCTAACATAGAAAAGTACAGACTTGCACAAAGTGAATGTTGACATTGTTTGCGGTGCAATATGACAGATTGTGGGTGTGATTCGGACCGATATCCTTATCAACATCCAGCATTATTAACATCAACTGTTAAAAAAATTTACCGTCAATTCCCATTCGATTTTATGCATTTTAATGTCAACATTTGTTAATTTCAAACCAATTGCTCAAAGCAAATAAAATGTAGCTTAAATTAACGAATCAGTTTTTGTTGACCTACGAAGAAAGAGAACATGATCTTTTTTCAAGCAGCATCACCTTGATGTTGATTTGATCATTTTGTACACAATTCGGAATTATTTGAAATAGTTGATCAAATCACGTAGCTACTAACATTGTGCACAAAATACCTCGCTTTCTATGCAACCGTGCACTATTTTTAGCCATTTAGTAATTAACCAATGTGTAATTGACATAATTATCTTTAATGTCGCATTGTAATTGTTATTTTTTTTTCTTGATTTTGTTTGATTTTAATTTATTTGTATTTCCTTGATTATAAAATAATGCCCACAATAACGTTGTTGTTTTTCTTTTTTCATAATATAAAAAAAATTACCGAATGTTTTTGTGACAAAAAAAAACACCCAACCACAAAAAATAACCTCAACCAAACACATAAATCGCAAAAAAAAATTAGATACAAGAAAACTGTTGTTTTTGATCCATCGAAAAGCGAAACCTATCGCGCTCTCCAAGACGAACAAGGATTCGGCGCTCCACGAGTCCATGAGATCCCAATCACTGTGCAGCATCAAACATATCAACCAGCACCTGGCCGAGTAAGTACAAGCCTTCTTCGTATCTTTCGCTCAAAACCCAATAGCCAACTTCATAATCAACCCATTGTTCTTATCATTTTGTGTATTTTTTTTTTGTTTCTCCACCCATTGACCTATTCAGAAACCCCAAGCTCAAGCCCAATACCAAGCTCCACCACCACAAAACTACAGCAACGTAAGTTCAACCCTATATCTTTGAGCTGATCAATTTTGCTCGGGATTGTTATTAATGATATCTGAACAAAAAACCAAAATAAACAAACAAAAAGTATTGGGAAGTAGCTAAATGATTCCGAAGTAGTTTTTGCTCTGTCATCGCTTCAATTCTAAATGACAGCCACAACAACAACAGTAAAATCACCCATAATCTTTCCATAGAAGAAGCAACAAATTCCCAAAAATTAATATGCCTGATTTGACAGTACCAATACGAAAATATTTGGCTTTTAACTCTACTAGATCTGAGTTGAGAATTTTTAATCTAAACTGAAAATATTTCACTAATGCTAAACAACAACCAAAATCGAGAATTTTCTTCACCGAACTGATCCATTCCCCGTTCATTAAAAAAAACACAACAAAACAGTTCTATTCGATTCGAGCGCGCTCAAACTTCTACTATGCTAAAAAAAAAATTCAAACAAACAAACAATTTTATGCAGAACCGTGTGCAGTTTTATTATCTAGCTTTAATTTTCGCAATATAACACACAGTGTGGCCACGGATCACTAAATTTCAGCTTCTCTTCTTCGCAATGACGAAGTATTAACGTATTGGTTGAAAACACTGACCAAATCATCCAGACAATCCATCCGAATTAATTTGAAATCCTATTCATTAGTACTATTTGTAGGTCAATGCGCTGGGCGAATCGAACGACACCATCCATCAAAGCCACTCATTCAAACGATTGATGTTCAGCTTAGGCGAGAATTAAATTGAATTTGTGAAGAAGAAAAAGAAATAACCAACAACAACACTAATCTATGTAACAACGAATGCCTTACAATAAAATCGAACAAAATAATGTCTAATTACAAAAAAACAAAAATCATTTTTCTGACTAAATGAAACAGATTTTCTCAATAAAGAAGAAAAAGCTACTCGTAAATAAAACAGATGTAAACAAAAGGTTTGAAATAAAAAAATATGTTTATGATTAATTTGTCATATGAGAAAAAGAGAACAAAAAAATATTTAAAAAAAATAAATAAATCGAATAAATATTTTCAGATAGCCACAGCTTTCATTTTCGTTTCGTTAACATCGCAGAAATTGTATATACTTAGAATTTGTTCACAAAATCATCATATAGATAAAATCATATTTTTTTTGTCGTCTTAAGTTAATGCCAAAGGCAACAAACGGTGTCAAAATCGATAAAAAGATAAAATAAAGGAAACAAAAAAAACCCAAAAATGAATCTTTTCTATTTAACAGACATTATTTATCTTACCCCATCATGGGTAAGGTGATAATTGCAAAATGAACAAGAACAACAAGAAGACCACATTGTACGTCTTACATCAACAGAATGACGCGAATAAAAAAAATCCTATTTTGCTGTTGGCAAAGGTGAGTGCTTCTACAAAAAGCCACGTACTTACCATAAAACGAACGAAATATTCTGCGCAAAATAGCGAACAAGACCAAAAACAAAAAGAAGAACGAAATAGGTTCACTTGACTATATATTTTTTTCATCTTTTTATTCGTTGAAATCAACAACAATTCGTCGTACTTGAGTAAATTAACGGTAAAATTTAAATGTTTGGGCCTTGAATGAATCAATTTTTCGTTTTCTTTGTATATTGAGTTCGAGAGTACTTCGAATGCCCAAATGCATCGACGTTCGCAAACTCAGTGCGAACCATAATTTTATGACTAATTTGTAAATCACTCTTTACAAATATAATTTTCTGTATTTACAAGTTTGGTTGGATTTTCTTTTAAATTAATTAATTTTTGACAATTGTTTGAAATTTTGTTTGCTAATCGTTCGAAATGGGCTTGAAATTTGGAAATACATTGACATACGTTGTTTTTTTTTTGTTAAATTTCTGCTTTGTACTCCAACATGTCACACACCATTAACATCAATCGACAAAATTTGTAATAATATAATATTGTTATGTTCATCACTTGTGTACAATAAAGACTTTCCCCATTAATTCCATTTCGTTTTCTTAGCTGCCTTTTTCTTTCTTAATTAATGAGAATTGGTTAGTGCTCTCGGCAAACGCTGACCAGCACCATAAAAACACATTTACAATTTTTTTTCTTCTGTTCTTTGTTTAATTAATATTCACAATAATTTCACTGCTACGGTTTGTTGCTCAAATCGCTTTTCAACCACTGTGGAATTGGCCTTGATCCCAATTTCTTCAATAATTTCACCAATGCTATGTTGTGGTTTAAATAATATCTGCAAAATGGACAAGTGCTCATTTAGTTTTATTCAATTTCGATTTGACTTTTTCCAATTTGATGTTTATCCATTACCTTTGAAGCAATTTGAAACTACGCTCTTCCATCGGTGGATATTGTTTGCCTTTGGATTTTCCCAGACATTTTGTATGGTTACCATCAACGATTTGACAGAAGAAGCCCTTTTTTACATCAAATCGAAGTAAATTCGAGTAATCAACGATGGGAGACACCTTGAGGAATCGCTGCACATCGGTCATCACATCAATTGGATTTAGTTTTAGCATTTCACCATCAATTATGTGAATTTGCTGGGCTGGATAGTATGTGAGCCATTTTTCGATATGCTGCGCATATTTGCCCGGATTCAAACACCGATTTCGAAGATCTTTCAATGATTTTGGCGCTGTATCACTAGCCGTTATTATCTGCAAATGCACAAAGCGTTTTATTTTAGCATTTTCTCAGGAAGAATAAAGTCCATAAGACTACACAATTTTTTACACAAATAAAACGAAAATCAGACAAAAAAAAATAAAAAAAATAATAATTGGGATTCGATAGGAATCAAATCTTCGTACCTGATAAAAACTATAATTATTCGCTATTAAGTCTCCATGCGCTCTTGTATGCTGATACCAGGAGTAAGCGCGTTTCGCCGGCGATATCAGAATCGAGATGATTTTTGCGTGCGGCAACATCGTATGAACACGTTTCGGCACGAGATCGCCGTCAAAATAATTGGCGGATTTCTCGAACATCATTTTATCGCTGGCATTGCTGGGCGTCGGAAAGAAGTTCATGTACCAATCGAGACCGCGATAATAATTGTTTTTGTTGAAGAATTGAATCTCTTCGAATGTGTCGGCGTTGGGTAAATTGCTTACAATATTCGGGTGCATATTTAAAAATGTGTATAGTGCCGTTGTCCCAGTCTTTTGAGGTCCTATCACTAAAAATTTTGGTAGCGATTCGCATCCCTTATTCTTTGACCATATCTTGATATGTCTTGGATCATCACACGGATTTCCCCACACCGGATCGATTTCATCTGGATGCAATTTAAAATACGTTTCGGCCAACTGTAGCGGTGGTGCTGAGCTCAATTTAATGTTTGTCCAACATTTTAGGAATTTGATCACCGATTCAAATGTGTACAGGGCCAGGCGATCGCTACCATAGTTTGACATGTGTGTCATGAAAATGTTGATGGGATTGAAGACAATTGTTTGGAATAGTTCGCCACCTTGAATGGATTCGTCGAGTTTGTCTCGACCACCAGGGTATCGATCAATGTGCATGGTATGTGTGAATAGGCCGCATGTTTGACGCGGCAACACCATTATATTGCGATGGATAAAACCACGTCGCAATCGTGCTGGCCGCAAATGTGGATACTCCTCGGTCGATGTCACTTTTATGTTCCACACCTTTTTCCACGCAACATAGAGCAAATCGTGTGCTGGATAAACGCCCGAGTGATGTGGCGACACGGAATATCCCGAATTGGTTGGTATTCCTTTGGACCGTGCAAATTCTTTGTTTAGCTGCATTTCCGATATCAATGTGGTTAAATTGTCATACAAATGCGGCTGCTGGTGGTTCCACATGTGTGAAAACCAATTGAAATGCTGAACATTACGGAGTAGCATATCGTCGCCCAAATTCTCATCACGATTGCCATGATGGAAATATTTTCCCGAAAATCCTAAATTAAATTTAAAACCCGGAACAATGCTTTCGATGCGCTGTTGCGTGGCAATCAATGCCTGTACATCGTCCGGTTGTAATCGTGTACCCTTCTCACCGACAAATATATCATCAATATCAACCAAAATCATGCGATTCAAACTTAAGCTCAGCTGCCCATGGCTCAAAAACGATAAACTGTCGAGGAATAGCAAGCGATGCAACCAGAATTTCAAGCCATTGCCAAATAAAACCCGTTGAATATTATCAAAATGGCCATGATCTTGAACAACAGTTGGCAACGGTGGTTGCACTTGTTCATCGTTCGTGGGATAGTCTAGAATGTTTTTTTGTGCCCATTCCAATGGTTCGTACGTCGAATGATTGTGTTGGAAAACGGCCCAATCGGAACCAGGCAATGGACCCCATGCCGTGTCACCAGCACGCGTTAACCGCAGTATTGGTGATGCTGGATTCAAACTGGCATCACGTAATCGTAAATTCGTATGAACATATAATGGGAAATTGCGCAGTTGTGCGCCGACCAATGTCTCTTCGCTCGACACAACAAAACCAATAATTCCCACGGAATATTCACGACAATATTTATCGATCAGTTCTCGATTCCAGTTATCCATGTGCAGGTATTTATCCAAATTTTCAAACACGATGACCGCATAACGACCTTTATCCGAATTCGTTAACACTGGTAAATTTTTGCCCGCCACTTCAATCTTATATCTAAATCGAAAATGGAATTGTAAAGAAATAATAGGCGAGATGAGAATTTTTTCGACCCTAGCTACAATATATCAAATAAGTAGAAGAAATAAATTTACTTTATCCGATTATAAACAAGTAACTCGGCAATGTCTCGGCCGAGGCGCGAATAAGTGGTTTCGACGATGACCAGCACTTTTGGATCGATTCGTAATCTGGCATCAGATCGATGGTCTGGCTCTTTGGACGCTTCGATATCATCGGTTTTCCCGTTGTTCATGCTACACCTCACCAGTGGCGACGGTCGAGTATCATGGTGCATTAGGCTGTAAATAGAAAATCAAAATAAAAATCCATTTAAATTCAATTCCAATGAAATTTCAATGATTTACAAATTGAATGTGGGTAGAAAAAAAAACATAAAACAATAATCCGAACGAATGTCGAAATCAGATGCAAGTGATTTTCTTTATTTACCCAATAAACGGGGAATTATCCACGTAGTGTGTGTAGTAAATGATGGTGCCAAGTGTGAGTAGAATCAGAGCGCTCACACAGTGTTTGGCGTTAACATTCTTGATGATTTGAAAGCACCATGTTTTCAGAGCATTCCTCAGTTTCACGGCATATCCAATTGTATGATGTTGATGGTGCCAAGCGATGCGTACATAACCAGTTTCTGTGCTGCCATTGTCAAGCTGCATTTTCGTTTTTTTCGCTGCGTTCATTATTGATACTTATTCTCTGCGCTCTTTTTCTTTTCTATACGTTTTTATTTTGTTTATCTTCCGCGCTTCTCTCGGGATGCCGCTAACAATCTTCTATTCTTTGCCTCTTTCTGTGGCTGTTGTTGCTGTTGTTTTGTACTGATATTAGATAGTACTTGACTATGATATGGCACTTTTAATGTTGCACTTACTGTTTATTACATTAAAATTTCACAACTAATTCCTTTGACTAATTAATTAATTAATTAATGGGGATTTCTAAGCATTGATTTAAAGTTCATTTGAATTTTGTGCTGCAGACGTGTTTTGCTTTCTAATTAAACTGATGCTATTCTCTTGTTCGTTAATTTCAATTTCATCGATTATTTATTGTCATTTGCATCTATCACTTGGTTGTAGGCATGAACATTCAAAAAAATTTTTTTTGTATTGTTGTTGTGGTTTTAATTGTCAAATAATGTTCGAATTTTAGATTGGTTTTATTTTTTTTTTCCTTTTAACTTTATCAATATTTTAATTTAAACTCTTCTCTTTCGGTTCAATGAATTTTTTTCATTCGAGTTTGATAACACTTTGTTCTCCACTTAATATGCTTCCAATTTTTACACTTTTCCACAAATTGTGTGCCCATTTTGTATGTCGCGTATAATATACAACACGGAGTAGAGCGGATCCACAAACGGAGTGATTAGATGAGATGCTAAAATAGCGACCGAACCTTTTTGTGGCATTGCAAATCAATTTACGTTTAAGTCTCTACATCGATTGCCACACGAAATTAAATGCGATAAAATGACATCAAAGGTTTTATCGCTGCACAGTTGATAGTCATAGCAGCGAGCACGAGTGTAGTGTTTTTTTTAACACAACGGGCTTATTGTATTATGAGGTCAATTACTGGAACAACTTGCGGTGATCTGAAAATATATAACAAAAAAAAAAAGAAATACGTATATATGCAAATGCTGTTCAACAAAAAATGTACGAACTACAATTTTAATTAAGCATCACACAGACTATAAGAGCTCTGGCTCTAATTGAACTCCAACCAGTGGAAACTGTGAGTGCAAAGTAACACATATATGGAGAGCGCGCGCGGAAGAACCAAAATGCAACCCCAGCTCTTAATGAAATCAACACATAACCGAAAATGGTATGCAACATGAATATCGATTTGTTTCGAAAAGCATCGCAACAAACGGAACAAATAGTAAAATCGACACAAGAAAGACATACTCCACACGAATCATTTCATAAAGCCTTTTCTGTAAGAAAAAAAGAAAGAAGAAACATGTGCGTGGGATGCACGCAAGCGAGTTCATAACATTTTACCTAAAGAACCAAAACCATTGGCACAAAGCAGACAGAAAACTAATAATACTACACAATGAACGCATATATAAGTTTCTGGTCGAAGTTGTGGTGCTTAACTCTGTGGCGTACTTAATGTTGTACACGGTTGATTTGATTCACGTGAGAGCAATAAAACAACACACACGTTCCTGGGTGTCTCTCCTACATACGAAAAGAAAAAAAAACACAAATTCAAAACCAACAGAAGGAGACGACGAAGAAGAGAAAAAAAACATAATTTCCTTCGTTTCACCTTATTTTATCTAATCATTGCATGCCGGAGTGAGCGCGCGCGAGCTACAACACTCTGAATATTTCAATGGAGTTGAGTAATATAAAATCGGTTCGTGAAGAACGATTCTCTCTCTCTCTCTCTCCCTTGGTTGGTTGACCATTTGTATATTGTTATTAAGTGTATTGGATGGAAATTTTGAATGCACATCTGTTTATTGAAATCAATTTATCGTCAATCATATTTCAATATACCAGAAATTAATTGAGTATTCGGTTTGACGCACATCAAACGGGTCATATCACTTAGATAAAATGACCGAAATTGTTTGGCACTCAGTGAAATGGGATTGCATTGCGAACATATGCGATATAATGCAAGCAATGAATACAAAACCGTATGTACCAAGCCAACATAGTAATCAATTGCATGTAAACAACATCACACACGGGCATTGCATTTCAACATAGTTTACGTGTACGCGACCAGTAGTAGTAAATAGTGTTACACACGCTTACATGCGAGAGTATCGAACCGAGGAAATGAAAATTAGTTTCCTGTTTGGCGATTTTTTCCCTTCATTTTCATCATCATCTGTTCCATAGCCGGTCGCAACCATTTCAAATGATGTAATTTGTAATGATTAATTGAACATGAAATGAACGGGACTGGATGCGATGATAGAATAGAATTTCATGGTTGACAATGGTATTTTGCTTGGAGCAAGGACAAAAAAATGCCTGGAGAAATTCAATCAATGCAAACGCAGAGTATTTATTTCCATTATCCTTTTTTTCATCAGATTCGATTGTTTTTTTCTTTTCATCAATTGTTTATCTCAATTTTATTATTTAAAAAAATCTCATAATTTGGTTGTTGGTAAATAAATGTTTGAGCCAAAATTCATTCAATGCTATTCTAAAGTCCTTTCTTAGTTGCGCTTCTTACCATTATAGATTTTTTTTACTTCGCTACATCTTGATATCAGTATATTCTCTTCACTGCACTTGACTCATCCATGTAAACAACAGTCGAATTTTTTTCTGTTCAAATATAAATCCACAAATTAAATGAAAATCAATGGAATTGATAAGAATGAATAGAAAAAAACACTTTTTTTGGTTTACTTTGATAGCAGTTTCACTTTGAATACACTTCTATGATACACAAAAATGCACAACTAAAAAAAATTCTATGTTCAGTATATTGTTGTCAACCCACTACAATGTCATTCTGTGTGTATACCTTATTTCGTTGTGTTGCTCAATTCTCACTTGTTTTTGCCTATTCCTTCATTCAACAACGGCACTGAGCTACTGACAGAGCGAACGACAGAGTTGCTCACATCCAATGTTGCTCAGTCGCTTTGACAGTTCGACCGCATTAGTACAAAACACCATTGGGTTCTAAAAAACAACAACACAAGACGAAACACACACACACAAAAACTCGCACAACATATTGTGACTGTCAAATATTCAAACTGACGGATTGCAATACAATAGCTTTTTGATTTGTAAATCTGCATTTTTTCAAGCATTCATTTTTATCGGCATTCTTTTCAACCTAAGAGTCATTCTATCAATTGGAAAGGGATACACAAGCAATGTAAGCGCTGTGCGCGACAAGTCACTCTGTTGTAGCTCGGACACATTCTAATTCGTTCGACACAGTTAACTGTAACGCAATCAAGACGACTTGTTCGACGAGTCAGCACATTTTTGTACAAACAACATTGGATAGTGTTACGCTAGTTAAGATTATTCTCAATTAAGTTAGACATAGTTAGTTAGCATAGATAGAAAAATGTTGACCCGACGCCAAAAAGCATCAACTCGTGTTGAAAATCACGACACGACGAAGAAACACAAAATTCCACATTCGCCAAATCCAACCAAAAGAAAGACACGACGCCACTACAACGATAACTCGGTCACTACAAACGATAAGGATAAATTGAATTTGGATTCGAAAACCGTACCGAGCCAATCAACACAAAATGGCATCGTTGACACCGCACTCATCGCCTGCCACAGTGCAATCAAACATGTATTGACCATGAAATATGCGAATATTGTTGAACGATTGCATCTCACATTTCCCGCTAAGTGCACACAATCACTAAAGGCTTGTAGTGAACAACATGCACGAAATACGGTAAGTTTTGTTGTTGCACTAGCAACTATCTTTGACAATTGATTGAATGAACGGTGAATTGCTTTTGGTGGAACTAAAAGAAAAAGTTTGAATTTGTTTTCAGAACATTCCAATTTCGGACAACAAAACCGCTTCGCAAACCTTTCTGAAGAACAAACAGCCGCTTATGTTCATTCATTCCATTTCGATGGACGTTGTACAGAACAAATTTCCTGGCCGCAGTGCGTTGCAATCATTATTTGAACTGATTTTGGTAAGCATTCAAAACGATTATTCATTGTTATGATCGATTGAAATCACGAATCAATCTCGTTTTTTACATTTTTTTCCCTATTTCAGTGCATCAATGCTCCATCGAACGGTGAATACGAAGTGCAAAATACCATCGATATGATTGCATTCACAATTGGCAACATCTTTGAAAAATTTCCACCATGCTGGCAAGGCGCAAACACTGAATATCGCAGTTTGATCACAGCAACCAACAAGGATCTGATTCTTGGCTCCAGTACGTACATATATTTTGCATTCGTGTTTGTTTTTTCTTGATGTTTTCACTTAATTACATTCCATAGATGAGCTCTTGAACAACCGAACACTGTTCGACGACATCATACATTGCATTGAAAATGTGATTCAGCCACTCAAAAAGACCATGACACCCCGAAAGTCATACTTGGTACAAGATTCCTTCAACGATTCACTCAACGACTCGTTGCAACTTCTCAACTTTCAGCAATGGGAATCGAAAAATGCACAAAAATACTCGGTAAAACACTGAACCATCTTTTTTTGACGATATTTATGTCAAACTTGACGATATTTTTTGTACATCATTGAATATTTATTGGATGTGATTGATTTGCTTACTTTTCTAACCATTGTTTTTTTAAGTTTGACAATCAAAAGCGTGAAGAGAAAATTGATCGACTGTTTCTTACGCTGGCATTGTTCGTTCAACTTTTCGAAATCGACTTGGCTATGTGGACCATCAAGTAATTTACATGATTTCAACTTATTGTATTCTTGAAAATTTAACTAAAATATCATTTTTTCCCCTAGAAATCTACCAAATCCAAGTGCAAAGATTTCAAACGCACTAAAGAATCCATTGATTTCAACGGTTTTGTGGTCGAAAGATGAATTGACCGATGTGAACTTTGGCATTAAGAATATTTTGAAGTTGTATGTCAACTACATCAGTATTGATTTCCCCCGTGAATACACGCAAGTGCTTGGTGTGAGTAATTTTACGGTTTGATTATGGCAATAAAAAAATTCCAAATAAGTATTTAGTTGGTTTTGGAGTGGTGTAAAAATGAAAAAAATATTTCTTTAGACAATATTTGAACATTCAATCATTATTATTATTCAATCGATAATATCCGTGTTCAACTTTTTATTGACTGCAGCGTTTGGTGAACTTGATCTACAATATTTTCGAATTGCGTGAAGTTCGACCGGGCAAACCAGATACCGACTATCCGCAGCTGGTGCAAAATCAAAGCTATTTCTGTGATTCCTTCGCTAAAATTATTTTCGGTGAGCAGTTGAATTTCAATTCTATCACGTTTAATTCAATGAAATTATGTCATACAGATGTTTTGAATTGGTTTTTGGTTCTATTCAAAACAAACATTTATCAATTTATTTTTCCCATTATTGTTTAGATATTGTTGGTTGTAATGTCGGGTCTTGGCTCAAGATAATCAAGATCGTTGGTCACCCGAGATTGAAATTGTACCTGATCACCGCACTCCTCACGAAAATTGACCACAAAATTGTGACATTGGCTCCGAAAAGTATCTACTTCTCATTGAAACAAATCGAATCGGAATTTGGCGATGATTTCAACGAAGACGTCGGTCAGAACAACAATGTTGTAAAGACAACGGTCAGTGAGACAGCGGACACATCCAGTGCTCCAGTCATGAAGTATCCGTACCTTCAGAAGGTTAGTCGACGTGCTGCAAGTGAACTCACGTGTAAACAACACGCTGAACTGCTTCTAACTGCCCTGAACTCATACATAAGCGTGTTCCACATCAAAGAGTGTCAACAATACTGGAAAAACTTCGATCAGCTGGAAAAGCAACAGATTAAGCAGTTGGGTCGATACAAAGCGGAAGTTGAATCATTCGAAAAGGATCCAGCACAACCGTTTGATCTGAAGGTGCTGGAAAAATTGCAGCAACAATCATTCGATGAACGTGTCAGCAAAATCACAAGCCCAATTTACGGTTCGGATGTGATGACCGAAGAAACCGGCATAACCGAAGTCATCAACATCAAAGTAAATGTCAAGAAATACCGTGACGATTTGAAGTTTTGCGACATGATCGCCACCGAATTGCCGATGTTGCAAACGAAATTCGGCGCAATGTTTCCGCGACTCAATTAACCATTTCACAATTCAAATTAAAATTATTTCGTAATAAATTATGTTAACCACAAGATTTGAGACGAAGAAAGTGGGCTCTTCACTTGGCGTGAATGTACCTAAACTATTGAGGCGAATCGCTAGTTTTTTGTTCGAGGAAGAAGAAAAAACACAACAGTATTTGATGATTTTTCTTTTGTTGTCGTCATCGTCGTACAAATGAATTTTCTTATTGCCATGAATGAGCCATACTTGAATCGTCTCTCACAATTGATTGAGCTTCTATAAGTAAAAATCGATTAAAAGAAAAACAAACATGAATTTGAATAAAAGAATAGTATACATGTATATTGACATTTTGCTGGCCTTTTAACACTTCAATTAAGATCAATTAAAAGAGAAAACATTAGCTATTTACATAAGATTTCAATAGATTGTAACAATTTGCGATGATTTACTATGATCACTCATCAAAATCACTTTGGCGTTGGCTTTGGTTCATGCGTTGTGACCTATATTTGACCATTGTCGGATGGCGTGCTGCTTTGGTCTCGTTTTTTTTTTTCATTTCTTTGCTGTTTTACCGTGATCCATTACAACACGTGGCCAGATCAAGTTCAAGGTAACGTACTTTTTTTCAGCTGTTGTGGAATTGTTCGTATTAAACCTTTGTCTGTGCCCGAAACAATACGATGAAAGTTTCGAAAAAGTAGGAAATACATAAACAAATCCAAATTTCAACAAGTCCAAGAAAAAAAATGTTCATTTTTTCTTCTGACAATGCACGCGTGTCTGCACGCACACAATGGAAGCCGTTAGCTACCAAAAACACCACATATAATGCAAATCGGTTGGGCATGACGTTTCGATTGAACCGACACTTGATTTTTGGTGCGTTGAGGCAATTGCTGGATTTTTCCGCACTGTACACTTACGCATTTCTTTTTGTGGCCGAACCACCGAATGTATGAATAAATGGATGAAATGAAAGAACAATCAATCGCAACACAGTGACAATTGGATGGAAAACATGAAATTCGGTTGCCAATTGCTATTGGGACAATAACAATAGCCGCACACATTGTGGTCGAAAATCAGTCAATCAAATCCAATATGATTTGGGCTATAAATACATTGATCACTACATCACCGAAGAACAGTCATTCCACGGATTTGCGATCGATGAAAACGTAGTTATCATATATATTCCACATGCACATAAAAATCGATCAGGTGTTTTGAATTCAGTGAGCAACACATTACCGCTTTGAATGATGGCGAGACGTGAACTTATTGTAAGAGTGTTCAGTTAATAGTGATTTTAATGCAATTTCGAAGAAAACTTGTGAATTTATTCAAATTGAAAAAAAGAAACGATAAATAAATTAAGTTGTTAAATTGTTATTTTGTAGGTGGTTTGTGTTATATTTCTGACCAGCGTGATAACAAGAATACAGTGCTTTGTGCCCGGGTACTCGTTTGCCAAATTTATGGGACCGGTGAGCGGAGCTGAGCAAAAAGTAATGTATGATGACGGAAAGTATCACAAGGATTACGACTATGTGGCGAAGCCCGACTATCACTTTGAGTATGGTGTTGCGGATCCCAAGTCGAAGGTGCATCAAAGCCGACAAGAGACACGCAACGGTGACACCGTTCACGGGCAATACAGGTGTTGTGCATTTGAATTAAGTACTAATTTTTCTCAAGAGTGGCCACTTCCAGCAGCTGTACATTCCCAATCGGCAGCTCTAGACTTTCGATCACAGGCAAAATGCGGAAGAAAACACTCTGAACAAATGAGAAAATCAAAGAACAAACAAATAATGCGTCGATTCAGAGTCAATTTATCCCATTGAATAATAAACAAATTAATAGTGTTTTAGACCCAGATGGCAAATTTCGAACGGTTAGATATACCGCCGATAAGAAGACCGGTTTTCATGCGGACATCATAACAGACGGTCATACTGTACATCATCCACAAGATCCAGTTAAACCAGTCTATCAAGATCCAGTGCATCCTTATGTACCACATGTCCCGCAAGCGCCTCAAACGCCACAAGTGCCGCAAGAACATGAAGGCTCTGATGATGATGGTGGCGGCGAAGAAGATGAATATGTTGAAGGGTATTTCACATTGGGATGAATGACAATTTTGATCATTTGAATTAGGACACAATTTGTCCATTTCTTTTTCACAATTTTACACTCTTCGAAAAGAACTTCGATTAAAGTTGAAATGAAAAAAAATATCGACTAAAAATCAAATCAATACATTTCTTTCCCAATTCCAGAGACGAACAAGAAGAGGGTGGCTATGATGAGGAGGGCGACGGAGAGGAGGAATATATTGATAGCAGAGGCGAAGGAGGTGAAGGGGGCGACGACGAAGAAGAAGACGAGTACTATTGATAGAGTCGACGCTTCTGAGCATATCCACACAAAAAAACTGAACCAGAAAAGGAGATTATTAAAGATTTAAAGTTAGTTTATTGAAAAAAAAAAAACAGATATTAAACTATTTAAATTGACTGGATTTGGTTGGATGTTGTTTATTTTACTGTGACTGCGTCGTAAATTGTAAAGAAAATTTCCAATTCAAAATTTTACATTGTTTTTTCTCTCGCTAAGATAATAAACAATTAATTACAAATCGGCAGTGTGTTTGCTTTATCCACAATTCAAATTGGGAAAATTCCGTGAAAATTTAAGATCTACCATTTGGTGTTGTCTCAATTCGAATTATTCCAACCAAGAAACAGAAAAAACGAAAAGATATTACAGCTTGTCTGTCAACTCTAAACAGAATGAGTGATTGTGCTGTTGCAATTGTTTTCTTTTCGTAACCATAAATTTCAGAAAACAGTCACTTCGACCGCGCTTGTATAATTTTGAGACTTTGTTCAATTGGAACGGTTGCTGTTGGTTGGCTTGGTTATTTTTTTTTTTTTTTGATGCCGATGAAATAAAACACCGCATGCACTTTTTCAATCAAATTGCTCAAGATAAAAATCTACAGAAAATTAATAAGAGCAACGAAGGTCGTTAAAACGATTGAGTAAGAATCGTCGTAACATAAAGTAATAAATTCGAGAAAATTCAAACGAATGAGAAAAAAAATATGATTGAAATGGAGGCAACCAGTGAACCGAAGAAAAATGAATGCGAATGTTGAAAAATAATTGGATGAGTGGACAATTTCGGGTTGATCGACACAAAGCCGTCAGGCGTTTGACACTCGATTGAATTGTGTTTGAAAATGAAGAGAAAAATCCTTTTTGGTTTTCAAAATTACGAAATTTCGTTTGACTCAAGTGGAAATGCTCGTAATTACGTTGATTGTCAATTCTCATGTGATTTAAATCGATTGGCAGTCATGTGTTTGATGTGAAACCACCATTGCTCTCACTTAAACAAAGCAAACCAAATCACCGTTGTTTGCATACGAAAATAGAAAAAGCGCGACACTTTTGAATACGTTAATCGTTGATTGAAAGAAATTGATCGGATGGTATTAAAGTAGCCGGTCTAGTCGCAATTCACTTTTTTGTTCATTTTGCCATGAATCAGAGAGAGAGAGAGAGAGAGAGAGAGAGAGAGAGAGAGAGAGATAGAGAGAGAGAGAGAGAGAGAGAGAGAATGAGTGATTGGCGTCAATTTATGTGTAATATCGGTACACAACCGTGCAACATATATAACACCATGCAATTAATTGCTTTGATCATCGCGTTCCTTTCGATTGTAAATCTTAAAATGCAACGAACCATTTCTTCGCACTCGCAATCATCATTCGTTTCTTTTTTCTTTACCAAAGTTTGCATTTTAGCCAAGCATCAATCAAAATTGGTAGAAATGTGTTTGATAGAGAAAGACCTTTCTTACCATAATCCGGAGCTCCATAAAAACAAAATCCGTACTCCTTCCGTTAATAACATAAAGATCAAACATGTATTTTGTGTGTGTTTACAATATTTATTTAAACTTTTTTTGCGTATTTTTTTCTTCGTAAAATGATTAATATTGCTTTTACATATTAAAAACAAATTGAAATTGAAGTGTTTGAAAAAACACTTCATTGGTTTTGTTTAAAAAAAAGTATATAGTATGTATATAAAGTATTGGTAACATGCATAGTTAAGCTTGGATTTGCTTTAATACCTATCGATAGTAATTAAAAATTAGTTTTTGTTTGTGTAGCAGATAGGGTCATAGCTTCAGATGAAATGAGACGGAAAAAAAACTGTCGACAACTGGTGACAAAACAAAAATTCAAACATTCTAAGACTGTGTAATCGAGACGATTAAACAATTTGTTTTTTTTTTATTGCTCCTCATGACTATTCTAAGTATCTCATTCGCACTTCGACCAATTGATGTCGACATTTTTTTCTCGATTCGTTCAATTATCCAGTCTGATTGGAAGTTGATTGCATATTTCTTCTTCAAAGTGTTTAACATGAATTCCCAAACATGGAGACTTGAAATAGCATTGTAAACCATGATTTCATACTAATTAAGGGAACAGAAAAAAAGAGACTAAAAGATCATGAGAATATGAGATTAACGAGAAAATTATAATGAAGTGAACTTTATTGCAATGGGACAAAATATCACAAGAAAATCAATTTAAAAGAAATCGAAGCGAAAAAAGTCTGGGCGCATGTTCTGTTGTTGGACAGTAATGCGATAAACACACTAAGATGTGATTTGTGCAAACATGTGTTTCAAGATTGCTGAGCATCTCAGCATTTCGTAAGGCACGGATATATCCGAGCATATCGACGACGCATACAGTGGCGTGCGTTGCTACGCGCAGCCGCAACGACTCGACCGGAATGTGTATGTTGTTGCTGCGTGCAGCCACATCAACTGAACACACTTCGGTAGTCGTTGCGGCTGCACGTAGCAACACCCGCCACTGTATTACATATACAGTATGCGTCGTCGATATGCTCGGATATATCCGTGCCCTACGAAATGCTGAGATGCTCAGCAATCTTAAAACACATGTTTGGATTTGTGTTTCTTTTATTTGTCACATCGAACCA
>NW_022601467.1:22042349-22116451 GCF_009176505.1 Sitodiplosis mosellana | reverse complement strand
AAACTAAAACTACCATTTTCTGTTTATTTAATACCGAAAACACCCTAGTGTATATTCAGCCGTCTTCAGCTTTGTGTATCGTGTATCGTTTCAAGTAATTCTTGGATGAATACACAAACATGATGTAATTTCGATCGTGTTGGCTCTCTAAGGTGCGATCGAGAGTCGGATGCTTATATATGATTTGAAATATTGTTTTTTTTTTCTTCGCACCACTCTAATATGCAGCATAAAAATAATTTCTCTCTTTCTCTCTCTCTCTCTCTCGCATATTATACGAGAAATTAATTTAAAACAACACTTACGACTGGTTCAGGTAGTATGGCTTTAGCAACTGGTGCATAAATGGGCGATGCATAATGTCCGAGCTCGATTGGAATGGCATTAGATACAGATAGAGCAACGATTGCAAAAACCACCAAAATACACTGAAAAGTAAAAGCAAACGAAAACCGGCGGGATCTTTCAAAATTAAACATACGAAACCATTGATATAATACTAAAAGAGATTGTAAAACAAACGAAAACTACAAGAAAAAGAAACGTAAACGCAATCGAAGCTAAACTCGGCTGAAAATCAATTCTTTCGTTCAGTAAAAAAACAAAACAAAATAAAAATCAACAATTTACATAAAATGAGACAGAGGGGAAACGGTGTGTGTGTGTGTGTGTGCGTTTTTGTATCTGGTTTGTTTTACGAACTAAAAATAAGATAAAAATAAAACGCACATCATGTTGTTGATGCATTGAGGCTGGAAAGTCCATCCAACGGCCAAATGTATAATTGAACGTCACTTACAGTTATATTATCCAGACGCAAACAAAAAGAAATACGTAGACCGGAAAAGTAATTGAGAACTGAACAGCGACGCGAAGAGAAAGAGAGAGAGAGAGAGAGAGAGAGAGAGAAAAGTTTACGCAAATAAATGTCATAGTTAAGCACATTTATGCGGAGGGGACGAAATGCATAACTATTGTATGCTTTACACACATCACATTAAAGTTATGCCTTGTTTTATTGCGTTTTGATTACTTTTGACTTTAGTTGCTGTTGGTTTTTTTTATTGCGTTTGTTGTGTTATTCTTATACGAGTTAATTGACTATGCGCCGATACCGTTCGAAAACGATGAAAATATAGAAGCAAACACAACACATCACACCGCGTTGTTAATGACTCAGGCGAAATGGTGCGCCCAATAAAAAAAAATGGTGTGAATCGACACAACGGCCCCAAAAAATTAACCAACAGAGGTGCCAAAAAGTACATCGAGCAAAGTAAGCGACAATATAACACACACGCACGCACACTCACAACGATATCAGATTTTTCCGCAATTATTAATTGGATTTATGAAAGCACTTAGTTGATATAATCGAGGTTGTACAACACCGTTTCCATAACTTCCAAATGCAGCCACGAGATATGTGACTATTTCTCATGCAATATCAACTGGAATAGCGATCTAATTTAATAAGCTTCTTGATTGACACAATAATTCAAATATCATGCCTATCGAAAGCATGGAATTTTTGACTTTCCAACAATTTAACTGTGTAACCGTTCATTTTATCAAAGGAGCCTTCACCCAATTTAACTTCGATTGCTTGCGAGTTAGAAATACTTTGTTTGTCTGAAAAATCTAAATTTTTCTCGGTTCTGAAAAGGAAAAAAAACTGTCTCGACTGTTTCACTTTCATTTAAAATTAATTTAACCGATAAAATTTAAAAACTTTAAACGAAAAATCACACAACTTTAATCACATCAATTGCGTACCTTCATCTTGAACGATTTGGACTGATTCGTGCCAACTTTTCTTTCGTTTCGGTTAAATTGTTTTCGGTTTTGTTCCAAATAAATATAATTCGATTACTTTGACAAAGAATCAAGAGCCCAAAAAAAAATAAAAGAAAATAATGCAGCGATTTATTTTGTTCACTTGAAATTGCTCAAAAATGCGATCGCCCGCGTTAAATGAGCCGGAAAATAGAACGAAATAATACAGCGCGAATGTTTGCTGACTCGTAAATTTTCGTGAAAGCACCAACAGTGAAGAAGTAAAAAAGCGAGCGAGATCTCAAGTTGTATGCCTAAACTTCTTAAAACTCAAACTGATAATTTTGCGCATAACCGAAACGTCTTTTATACACAGGATTTGCCATGTTTTGCATCGTATGTTGCGCCAGCTAATTCAAATACATGCACACCGATCGGCAATCGGCATGTCGCGTATATTTCTTACATGACTTCTAGCTATGTGTCTTTAACGAACGCGTCTAGTGCATATATTTTCTATTTTCGTTTGAAAATTACATTTTTCATCATATATTATTTCTTCCCGTTCGATCTCCACACCGGCTAAGAGTATCGATGTGCGCGCGCTCGCGCGCTCCAACACTGCAGTTTCTTGTCTACATCTCGTATTTGTGTGCTTGTTGCTAATCCCAAATGCCCCACTCACGCCATTCAAGCCAGCGTTTAGTGGCTTAGTGCAGCCATTTGGCGATTAGCAATTGACACAGCACACATCGATGGATACGTGCATTTTATGTGCTATATTTTTTTTTTCTTACATTTTGGCCGCCCGTCATCATTTCTTCTCTCTGGTTGCAAGTTGCAACAACAGAGCAGCACTTTGCGCTGCTGGCTGCATTACATTCGAATGAACTGGAATGAAAACAAATAATCTCGAGTAAAATATCTCACTTTTTTCTGTGTATTTAGAAGTGTTGTGCTGCGATTCGATCAAATGTTATAGATAATGCGAAGAGCGACACTTTTGCACACGGCCCATTAGAATCGGAAGCATTGTTGTTTGATCATGGTTGAGAGTGGGTCAAAATCGAAGCGCACAAGTGTGGCATCGACGAATCGGCACCTCGTGGGAATTGGCAAACAAGAGACAGTTGGCCATTAAAAACCACACAACATAAAAATCGAACGCGCCATTGTGTTCGCAAATTGGATGTTGTAATAGTTGTAAATATGCTCAACAGATTCAAACTTAGCAATATCGTGCACCAATTATTACGAACCGTCTAGTGTGGCAGCATCTGGTCGCGCGCTGCACATGAATCGACGAAAAAAAAACTGACTTGGTTACGATTATGTCGACTATAAAAATCCATTGTCATGCATGTTTCCTTTATTCGGAAAAAATATACATAAAAAACATTTTACACAATAACTCAATTTATACTTTAACTTTACACCTGTACCATGAGCTCTTCAGGCCTGCGTGTGTTTGTCTAAGAGGGCTGAATACTCAAGTAAGCAGTGACCAACTTTACTTCGTTTTTCTTTTGCGATCAAGCACACAACGTTCTTACAAACAACATGCATATGCATATTTCGAATGTGCAAGCATTTTCACTTTCAGCCGTCTATTAAATAATAATTTTTGGATGCAAACGCTTGAATAAACCGTCCTTTTCTTTATTAAACACGATTAGCTAAACAGAAATACATAAAAATAAATCTGATGCAATTGTCAACGATGGAAAGCAGGAACAAAGCGCACACAGTAAGCAAATCGTATACTGGATACGTGCAAACTCCGTGCGATGAATTAATAAAGAAAAATATGTGACACAAACGGCTGATGTCAAGACACAAGCAAAACGAAGAGAAAAACATCATGTAGAAAAGTCGCTTAGTTTGATTGCTTGATGTTGGGGTTTTATTTAAATGTTAACGATAATCAATGTTCCGTCATCATTTTTTTTCTTGCATCGTTGCTTGCTTCTGGTGTGCTCAAAAATTTGAAATATCGTGATCAAATTGAACTCGGCAGTGTCGGTGTCGACGACACAGTCACTTCACCATTCGCAACATTGTCAGAAAACTCGGAAGAGTTTTTCGAACAGAGCGCGATTCTCAATATGCGCACACAGATTATATGTGGTTATTAGAAATTAGTCAATTGGAATGAAAAAAAAGCAAACATTTTATGGGCTTGAGCGTGTGCATGACCTGTGGATGGATTTTTAATAGATTTGGTGTTGCATCAAGTTGAACCTCAAAGCAACAGCAACAAAAAAATTAACGCAAAAATCTATCGAAACCGAAGACATGGGTATTCTCTCTAGTACACTATCGCCTGGTGTTCACTTTGGTAGTCGTTTGCTAATATTTTCTTCTCAATTTCTTCCCGGCATCGTCTCTTCTGACATTTATGTACTTCGGTTGACGCTGTCTATGGCCTGACTCTCGACTTGGCTCCGCTCGACTCCGCTGCACACATATGGAAATATCACAACTGACTGTCCATAAAAATGGAATATCTTGTGTCCTATATCACGTAGCATGAATGCGACATTCGGCTTTCCAATCTATATTTGATGCATTGGTTCATTCTAAAGTCATATATATATAAATGTATGAATACGAAAATGAAAAATAGAAGAAAAGAAATGAAACCACGTAACAAACAGCGTACAACAACGAAACGGTGTTTTTAATGGGCCAGACGATTGTGGCATTAAATTGAGATAAATATATACGGATTTTAAATACGATCCCGTGTGTTGTGTGTTGATCGGTGCACTCAGAGCTAGAGCCATAGCCCGATTTGTTTGGTTTTATTCGCCATCTCCATTTCGGCGCTTGCCAGTATATGGTAATTCATTTGAGCATGAGCTCTCAGAATACACGAATTCGCGCGCTTGCTCAGCTCGAAAAGTTCAAATCAAAGATTCGTAGATAATGAAATTTTCTGTTGCAGAATCGTCATACAATCACTATTAATTGTGTGCCATTGCTTCATTGATTTTCTGGCTTGTTGGGCTCGTTGAGCTCGGTGTGCTTTTTTTTGTCTCTTTTGCTTCGTTCCAACGCCGCTAGCGCTGCCTCACTGCCATCGTTCAGCTACTGCACACTCGCATGCGCTTGCCCCGAGACAAAAACACACAACAGAAAAAAACCCATTTGCCGCGGCGCTATGTGTTTGTTTTTGGTATTTTAAAAGTTTCCTAATAAAATCGGCCAGAGCCATATTAAATGTCACGTTTAATCATCATCATCGATCAGGCTATGCACATATCATACGTGACTTGATTCTCTTCCACCACATATGCATGTGCCGTTGCTGTGTTGGCTGTTGCTGCTGTCGCCACCACCAATTGTGATTTGTCACTCTTCTTTCTTTTTTTAATCGAATGGAAATGCAATGGAGTTTTAATTAACTAAACACACACGCTTCGCAACCGATTCTGGCAGCCCATAATAAATTTCGATACCTTTTTACAAGTAATCAATAATAGACGACGGTCGAATAACAACAAACAACGACTACGACAACAACAAATAAATTGTAATAAATTAAAAGCATTTTATTGCGAAACGGCCATGTTTCAAAGATCTCACACGATCGCGCTCAGCAAACTGGTTAAAAATTATGGAATCACCTTTGAATCTTTAGTACATCTTATAAATGTACTCATTTGCCGGCCAATTCTATTTACAGCAAGACGAAATTTTTGCGCGTTTTTTTCGTTGCCGTTCGCCGAATGTGTTTCTGTTGCTTTTTTTTTCTTCTAAATATTTCAAGTGGTTAAAATGGATCCGATTGCTCAGATCCAAACAAAAAATTGTCATTTAGACTCATTTGAGTGCTCCTATCCGCAGAAATCTTTAGTAAAAGGCGAAAGATTTATTTGACATCGAATAGAAGCCAGAGTGACGAACCAAACGATACACAGCCACCATATGCATATTGCTCAGTCGTTGCGTCAGCGAATTATAACAGCGCTACGGATGAAACGAGAGTCGTTCATCGGTTCTTGCTATGTGATACGCGTTGTGTGCGGTATGTGTATGATGTTTGCCTTATACGTTTTGTGCTTTTCGCTCGCTCTATTTATGTCAGCTGTCGAATCAACAGTTCGCATCTTATTTAAAATGTGCGTTTGTTCGAATTCTTCATTACAAACACATCAATTTAGTTTTTTTTCTTCTGTGAATGACTTTGTACTAAATAAACAATTTTTTTTTTCATTCGTACGCTTCACATCGGAATTGCCTGTTTGTTACTTAAGACTTTGATCGGTTCGAGAAAAAAATGGCTAAATTAAAAATGTTTAAACGAGATTCTTCGCCTGAATTTGAATTTATGAAGGGAATTTTTTATTGTACTCTCACATACGATGTCAAATCGATCAATTATTTCGAAAGTACCAAACAAATAAAGATGAACTCTTTCCGGTCATTTTTCCATGGAATTGTATCACTATCAAAATGCAACGGTCATAAAATTTGAAACTATCAGTCGTTCGAAGCCAACGTGTCCGTGTGATATTATTGAAATTGAAAGTGTTCCTAATCTAATCGCATAGACCTTTTGTCTTGGGAAGCTGACAAAAATTACATCGACGCACACAAACAGAGAGAGAGAGAGAGAGAGAGAGAAAGAGAGAGAAAGAAAGCGAAAGAGAGACGGGCTAATACTGATGTTAATAAAAAAAAGCCACACGAAGTGAAAAAGATTCTGCACAGAGCATATATGAAAGTAAAATTACATAATTTTTTTCCTCTTTAGCTGATATTTTATGTTTCGTCTTTAAGTGTAGCCCCTTCTATTTATTTTTGCGAAAAATCGGTGTTGTTTTTAATGTGATATATTAAATGTGTGTCAAATATGTGGGTTTCTATCTCAACTGGTCACAGTTTATGTGCCAATTGCATATGGTACCCGGCCGAACGTCTATTGAGTCGAAGGTGCAATTTCTTTTAATGTACATGGATGCCGTCGGCGTTCGCCAATCGTAATAATTCTCCTTGTCGCCCATTCAAATTCACACACACACACACGCTCGTCGAGCATGGGTTTTTATTTGATTCCAAAGCAAATGTTCAAATGTCACAAAATCATCGACCCAACCGATGCATTCGTTTGTTTGTTTGTTGTTATTTTTTCTGTTTTATTTTTTTTTTTTTGGTCGTAAGTGCCGGTAGACAATGCACCATGATCGCATGTTTATATGCAAAACGATCTGAAAAACCAATTCTCTTTTCCACATTTGGAAAAGCATGAAATAAATTCGTGGATGACAAACAGAATGTTTGAAGCGGGAAATTTGCTTGACTTTTAAAATGATGCCGAACAGATTCTGTTGTTGGAGTTTTTCTTCTTCTTTAAATTATGCTGTTCAAACCGAAAATGTGTCTTGCTAATGTAGATGACAACACAGATTATAATAATCAATTGAAAATCTTTTAAAGTTTTGCGCTCATTCATTTCAGTGTAATGGGTCACGACGCAACGATTCGATTGAATTATTACAACAAATAATTTCGATGAAGTTTTGTTGGTTTGTGTGCGTTTCCCACTCACATGCTTGTCAGTTTTGATTTCTTCATTTCATGCAAATGAAAACGACTTTGTTTGATTTTTTTTTCCTTCAAAAAATCCATTTCTCAGCTGAAAAGAGAAAAAACGTTTCAAAAAAAAAAAACATGCATACATTTTGGTGTACAAAAAGTGTAATTTTATTATTTGCTGTATTTTTTTCGGTTATTGATTAATTATAAATTCATTTTCCTTATAAATAACCACACTCTGGTTTAATGTAGCAAACGTAACGTAAGTAGCGTTTAAGCGTTTAATGGTGTTTTGCATAAAATTGTTCGTACGTTAATGCCGGGTATAGCAAAGTGAGCGAACAACCGAACGACAATCCGATGAACGTATAAGGCAATGGCACGTCTCACACAACACGTCTCACATAGAGCAAGAACCGATGAACGACTCTCGTTTCAACTGTAGCGCTGTTATAGTTCGCTGGCGCAACGACTGAGCAATATGCATATGGTGGCTGTGTATCGTTTGGTTCGTCACTCTGGCTTCTATTCGATGTCAAATAAATCTTTCGCCTTTTACTAAAGATTTCTGCGGATAGGAGCACTCAAATGAGTCTAAATGACAATTTTTTGTTTGGATCTGAGCAATCGGATCCGATTTTATCACACCAAAAAGAAAAGAAAAAAAGAAAACATGCAAAAATTGTATGGGAAATGTTCGCTGGAATATTTCATATATTTCATTGCGATAACAAAACAATGGATTTTTGTTTGGTTTTGCATGAGACGATTCCTTCATTAGGATTGTTTGGAGTTGGAACGATGTGTCGTATTGAATCGTCGATGAAGTTTGAGTATTAAGAATGATTTTCTTTTGTCTTTGCATCTTTGTAGATAGTTTCTTTCTCTTAAAATATATTTTTAATCTTTTCCTGTTAATATACCTCGTTTTTCTTCACATTACAATTGATTTTTAAAACGATATGAAGAAAAAAAAAACAATCGCTTGAGCATATTATTTTGAACGATTGACTCGAAATCAATTGAAAACCGAAGAACAATAACGGCAACAAAATGAATAAGACACAATTGATTTTGATATCAAATCAATTGACGAGATGTGTGCACATTGTGAAATGTGATCAGCATGTGTTGAAATAAATCACCTTTCAAAATTAAAATGAGAGAGACAGAGAAAACCGGATACATACAGACTTTCTGTTCATTTATTACATCTTTATTATCGGCTCATTGTTTTGTGCTGTGATTGAAAACGAGAGAAGAAATGTGCAAAATAAAAGAAATGAAAAATCTGGCAAAATCATCTTATAGAGTATATACGGTTAGCTATGCTTCCTCTTGTCGATTCACAATAATAAAATGATTAAATTTATTTATACCGTTTCGTTATTATAGCTTGTTTTTGTGAATAACAACAACAGCAAGCATTCCTGAATTTCAGATGGATTTCACTGCGCTTTTAGGCGGTGTTATTGTTTGTAAAAAAAAATTCAATATTTTTTTTCTTTTCACCCGAGCGCAATTGAATGGCTGCAGTCATGATGTTGTTAAATGACTCTCTCACCATGCTCATTATTTCAATTTATTAATTGTTTGAACATATCCTAGCCTATCATCCATTCAGCGGAATAAACAATGGCCAACTCACAAAGAACGGAATTTCCTGAGTTCCATGAACCTAGCGTATTCAGGATGCTGCTGATGCTGATGGTGCGGTGAGAGAGGGAGGGAGAGAAAGGAGGAGAAGTTCGAAACATTCTGCAATTCCGATTCAATAAATTTACTTTTCTTTACTATTTTTTTTTTCGTTAAAGCAATTTATGCACACATTTTGGTTTGAGAGGAAAATAAAACAAAAACAAAAAAGATCTTCAGGCAAAGTGAAATTTAAAATTTACAACAATCGAAAATTTCGGAAACAAATTTCCATAATTTATTACATAAAATGTAAAATTAATGATTGCATTTGAAATGATTAATTTGTACTAAAGAAGACATTATGAATAACACATGAAAACACAGGCTCACACACCGTGCACAACTGATTTGATAATAACTGATATTTAGGGAGAAAAAAAAAGTAAACACGTTTGGATGCCTTTAGACTTAATAAATGCACTTACCGCTGAAATTCGATCGCTTGCCGGCCGATTGCGAGCTGATTTACGAGAGACGCGTTGGAAGAAAATTCCAGATTTCAATATTAATACTTGAAATGACAGAAGTGATTAATAAAGCCTATGCAAATAGTCCGAAGAGCCAATGTGCGCTGTTCGGAGTTTGCGAGTGGAATGAATATTATGACAAGAGAAAAAAATTATTGTATCACACTGTTTCACATGATAAATTTTATTTTTCACCGTTATTTTTCGAAGCAACTGACAGTCGTTGCATTGGAATCAGCTTATGATGGCCGAAATTGAGAGTAAACAATACTTTTACATGTGAAACACCAACAAAAAGAAACCACTGCCGCTCTGACAGTGTTTTACCAAAAAAAAAAAAAAAACGAACGGAAAAACATTTCAGTTTATGGTGTTGTTTGAGCTGGGCAATGAATTTACGAAAAAAAATCGATTCGGTTGTACCACGATGTTGCATCAATTCCAGACCAAAGCCAACCAATACATCGATCTGAATCGCAGTGATTCGCACACACGAAAAAAAAGAAGAAATAATCAAAAACAAAAGAAAAACGCCAGCACTTGTATACACAGAGATCCAGCGTGACAAAACTTTCTGTAACCGTTTCTTCTTCTTCTTCTTCTTCGGTGGTGTTTTTCTCTCTTGCTCGCGCTATCGATGGTGTGTGCCTTCGTTTTTATTTTTGTGCTCATTTTCATATTTTTTTTTGTTTCGCTCTCGTTCGTTCCGTTGTTTTTGTCTTCAATGTAATTTTTCTTAACATTCATTCAGTCGATACAAACGCTGTTTGGTGCAAATCACATTACCGCCACACACAATACATGTATTATCATTTTCTGCGAGTATAACAGTATGAAGCTCATGCTTTCATTCTGTACATCTATCTATGTATGGGCTCCATGTCTATATGCCACACATTTTACCCAACTATTTTTTTTCAAATGTGTTGAAAAGCCAACGAATACGAAAAAATGAAGAAGTATTTATCGTAATCGCAAGGTGAATTTCGCTTTCATTTGGAATATAAAAGAAGCCGTGGTTAAGTTCACAGTTATCATTCTCAGTTGAAAAGTGGTTCAGCAAACTAGTATCACTCTGACAAATCAACAGCTCGCAAACATCGATTTTTTTTTCGAATCAATCGACAAACGAAAAAAAAACCAAACAACAACGTATCGAAATAAATTTAAACGAAGAAAAAAAAACGTTAGTGAATCCATTTCAAATAGTCAATTTGTGGTTTAGTGCAATTTTTCTTCAGTTTTCAATTGTTTTTAAATAGTTTTTATTACATTCTTTAAAAAAATGGCATTTAAGGTAAACTTTGTTTTAAATATCCTTTTTTAACAATTTTTTATTTGTGTTTGGTGCAACGACAAGGCTCAAATAAATTTCGGGCAATCCTTTTGTCTTTCTCACGTGTGATTGTGCCTCAAGAACTCTTTCGTTATTTATTCAGTTATTTAGTAATCATTGTTACTCTGCAGATATATTTCATTCAATTCAGTCCAGTATCAAATTCAAGAGAATTTCTGTTGTGTCGTACACATCTCAAGGATTTATTTAAATACTTTTCAAACATTTGCATATAGACGATTTGTTAGCATAATTTTTATTTTGGTAAAAAACAAGATCAATTTTTCAACACAAAATTAAACATTCGAAGTAAAAACATCACATTTTCTTGTACACATGATTCAAATGACGATCTACTTCGTCATTTGAATGATTCTTGGTTGAAGAATACCAACGAAATTCGCACAAAATCCAGAATTCAAGTAGGGATGCGCATGATAAAATGACAGAGAAGAATTTCGTACAAGACTTGGCGCTCCTTCCTGAAATTGATTGCAATTAACTCCCCCCGTTCAATTAGGTGACAATTAGCTCTACATTCAAATTTCGAATAAAAACTAGAGCATGGTTCCAAGTGGTTGCGTGTGCAAAATTTAAAAACGAAAATTCGTCCAATTCAAAAGTTGACGCAATGTAATTCAAATTGTTGTGCAATCAAAGGATCTAAAATTCTTGTAATAATGGATAATTGATATAATTTGGTATCGGATGACCAGTTATTAAATAATATCGTTAATTATATCAAATTAATGAAGAAAAATGCGCGTTATGTGGAGAATTTTTTAACAAGTTTCGATTTACAATCGATTACCCAACAGCATTGTCTTCTTCTTATTAGTTTTTTCGCTAACAATTCGCATTATAATTGTTCGCAAAGCAAAATGGTTTTAATTTTTCCAATAAAAATTTATTATTTCATCGATATCGTTCGTTGATTATTCAATGTTCGTCGGTATCGGTTATGAAATAATAATATCGGATAACTTGAAAGAGATCGAGAATGGATTTGGTTGCAATTGTATATGGTGCTGCGCGATATGCATCGTTTACTTCCTATCATATCTATGTATTTTTCAACCACATTTTTTACCTTTCATTTTTTTTCCTTCATCGAAATGGAACTATCAATTGAAGATTTGTTACCTGAATAAAATTCAAATCATTTTGCCCTTTCTATTTCCTAAAAAATGTAAGCCCACCGAGAAAAGAAAACCTACGATCTATTTATTCAAGTGACACAAGTTCCAGTGTCTAATTTTCTGCGTCACTTATCCGTGCAATGCACGATAAAATATATCCGATTCGATGACATTATGAGATCGTTTAAATAATACATCTCGTATAACATTTGACTTTGGATTCGAAATCAACGGCATAAAAGAGAAAGAGAAAAAAACGAGTCAAAACAAAGCCTATGAGTCGGCATAACTAAGGAAAAACTGAGAGAAAGATATGCCGTTAAACGCGTTTAAAATAAATTGTTATGAAAGAATGAAAGTGAACTTGCTCATTGAGTGTCAACCAGTTTGCGCGGATAAATGCATAATCGAAGCATAGCTGTCGTTAACTCGGGTGTGTGTGTATGTGGACGATGATCCTCAAAAAGTGTTGCACGCACGTCTTTCTTTCGTTTCATTGCACTTGCACGAGATTCTTGACACAACAAAACGGGAAAAAATTTACAACCGCGTCAACGCTCTCAGGGGTTCACATAATTGTTTGCGGCTGTGGTGACTGTTGCTGCTGTCGTCGTCGTGCTTTTTTTCTTGTTAAGAAACACATAGAATATCGATAGATATCGTGTTGATATTTTACCCAATGAATGATGAGTAGTAGTAAACGTAATAAAAATATCAGCTACATGTGTTTTTTACGGTCATTTCACCTTTCTTTCGTGCGCTTTGAACGACGTATCGTTGCATTTCTTCACGTCGATATTTTTTTTTTCGCACGTGTGCCGTGGCCTGTGTGTATGTGGGAGATGTTTGTTGTTGTTGCGTTGATTTTGTTAGCGCATTTATATTGTTTTGCATTTTGTATCGCATTGTATATGATCAAAAAATGCTTACAATATTTACCGGTACATGATATCTATTTTCCATGCAGCCGAATGGTATGGTATGAGGAGCCGGTTGTTGGAGATTTATACATGCCTGTATTCACTTTCATGCGAACACGTTTTCGGTGTGTCTGTGTGATTAGTAATCATAGGTCAATAGCTTTTTAGCAAAGACAAGACGTTCAATAACACGTCTTTTTTCTTCTTCTTCATGATTTTAATGCGCCTGTGATGCAAGCGCTGACTTGATCGATGATAAGAGCCATAAATAGATGTCGTAATTGCATATGAGGGAAATCGTGTTGCATTTCTAGTTGCATATGTGCATCGTGGTGTGTTCAGACAATGTAGTAGAGATGAAGATGATGGAAGAAGATGATGATGATGATGATGAAGAAAAATTAAGCAAAAGGTGTAATTAGCTAAAATGTGTTGCCCCCTTGATGGTTTACGTTTCAGTTCATCATCCTTGCATCAGCTGCTTTGTGCTGTACCGCATTTGCTTATCCAGTATTCGAGGACTACCAATATGCAGGACACGATCTCAGTTCACATGATGGCGGTGACAACTTCGAAAACGGCAGTTATCAACCAGTTGCATCTTCAAGAATAGGCGTACATGAATTGGGAGGCCATGAAGATGAACACGTCGATTACTATGTACGTATACAAAATTTCTATCTTTTTTCTCTTTGCATTTTTAATCCTTTTTATCTCTTCCAAATTCAAAACGAAAGCTAACAAACCATTTAGTTTTTTTTTTTTGCTAACAAGCCGTTTAGTTATATATTTGTTTGAAGCGTTGCATTGTTGATAAGACGAAAATCGTAATTGGACGTGTGGTTTTTCCACTTCGTTTTGTATGTTTGAACAACAACAACAAAATCGGAACATTCAAAATACACCAGAAATGAGAAAGCCACATCAAACGTACGAATATATATAAATAAATTTTCCTAAGACATTAATGCGAGCGAGTGCACTCACTGAATAAAAAGAAGAAGAAAAAAACCGACTACAAAACTACCAGTGCTACCAGATGATAACGATAGAAAAAACGAGGCATACAAATGATTACAACGCATGCATAAGATCAATGAAAAAAAAAATGAGCTGGTTTGATCATTACGTTAGACGCGCATCTCAATTACCATTCCGTATAGAGCATCTAGCCACGTACATAAAATGCAGTTTTGTACATTCATTAACGTCATTGCGCCTATCATTGCATAGCTGCATTTTCTTATCATTGTTTCTCCTCATTTATCTCTCTCACGTCTCGTGCTTCCATTTATCCATTTGTTTATTCTTCTTCACTTCTGCATATATGACTCAATTCGAGTTACGCGAACGCGTGTGTACAGGAAAAAAAACTTGCACATCTCTTCTTCTTGGCAGAGTGAATGAATCAGTGAAAGTTACGTTACACTTTAACGTTAAAAAAATTCGAGGTCAGTGCCATGAGATGCATGCATAACACAGTGCAATTGGAAGTTTTGTATGTGACGCAAAAAAAAAATAAACTGCATGCAATGATTATAACAATCTGATCATTTCATCTGATTGTTATGTGCTGCATTCTCAACGATGTTGCGGCGAATATATTCGAAACGCTGAAAATATTCGAAATCGATGCTGGAAGTCAATTTTAAATCGCTTTTTTAAACACGAAATAATTAGACAAACTATTCCGTTTTGCCTTATCATTATGATAATATGGATCTGCTTTCGTTCACTCGTTCGTTAAATATTTTGCATATATTTTCTCTCGTTCGATTTTCACTTCGATTTTACATTATCGCAATCAATGCTACATCCGACAGCGTAACAATGATCAATTTACTGAATTTCCTCTTTTTCTCTTCTGTTTCATATGAAACAACTTGTATTGTACACACATATGTTTGAAACGAATCCGTTGGGTAAACCCTCCTAGGCACCGCCTAAATACGCGTAAGTAATATAGAGTAAGTATTAAAAAGTTTATTATACTAATTATTAATCGATTTTCATAGCTTCAAATACGGCGTCAACGACTACCATACTGGCGACGTGAAATCACAACATGAAACACGTGACGGCGATGTTGTCAAAGGACAATATTCCTTGGTAAGGATCATGATCTGAGTATACATTGTATACATTGGTGTGATTAGAAATACGTGATATTAATAATTGCCCATTTTAACAGGTTGAGCCTGATGGTTCTATTAGAACTGTGGACTACACAGCTGATAAATTGAATGGGTAAGTTTTATTGAAAACATTTGATTCTCCTTTCGATTGAATTATTCACTTGTGGTCACTGGGCCAAATGAACCCATTGTTGCTCAACTATTGTTACCATTAATGAGTTAATTTTGAATCACATTTATGACTTGGAATTTCCTAACTCCATTCGGAATCAATGAATTTAGCAACGATTTAACTCAATAAACAACACCTAATTAAAAAAAATCATTTTTATTCGATTTGTTCATTCACAGTTTCAATGCGATCGTACACAAAACCGCTCCAGTCCACACTGGCCATGACCACTACTAAACACATACACCATTTGCGATTAGGCGCTCATTTAGCATCATCTAAAGAATTTGTTGTTTTTTTTTTAAAGAAAAGCATCCCAATTTCATCTGTACGCTTTTTGAATAATGATAAATACCGTTTTTGCCGCAAAATGATGATTTTAATTGATTAACTGGTTCGAATGGGAAATGATACAGAACGATGGATGGCATTATCAATTTTATGTAGTTTTTCTTTCAGTTTTTTTTGTTCATTATGAAAATTCTTTTTCTTTTTTTCTCGTTGGGTTTTGAGTACTTCCAAATCGGAACGGAACTCAAATACCTTTTCGCCTCGAATCATATGAGATCATATATATATTTATTCGATCACGCGTAAATTGAATTTAGAAAAATTTAATTAAATAAATGATGTACCAAATAAGTGAATATGTGCGTTCGTAAGCTGATTCGTATAGGAATTATTTGTTCTCAATAAAAAAAATCGATAAACTAATGAAAATGGTTGAAATGGCTTTTATTTTGAGAAAAAACCAAACCGATTTGAAACACTGAGCAATTTACAGGCAACTCCATCTATCGCATGAACGGTCAATTCCAGGGGCATGATTCTAAGCAACTTCATGGTGATTATTTTTAGCTTCTGTCATCGAATAAAAGCGACCACATTTCACGTCAAAACACGCTAGGTGCAGTTAATTGAACGAAAAAGTAAATTGTATTTTTCGCAAATTTTATCAATTAAAATCAGTTTCGCCACAGAGACGACAAAATGTCAACACGGCCGACACAAGAAGTGCAACAAATCGACTTGACTAAACTCAATCTCCAGCAATTGCAGCAGTTGAAAAATGAATTCGAATCGGTACGATGGAATACATATATGACTAACCAAAAATAAAACTTACAAAAAAAAAGTGTCATGCACACCCACACATAAGCACCGCATCTCGTGAATGAATCCACTGATTTTATTATTATTTTTTCTTCCATTTTTTCCACAGGAATTGAATGTGTTCCAAGATTCGCTACAAACCCTCAAGATAGCCAAAACAAAGTTTGATGGTTCGAAAGAGGCTCTGGAACAAATAAATGACACCTGGTCGGATAAAGAGATTTTGGTCCCGTTGACCGGTAGCATGTACGTGAAGGGAGTCGTTAATAATATCGATAAATTCATTATTGACATTGGCACCGGTTACTACGTTGAAAAAGACATCACCACATCAAAAGACTACTTTAAACGGAAAGTGGACTATGTACAGGAACAAATGGACAAAATTGATACGCTCGGCCGACAAAAGTCCAAAGTATTGAATGCCGTCATCGATGTCATCGAAATGAAAGTTGCCGCCCTTCAAGCCGCTCAACAACAAGCTGCCGCCGCCAAATAATAACATTTCACCTCGAATCCATCGCACACAGTTCTTTTATTTTGTTCTCTCAAACATTTTCTTATTGTTTTTGATCGAGCCTAAGCGATTTTGTAACTTAGTAGTTTGTTACTCTATTTACTTTACAAATAAAAAAGGAAACAACAAATAGAAACAAATTAATTACAATTTGATGAACACTCACAATTAACTAAGCACTAGCGATTTGTCTTTGTTCGGAACACAATACGAATGAAAAAAACGCAAAGCGGGATTTATTTAATTCATTTTGAAATAAAAGAAAACACATCTTTAATATTAAAATCAGATCTTTGTATTTCATTGAGTGTTGTTGATGCATGTGTGTAAATAGGTTGTGTGCTGTTTTGAAATGTGGCGAAGAATAAAATACAACTTTTTTTTCACAAATCAATGTAAAATAGAGCAACACTAAGGTTTCATTAAAGGTCGCACGGAATACTTTCGTGTTATTATTTGTTGCAGCCATAAACAAGAATTCGTGTTGAATTCACACGTCCAATCAACGATGGCCTCAAAAACTTATTTTAATTTTCGTGTAATAATCGTTTCTTTTCCAGGATATTTTCATTAAAATTATTGCGACGAATTGTTACCTTTAGCCCTGCAAATTAATTCAATTTCCAAGGTAATTTTTTTTGGATCATCATGCAAAAAGGCATTTGTTGTTGTTGTTTGGTTTTTTTCCTTTAAATTTATTTATTTATATTGATAACTTTGCCGGTTTATTGGTTTTTGTTTTCAGTTTTTTTCTTTCTTCATCTCGCATATAATCTCAGATGTTGATTTCATGTTCGATTTCCTTGAAATCAATAGTACAATTGGACTAAGTTTAGAATAATAAGGATTTTAGAACTACCCGAAAAAATATGAAGTATATGTGTGGCAAATTCAAAAATTTCCTATCGAAATCAAAAACTGGACACGGTTTTTTCAGATCAGATATGTTTTCGAGTGTTTGTGAAACACTCCAATAGATAATATTAAGAATAGATATATTGGCTTGGAATGCCAATCCATTCCAATTTTTCTTCTGGAAAACAATGAACAAAAAAAACAAACAGAACAGATGAAAATTCAACAAATTTTGTATATATCTTCTCAATAAAGAAATTCAAGTCATTGCATTGATATGTATCGTTTGCGTTTATCGAAACAGTTTTTGTGTGGCATCGTTTCACATTTTAAATTGGTAATTTAAATGTCCGTTGCCGAGAATGTTATACTAATTTCTATGTACTAGTTATTTTTTTCTGTTTGCTCATTCCTCCGGTAAATATGATGTTTTTTGTTGTTGTTGAATGATTGATATGTTTTATGATGTATGACTAAAATTGAATGCGTGGTGAAATTATCAATGGATGTAAAGTCTGATTTTCTTAATATATTTTTTTCTTCTCTCATTCAAATTTAACGATTTTTTTTTATTTTGTCTCATTAAATGCTTTCTTTTATATAATGACTTTTTTTTTCATTTGTCTGAACAATTTTATTTTATCCTCCTCTTCTTCTGCTTCGTTTAAATGTGGGTGCTTCTAAGCGAAAACAATTTATAACCTTAATGCGATTATTCTTACAAACTGATGACTAAGTAAAGGCATAAGGAGTTGTGTGATTGATAATGTGAGTGATAATAATGAAAGCAATGACAAGCTAAACGTAACAGGTGAACAATTTACTTCGGGAGACACGATCTGAACCTCGGCCATTTTATATACACTTAACAACTGATGTGCCATCAGCTCAGCACTTTGTGAATTTATATCGTAGCTGATCTGTTCCATTACAGAAATGCACTGATCCTATTGAAGTGGAAAAAGATATATGTAGGAGCGTTAGTCAATTAAGAGGAAGAAAAATATTCGAAAAAAAAACTTTCAATCAATAAATTGAAAGAAATAAAAATTGTATGTAATCAGAAAGATTTCTCAAGAATTGATTTGTTGAATAAATTAAAATAGAATAAAATGAGATCTAAAAAAACTCGAAAAATAAGAATAAAAAGTGAACTTACCTTAAGAGCATCGAACGCTTCCATCGGAGTTGCGTTTGAGTAATTTTGTAATCGAACGGAAATAATTGCATTTTCGTCGGTTAAATTCAGTGCTGATAACACGCATGTTGACTGAAAACAAAGATAAAGAAAATATGCCTAGTGTTGTATTTTCGTCTTCTGGGGAGTGTCTTAAAATATATTGAACATACTTGATTATCAATATGATTGTAGATATACTGCTGAAAGGCTCTAATGGTATCTTGAATTCCCAAGTTCGTGTACGCTCTCAGTAACTCTTCATCCATAGAGCTATAGCCTAACAATAGGAAAATGCCGCCTAAAACATATACGAATAAGGTCATGGTCAGCTTGTCCATTGTGAATTTGGAAAATTTGTGATCGTCGTTTTCGGTCATAAATTGCACCAAAAATAGAAGAAGAAGAAGAAGAAGAAGAAGAAGAAAAACATTAAAAACATACACTCACCGGGTAATGCATAGTCACCAGGCGGCGGTCTCATGCAAATAAATTTGCCCGAATAACAAAGACAGCGGCCCCTGAATGCCTGATATGCCGGTGATGCATGGCTGTAGAATGCCAGCGCCGTTCGACAAGGCGCTATTGGAACGCATAGTGCGTGACACGTAAGTACCAGTGAATCCGTACAAAAGCATAGTTCACTGCATTCGGCGTCATCCAACGAGTATATCTAGATATATTGAAGTTGCAGAAACGAAATGGAACAAAGTTCAGTAAAATGTATTTAGCCGGAACGAGGCACATTAGATAGGTAGACATATGTGGTAATACAAACCCGTCGAGCATTATTCACTGATATTAACTGATCAGATTGTCGCGGCCTTTGAACAATACAATATCCTATAGAAAATTTACAAGGAGAACAAAAGTCGATTAGGAAACGGGACAACTGAACTGAAATTAACATTAAATAAATACTTGGCTCAGGCGTTGTAATTGGCTCTGTTTTCAGTTGTGTTTGCATTATCAAATCGATGACCGTATCATTTTGATCGGTAAACTCTTCGGCAATGCTATTGTAGTCAATTGTCTTTTGTGGCAATACATTTTCGTTGGTTTGAACATCGAATTTCTCCGGGAACACCGGCTGTGTACTGACCAACACTTTTTCCAAAACCACCACCGTCATTGGCGTTGTTGTCTGTATTATATTTACTTTGTGAAACTAAACCGCAGGCAGAAAGAAGAACAGATTCTAATAACCGTTATTTTTTTCTTTTCATGATTGAATCTCACTTTTACCCGATTATCCGAAGATTTTCTAAAAAGTGTTGTTGTTGTTTTTGTTGCATGAGTTGATGTAGTTCTTGTTGTAGTTGCTCTGGTCGTACTGCTTGTAATTACATCAATGTTATTTTCTGGTTTTGATGCCATCGAAACGCTCACCTCATTAAAACGCTTCAAATGGAAGTCTAATTGTGTTTCGGCTAAATAGACACACACACACACACACACACACAAAATAAAAACCAATTCGAATGAAAAAAAGCGTTATATTCACAATTCTCCGATGAATTCGCATGGTTTTGTACAAGCTTACCAACACATGTATTTAACCAGAGAAGGCGATACCACCCCAAACATTCGTAAACTAAATCGGTATTATGGCATGAACACGTTGTTCGTAATGGCGTTCCCAGGATGCCCAAAATCGCCGTTCGACATGCACTTGGGTGACCAGCACACTTCAGTGTTGAACTATCGATTGCACACGACTGTTCATATTGCTCAAGACGTGACCTGATCAATGTGTTGAATTACATTTTTCAATTAGTGTTTGACCAAAAATGAAAACTAAACTCAAAACATCCGTTCGCTCACCTGCAACTTGCGTCGTTTCGACACACTTCAGCAACGGTATGACAGGCTGGTTGAATGGATGTGTAAACAGCACCATTCGATGGATCCATATCAATCAAATCCGGACTTTTAGCACATGTTGGATGCAATTTCTCCTGCGCTCTCAGGCACGAATCACTGTGATGCGGCAATTTACTGTCGATTCAAATCGAAATATATTCTCAATTAGTCAAAAAACCGAAAATTGATTCGCCTTGGGTTTTCTTTTCACTTACTTGCACACACAAAATGCAATATCCAATGTAAAATCCTCATTGGATAGCCGATAAAATGCTTGAAGGGCATCTAAGCATGCATTTTGGTTGCATATATGGAAGTCACAGTATTGTATAACCGGCTTCAAAGCTTCTGAACACGCCGCATTACTTTTGCAAATCTGATAGACTGAATCACATGTGATTTGCAGTGAATCGATATTTTTGGCCAACGAAAATGTGGATAAACCTGAAATTGATCGTTTTCATTTCATTCGATTTAGTTTCGGATTTTCTTCATCGTTTTAATTATTGATTTTTGTAGTCATTTCCTAATCAACAATTTCGATTTTTCAATTGGTGGCACTTACTTTTTTCATACTTTTCGGCTTCGGTGCCAGGTGAAAAGCGAACATTATCCAATGTTGGCATTGTTCGAAATACTGTTAAATTGTACGGATACAAAAAATCATGATGATTTTTCATATCATTTGCACTGATGGCGGTAATTTTGTTGTCGATTATGGCGTCATCGAAAATTTGTTCCGTAAAATGATTCAATGACATCGAATGAGCTGGAAATCATAGTTTAACACAATTTTTTTTTCGGTTTCAGTCAATAACAGCATTGAATCAATTTGTACATTTAAATTGTTTGAATAAGGAAAAATTTGTTTTGAATTAAGAGACGAAACAAACATTGATCAAATGAAGATGTGAAACAAACTAATGGCCAAAAATTGCGTTTGAATTTCTCGAAAGGGAAAATAACTAATGAAACATTGAATTTGATTAAAAAATTTATGTGAGTGATACTTTTGATTTCAAAGTTTAGAATAATAGATGAGAATGAATTTCCGTTAAATAGGACTTCAATGGTTTGTACATAGATTAAAGTTTGTAATGACAGCAGAAAATGAATATTCAAAATATCCAATTTCTTCTTGAATGAAGATTGACGTACACTAATCACAATCCAACGAATATTGCTGTTTTCCCCCTTAACATTTGTCTAATTTCGTGTTGATACTTCAACAAAAACAAACAATTTCAATCTGTTAATAACACAAGGAAAACGAAAACCATGTACACCTCGAAGACAACGAGCTAAAGCCAAACAAAAACTATGAAAACGAAAGAAAACAAAAACAAAAATTACGACCGAAATAATAAAAGAATACAATTAAATCAGTGTTTTTAGAATCATACATGTATATGTGATTGCATGCGATGAGCACAGAACAGAAATTAAGAGCAAAATGAAATTATGTATGAAATTGTGTCGTTTGCATGATATCAAATTTGAATTCTCACCAATTGAAATCTTTTATTATTCGAGTGGAAGAATGTGATGCGGATTAGCATGTAGTGATGGTGGTGGTGGTGGTGGTATTATAGTGTGACTTTTGTGCTCTATTTTTTTATTATTGTTTCATTTGAAATACCAGTTTTATTTTTCTAGTACAGGTTGGTGCAAGTGTGTGCAGAACAAATAAAACAATTTTTTATTTTTTTTTGTTTAGCTTCGTGCGTTTTGTTTTTAATACGTGCCGATGAGGTGGTTGGTGGTTGTGGTGGTATCCATGTCAGTTAAAGATAGGTTTTGTTTTCTTTACTATTTTTGTGTGTTATTTTTTTTGAACCCAGAAAATAAAGAAAAAAAAAACAAATTTAAAAATTATTTAAAACATCTGTTCAAAGAATTAATTGTGTTGCTGGTAAAAATTACTCTTAAGCTACAAGAAAAATATCAACTAAATCAGCTGAATGGTTTTTTTTCTCCATAGATTGGTTTCGTTCTCAAATGCTACTACATATTACAAATATTCATGGTAAAAATTGCACGCAAAATAAGCAGTCCTAGGATAGTGATTTTGTTCTTGAAAACAAAATAAAATACAATAAACGAAAAGTGCGTTCGAATGTGTGACATTTTTGAGTTGAAATTGGTTGAAAACATGCTATTAGCAAGTTTACTGCTAGAAAATGCCGAAGTTTTCTTTTACTGCCATAAAATTCGTTTATGACAAAAAAACTCGACGCTAGTAGGAAAAAATAACATGGTCTCCATTGAAATGTGGCAACGGTTGAAGTCGGCTGCAGTTGAATGCATTTCCTTGTTTTATTGGTGGAATGAACTTTCAAAGGGAGAGAGAGAGCGAGCGCCAGCACACGGAGCGATAAAAAGCGGTTATTTCTTCGTTTACTCAATTTCGTTTTTGCTTTTTCTCAAACAGATCATATTGCATGCAAATCATATATTGTTTTTATACACTTGTATATAGCCAACAGGGAGATTAAAAGCAAATATGTCGAACATTTCTAATTGGGCGCCAGGTAAATGCGCTTTGGTATTGCCGTCGATCATTTGTACGGCTGAGAATTGAAAGCGGATTAAGAGACATTTCTTCGAGAAAATTCTCAGATCGACAAAAAAGAACCACATAGCTCTTTGTGATTGTCAATCCATGTATCTTGTGGCTGTTGTTGTTGTTATGCTGAGCAAAATTCTGCCTCAAATTCCCCATCCAAATATATTGTTTATTATTGCTGCCGTTACATGCATTCGAAATTGTTGTCTCGTTGATCTTCGCGCGCACAATAGAAAACATACAATGCTTGAACAACACATTTCGGCAAAAGAAAACTCAAAACCAAATCAAGTGCGATGGTGTGTGTGTGTGTGTTTGTGTGTATGTGTGGTTGGTGTAGTGGTGAGGAAAAAAAAGCTCGTTGAACTCACATCCACTTATTACATTTCATAGGCTTTTCATGTACGGAAGGCATTGACATTTTGTTTAATTAAATTATATCCAATGTGTGGTAACATAACAAATTTCCTAAAATATATATATTATCTCTATGTGCGTGTGTATATCCTAATAGACAAGTGCGCGTGTTTATCTGAGATTAGTTTCGAAATCATCAGTGAATTAATAATGTATGTATTAGATAGTTTTTCATTTCTCTAATTTAAATTGTGGCGCGTCTATATGAGAAAGAGAGAGAGAGAGATTGAGAGAGAAAACGCTCGAGAAAAAGGTGTATGCCTGCATGAATGACCAAAACGGTGCACGTCAAAATCAAATTTCCAAAATTAACAGAAAAGATTGTAACATACATAATTCTCTATGTTTGTTCAAAATTTTAATCGGCATGAAAATTACTTACCAACACACGGATTATGATTTACCATGCTAAATATTCTATCACAGCGTCGTTTTATGTGGTTATTTGGACAAATGCAACCAAACATTGGCGACAATCTCATTTTCGACCATGCTTCGTAGCACAGATTTCTGCGGCAAACGGACAAATAGAAAAAATAAAACGAGAGAGAACAGATACATATATATATATAATATATGGTTGAGCTCATTAGTGGTTCAGTCAATTGTGAGAGAGATGGATAATCGAGATATAAATGCTCACTTGTCTTCCATTCGACATTTATTATCACGAACTTTGCAATATATTTTAAAACTTTCGAAAAGTTCAATGCATTTCGGTGACTGTTGGCATACAGCTAATGCGTGGTTGCACGTTGGCAGCGCATCAATTGGATATGGATCTTTTTCTAAAAATAGCCCAACACAAATTGATTGACATATATGTTAGCTATTTGTTATTCCAAATAGGAATTTGTCAGATACAACCAAAACTGACGCACATCCATTGTTACGGATGTTACAATTGGCAAATTTAATTATACACCGATGGTAACACATACCTTTTTTCCTCACAAGACCACACGGATGGTCGAATAGAAAGTCTTGGAAATTGTTGCATTCTGGATCGAGACCGGGCTCCTTACATAGACATGTTGGACGGAAAAATGGAAATGCTTGCAATGTTTTCAGTGCTGCCAAACACTTTGTCACCGTAACTGTACTGCATGCCACTATGCACATGAGATAAACATGAACAATGTAGAAAATGTCGCATTAATGCATGTTTAAAATTTACAAAGCGATTAAATGTCAGCAGTTCAAGTGCGCCCTCTCTTTTAAGCACCCTTCCCCACCCACGTTCGAAATTCTGCTCATTATGTATAGCATTATACGCTAGCGCACACCTAAGAGTTAAGTCTTGATATTATTTACCTGGAACAGGACCACAAACACGTGGTATAATTTCCAATATGGCCGAACATGATGGATCCTCAAAACATAACTGGCGCGCCAAAATACAACTTAATATTGCGATAGCAGGTTTCCCTTGTGTCCCTAAAACATTGATAAGCATCAATATTCGTACACACACGAACACACACAAACATCAAAAGCAACCGCATTCATTTCAGCGGCACACAATAAATCGATTAATTTCTTCTGTGGTTTTGTATTTCTTTCAAAATTGGATACGGTTCGAACAAGGGAGCAATTTGTGCACTTCGTTACCTGTAGTCAAATTAGTAGCCGTCGATGGTATGATTTGTGTATGTATTATTGTTGATTGGGTCGGTTGCACCGGCTCTGGATTTGGTGGCGATGAAAAAATTGTGTCACAGCACTCACGTTCTGGAAATTCACTGCCATTTACCCAATAAATGTATTGAACCATGAACAAATAGCTAAGGAGATCCACTGCCAATTCGTTGAGACGAATTCTCATGATTAGTTGATGGTTGCGCTATATGTGAACGGCACGATTTGTGATCGCCTTCTTTTGTTTTAATTTACATGTTTCGACGCGAATGTCTTCTTTTTCTTCGTTTTGATCACAAGCAGCATTTTCCTTTCACAAATACACCGTGAATTTTGTTTTCTGTGTTTTCGTCACGTTTCGATTCGTATTCAATTCTTCTCTCTTGAAGTTTTGTTAATCTTTTTTTTGCTTCTTCTTTTTCTATGATTCCATTAAACTTGTGTTTTTCTTTACTCGCATCCAATTCGACAGAAAATTATATAGGCGTTTAATGTCAATTTATTTATGTTTCTTGAACACTATAAGTTTTCGTCAAACTCAAAAACAACTTCTGCTGAAAGAGTAAACTTTACAAATGAGTGAAATATATTTCTACACACATGCTCACACACGACGAAAATGCAATGCATTTGCAAAGTCTCATGATGTTCCTTTCGGAAACAACACACCACCACCGAAAACGATACGAAACGAATAATAAAAAAAAAACAACACACAACTGAAGCAAAATAAAGTAAAACAATCAACGATGAACGATGCCTACATGAACGTGCTTTCCTCTGGCGTTACGCCATTGCTGATGCAGAACGGAATAGCACTAAAGTGATTGTATGCTAAATTTTCGTGTGTATGGTTCGGGTTTTCACTGTTCCTTTTCGTCTCTCTTCCTCACTCACGCTCGCTCGTCGCACTTTTTGCCTCGTTCTTAATACTGTTCAAATATGAACATTAAATCAACCAACAGGCGAGCAAGCAGGCAGGCAGGCAGGTAGGCACATGGAATGAGTGTGTAACATTTCGGCGTTCATTTGGCAAGTAGTATATATACATATTGATTTTCATCCGATTTTTATTGCTCGCACCAAGAATATAGAAAAAAAGTTTTTTTCTGCAACGCATTTCTTCTGCAAAACTCAATACTTGGCGAAAACTTATGGGAAACTTTTCTCTCGTTTTGTGCTTATCTAATTTTAAACTAGTTTTTCTTCAGAAATTGAAAATTAAATGTTGATTCCAATGAAAAAAAAAGCAAATACACACACTCGAACACAACCGAAACGGTCAACTTCCAATGCACTACACTCAATATGGGCGAAAACTTTGCCGTGCTCTAATTACGAGGACACACGCGGAAAATGCAACACTTGTAATTAGAAAAATTCTAAAATACAAACCAACACTTACATAACACGAGTTAACCCGAAAATCAAATTAAAGCTCTCTGAAGGACTCAATTTCGAAGAGAAACACGTTAATTTTTAAAAAAATTAGTTTTTAGTTTGAGAACAAACCATGTATTTAAATGAAAATGAAAAAAAAGCACTAACTCATGGAAACGAACGGCAACAACGGTGTGACGCGGATTTTTCGAAAAACAAGAATAATTTACAATGAAATCGTACACTGAAGAGAGATGGCCGAAAAAATGGGAAAGAGAAAATGTAATCAGGGGGATATTTTTACGGCAATAAATGGTGTGTAAAATAGTGTAACCCAAAGAGAAATCATACACGTTTCCTCACACTCTCAAACACAGCACAAAAATCACATTTTTATTGGTGCATGATGTACATAATTAGCAGGGGTCATTTGTTAAATAAGTTCTCCTTTATTTATCCGCAATTGCATGAAATATTACCCAGTATTAAATAGTGCGCATAGCGTAGTCGTACGTACGTATACAATGAAATCACATTACGGCAGGTAGAGGTATTCGGGTCCTCGTACGCGAGAATACGCAGCAATAAAAAGAACTAGAGAGCACAGTCGAGATAGCACAATGAAAATGGAGACGAAGAGAGTGAACGAGAGAAAGAGAGAGAGAAAAAATAAAAGAAACCCGCTAACTCTCAGAATGACAAAGACACCACTACACGTCGTGTTTCAGTTAAACACACCACTTACATGGAAAATACTTCTTAGCACACTACTTATGTTGGTATGAAACAGAGTATTTTGCCTCGTGTTTTTCTGTGTCGATTCCCCGAGTATTATTGTTAACAAATATCCTATGTACACTGGCGCATTTCTCTTTTCCATATCCTTTCTATTCTCATTTCGGTTGTCGTTTTGTTTTCCATGGAATCTTCTTTTTTTTTCCTTCACTTGCCGAGAAAAAGGGAGACAGAATGAAAGCTCCGCCGAAAAAAAAACAAACTTACGGAGAAAAAAAAATAAACACAATAAAATCAGTTTTATGTTCGGTTGGGGTCTTGTGTTGAAGTGATGTAACGTTGTAAAATGGCACACAAAATCTGTCATTTTAATCTCAGATAATCCAATCGAGCACCATTCAATCATTCAAGCAAACAATCAATCCGAGATTGAACGAGAGCTTGTATAAAATATCATTCACACTGACCGCAATGTTTATTGCTTTCAATCAGACGAAAAACTGTACACACCAAAAAAATGGGTTGCTTATTTTTTTTTTTTGAAGTCTCCACCATCACTAACGCATGTATATACACACTAAACAACAAACTTAACGTGACAAATGCAAATAATAGCGAAACCGAATGTATGAACGAACGAACGAACGAAAAAAAATATTATAGAATCTTTTACCATTTTTATTGGGAATAAGTTAAACAATTTACTGGCTACGATGGAGTATTTTTCTTGTTCATTGATTTTTCCGCTTTTGCCACGCTTCACAGTTGATACGTCCTCAGTCGGTCGACGTTTCTCACGTAAAAGAAAATATTCACACAGCGATGTGGAAAGTCGAACTTAAAGCACTCCAATGGGCCTACCAATCTATACATAACATGTTATACATACATAAATATCGTTGTACTACGCGCGCAAGAGAGAGGATCGGGCATATGTACGCGTGCACGTCTATCTAGCATGTGAGGGGCACAGGGATGTATTTTGTTGTGTTACAACACTGCAATATGTGATGGTGGAATTTGACATGCGAAAAAAAGGAACGAAGCAGAGAATACAACACACCAGCACCAGCACCAGCACCAGCACCAGCATTATGGCATGAAGAATGTGTGAGGAAGAGAGCGCAAAGTTGCGCGCGAAAAAGAAAGAGAGAGACAGAGGGAGAGAGAGAGAAAGAGAGCGAAAAAAGGAAAGAACGAACGAGAGTTTCCACATAGTGTTGCGAAAAAGTTTGCTTTGTATTGGCGCTTCTAGTTCAAATGGAAGATTTTTCATTATAGAGAGTGTGTAAAGACATTTTTCACACTGAAGAGAGTGTGTGTCGCTAATAACCGTAACACTACTATTCCGAGTAGATTTAATGCGCTCAACAAAGAGATGTCTGTCATCATCACTACAAATTTCTCTCGTTCTCTTGCATGAACGTACGGCACATATACCACCACGTATATAAAAAAATTGGATCTTCAAAGCTCAGACTCTGTTTCATGTAATTGACCTTTCTTGAAGCATGCCTTCCATACATTCCAATGCTCACTGCGACCATTTCACGGCTTTAATCCGAAAAGGGGGAGAGATTTTAAGCTTCCTTCTCGTCGTCGTCGTCATTTTTTTCTTTCAAGATTTCTGGCTTTCCTAACACACTTTCAAGGTAAATAATAAATGGCGATTAAAAGTTTTTGAGAAATCCTTTTGGATGTTTTTTGGGGCTGTGTTTTTGCCGCATTTTTAACTACACAACAATACACACACGCCATGCCTCCCCCTCTCTCTCTCTTATATTTGAGAAAATGTGAAATATTCTCTATGTATGTATACGTTTTAGGCATAGAGAATGCATAATTCGTGTGGATGGATAAAAAGCGAGCACGGCGCTCGCGCGCGCTTGATATTTCCACTACACACAGTTCCAACGAATAATTGGTTATTATATTTTTACGTTTAGAAAATGCTTGGGTAAAATTATTGATGATCCGACTGCGAATCTACGTAAACATTCATTTTACGTCATATTGCCGAAGAAGTGACGAAAACAAAGTGAAAGTGTCTATGTAATGAAACGCGCTTTGTGCTTGGTGCTTGCTGCTTGCTGCTACTTTTTTTTCCGTTCCTGCCACTCCAAATGAGGCGGCAGAAACACATATTTTTAACGCTCAACTGCACATGCGTCATTCAATGGCAGAAAATCTTTCAGCATGACGCAGTCTAACTTGACGATGTTGACTCGCTCCATCGCTCACAATACAAACAACAACACCACAGTCCATTTCGAGATGACGACTTCAAATAAAAGAGATTGATGCTTTTTCAAATGATTTTTTATTGTTTTATTTTTTCACCTGGGTTCTTCAATTTTTCAATTTTTGTCTTTTTTTTCTTGTATGCTTATGCGTGTGTGTGTCGGGTTTTTTTCCTCTTCTCTCTTCTTTTGCCCTTTAATATGTATGCCTTTTGTGTATAATACAAATTTTCGATCGTACGTATGTATAAATTACTTTGGTTGACAGATCAAGCAGTGTTTAAATACGGCCCATGGTTACCTTTTGACGCGGAACGCTAGAGTATGAAAAAAGATTCAGATGGAAATTGAGGGAGAGAGAGGAAGAGAAAAAAGCGCTCATCAATAAAATGGAGACAAATGACGTCATACTGCACAATTTATATTTAGATCCGTTTAGAAAAATTTACCGTATATGAATTACACGTCGTCTATCGCTTGGATGAATCAAATCTAATGAATTATTCCATTTATATTCCTTTGATTCGTTACGTCTCTTTTTACGGTCAACGTACGAGATAGTTGTGCTTGCCGGAATCCAAAACAGTGCTGTCAACAATACTACCGACACTGAAATGATATGGAAACGATATCAAATGACGCCCATCCCTTGGAATATTCATACAAACAACCTATTTGGTTTTAGATAGATACAGTGCGTGAAGCAAACATTGCCGCACTTGAATTTTTTCCACATTTCCAAAATATCACAAAGTCTCTTGAGATGTTAGCCTTTGTTTATTATAATTATTATCATCGACGCTTGATCAATTTAGTGAAATTAAATTACTATGATGAAAAAACCCATTTTTATGAATGAAAATTACGTCTAAAATGAAAATGTCAAAGGCGAACACATTTCCGAGGCGAACTAGAGAATACATGGAAACTATTTCCAACAACAATATGAATTTTTCATTAGTTCAAAAAAAAAAAAAATCAAATGATCTAAAAATAAGGTCAAAAAATGAAATGGGGGAGGGGGGAAATGTTCGTAATGAATAAATAAATAAATTTTAATGACAACAAGGACCAACAAGATTCGATATTTTTGACAGACACATTGCAAAATATGTGAGCGTTTATGTTTGTTTCGTGCATTTGCTTGAAATACTCACTGACGATGTTGTCGCGCATAAATTTCAATACTTTGTTTATATTGATTTCTTCGATAATATCCCAGAATCGCTCAACCACATCTTGTATGCTTTTTTCACACACGCCCTGAATTGGAAATGAATGGTTTTTAAATGAGGTGTTTTTTTTTGTATTGATTTGTGTTTCTCGAATTATGAACTGTTTGTGTTCAATGCGAATTTACTTTTTTTTGGTGAAATAAATTGCAAATAAAATTTGTTTCACGGCATAATGATTTATGCAAATATTTACCTTGTTACAGAAGCCTTGAATGCAAGGGGTGCCATCGGATAGAATGTCGGGCGGTTCGACGGGGAAGCATGTTTCATTAATGCTCATTCGACAGCATCGTTTGCATGCGTCCTGAATTATGTCGCACATACAGCTTTGCAAACCCTGAGTTTCACAGTATGGAATACATTTTCCATTGCGACATTGACCTCGCTCTTGGCAGGTGGTACCATCCACCATTGGCGGTGATTTCGGGCACTCTGATTGGCCACCCGAACACCTAGCTTCCTGTTCGCACGTTGCATACTGTGCCTCACGACACTTCACGCCAGCCGTCATATACTGGCAATTCTGGCAACATGGCGAATTTTTATCACTACAAACGGCCCCTTGATTTCGGCGTAATTTACAGTTTTTATCACAACATGCATCATTATCTTCGGTCCCAAGCAAACCAGCATCACATTGTTCGTCACCTTCGACTCGTAAATTACCTGTCATTGAATAAATCACATTGAGGAAAATGGCTTTTAACTGGGACAAACTTTAAAAATTCAATAATAATGTGGTGGCTTCTTTTTTTCCAGCAAACTAGCTATGGTTCAATTTGTGAAGCAACGCAAAATCGCGTGAAACAAATTAAATTAAAAGAGTTAATTACCACAGAATGATTCTTCAGGTTCGGAGAAACAGCGACCCGATTTGGCTTGCAACACTTTTCGTATGGATCTCAATGAGCAAGGGGAAAATTTCTGTAGCAGAAAAAATGAAATGGAATTTGTAAATGGTTGCAGGGAGTTATGGTGTATTTGTTGTGGAAATTACCTTATTGTTAACATCGTATCCGCTAACTGAATATGTGTACATTAAATAACTACCGCCTTGAGAAGCGCTTGGTGAGCATTCGGGAATGTCGGGATCATGTTCAGAGCCCCAATTGTGGCCAAATTCATGTGCGGTGACCAAGTCAGCTTCACGAGTTATGACCCGTTGCCCGTAATGATTTCTTGAACTACTTAAACCAGAGTTAAGGTACAATGTATAACCATTTTTAAAGTATTCTGGCGTGCATATGCCACCAACTGAGTTGCGTCGTGGCGATCCAACATAAGCCAATCCAAGGATGCCTCCTTCGAATTTCAGATCAGTGAACAGATGTGCCAGGCAAAAATCTTTGTGGCTGTACTCGCGCGAAAATACTTCCAGCAAATTTCGCACATCCCATTTCTCTCGCACCATATTGTAATGGGCTTCGCCGCCACGAACACGAGTCGGTTCGGAATGAACGACAATTTTCTTTATCACAAAGCCCATGCCACGAAATCCTTCCTGATCCTATTATATAATCATATTCAGCGGGTCAATAAATAATTAACCATCAAAACAATTAATTTTGGACTCAAAAATCGAATATAATTATCATTGTCACTTACCGCTCTGTCTTGCCAAACGGTGTCATTATATATTTTGTGCACACGATCTATCAGACTTATCTAAAAATATATACAACACATACCACGCGTCCACACGCACAATCATTTATTACTATTTATATGGGCGATTCCAATTGAACTCATCATAAAAGCAATGTAATGAAAGAAAAATCCGACTCACAAGATAATTAATTGTTGTTTTCGTGTTTCCGCTGCCCATTTCTTGGAAAAATCGATAATCGGCCACCAATAGCAGTGGGCATCTCGTTTTGGTTGGCGTGTATTCGTATTGATCGGCTTGCCGTTTGTGTCGGTTATGCTTCTTTAAATTGTTGAATAAATAGTCGGACAACAAGCTCGTTTTGTTCTTTGCTGGCCTAACATCATGCTCATCGACATCATTTTCTGTGTCGGAAGTTAAATTATGTTGTTAGTTTGGACGATTTTCTAATTCTTCAATTATACACTTCAACCAATTATAATTAGTAAAGTTATTTACCTGCGCCTTCTTTTACGTATCCACACACCTTTGGAAAGCTATTGACCGTTTCGTTTGCCATCCAACTCAATTTAATGTCCGATTGTTTATAGGCAATCATATGACGATCGGATAGATGTGGTAGATGCCTCCAAGAGGGCTAAAACATGAATGAAGTTTATTTTTAACCTTCAAACCGTGAAATGTATTTTCTAACGTTGTTCGTGAAGCCTTAGTGCCCATAATGAATTTTAAATGGGAAGTGTCGGTTTGTTCTTAAATTTTTATTTTTAAATGTAAGTATTTCAGTATTTATTGATCGAAATAGTATGAAAATCACTTTGAAATGTGATAAAAGTCATAAAAAATCGAAATATGAAAGACAACAGCATTTTTTGGAATTTTTCAATAAAGTGGAGATTGCAATGACGGCAAAAACATATACATACAAATTCCACTATGGCCGATTTTGACGTCAAAAATTGACATTTTGAACGGCAGGTTGGATCAAAAAGTTATGTACAATTGTACATCACTAGAAAGGTCTTGAAAAGGAGATGTCATTTTTGGTATAAAACTTCAAAATAGACCGGCATTTGGCCAATATTTGGCCGTTGGAATTTTTTGGCCAAAATTGATAAAATGGCCATATTTTGATAAAGTGATGGTCGATTTTGATGTTTTATAACTCAAATTACATGTACTTTTCAAGATCTTTCCAATGATGTTTATTTCATAGTTCACTGAGAAAAATAAATTCATTTTCGCGTAGCAAAATGTTGTAATATGACGAATTCCAACACATTTTGAGATTTTCACAACAAATGTTCTGTTCCATATTCACTCAGTGAATGACTAAATTTAACTCAAGTATTTGTCAATTGAGTGACCGTTTGCATACGTTGTCTAATTTGACAATCTCAAAACTGAGTGAAACTACTTGTCAAATTAGACAACGTATGCAAACGGTCACTCAATTGACAAATACTTGAGTTAAATTTACTCATTCACTGAGTGAATATGGAACAAAACATTTCTTGTGAAAATCTCAACATGTGTTAGAATTCGTCACATTATAACATTTTGCTACGCGAAAATGAATTTGTTTTTCTCTGTGTTTGCACATTAATTTTTATACGCAATTTTTCGAAAAATGTATATGGGCATAGAGGCACCTAGGGGGATTTCTCACGAAAAAAAATGAATGAATTCTTAAAAATTTTGAAAAATTTCTTCAATTCGGTCCGATTCGATCAATTTTTGTCAATTCGTGTAAATAAATGTACATTTACACTGAACTTTTTAATTATGCTTGAATAGAAGTGTTCTGGAAGTGGGTTTTGGAGGATCCTCAGGATTGTTCAGAACTGCTCCCAGTTCTGGAAGTGAATCTTCAGGATGGTCCAGGGCAATGTTAAACCGGATCTGGTCCATCCTGAGGATCCTCCAAAACCCACTTCCAGAACACTTTTATTCAAGCAAATTCGTCATTTCAGTACATTTTCATATAATTTCAATAAAAAAGAAGAAATAATAGAAATTTTTGCACATTTGCTCAAACTTTTTGTGTGAGAAATCCCCCTAGCCCATTTCACGTATAGCGCATCACAAATGTTTACGCGCATATGTGGTAAGCTAGTGCGCGTATGTGGGTATGTTAACGCAATTTTTGCAGCCAAATGTTCAACGAATCGAACCGTAGTTATTTTATTAATTTATGATAAGAAATAATTCAGATATAAGCATTCAAAGTTGGTTTTGGGCATACAGTGCCCATTTCACGGTTTGAAGGTAAAATTTTATTTTGTCGATCTTTGACGTCATTCATTTTTAAATATCGATTTATCACAGCCGCCTCCATCCACCTACCTCAATGTGATACGTTTCATCCGGCAATATGATATTGGCCGTTATCATTTTGTCTTCTATGTGTGCTCGAACGGATGACTGTGCTTCGCCAAACACTCGGCCACTATACAGACTCTCATGATCTAAATGGAAATTTGAAAGGCCTTAGTAAAAATCGCAACATCTATCGAGTGAAAATTTTAACTTTAAATCTATCGAATTTTGAATGAAACTCACCAAAATGAACAATTTTCTCATGTCCATCGCCATCCACCGAATATGCTTTAAAATTGCTATGCAACACATCACGTTGTGGATGCAAAATAATTCGGAAGTGCCGACCAAGGGCCTTAAATTCGACTTCTTTTATAACATTAAATGGATGATAACTCTGTTTTGTGCCACGTTTTACGATTCTATGAACAACATCATCGGCGTGTATGGATTCATAATAATGAAGATTTTTGCTTAATTCAGCTGTAAAAACAAACGCGAAACCATTATCATTTTACCCAAGGAAGAACAAAAACGAGATGAAAAACATGCAGCACAGAAAATGTACCTCTAAATGCAGGTATGGATGCCGATATGAATACAAAAATAACATAGATACTGTTGATAATATTCATTTTTGCTTAGCCAAAATGTGAGTTTGTCGCGTTGTGATTGTTGAAATTTTATTTTGTTGTTTATACATCCACTATGATAAAGGTATGCTAATATCGATTTTTTTGGTGGCTGCTCTCTTTCTCTCATTCACTGAATTCCGTATCCCACATCGAGCTGCTGTATGCAAGTGTCCAATAAAACACTTTCACGCATTTTTGTAAATTATTCAATTCGAACTTATTCGATCCACATGTTTTATGTTGTTTCTTTCGATAAATCCTGTATATCACACCATTAAATATACCGTAATATTAACTCAATTGGTTATGTTGTGCAAAATAAATGTTTTCCTTTTCTGTTGAATTTGTGCTATTTTGAAGAAAATATTTACGGATTTTGAAGTTTGTACATTTGTTGCTCATGCGCTATAACATTCCGTCGCTGGGCTAATTTCATGTCGACCAAAAAATTTGTACACACACACGGACCGTCAACAGTTGAGGGTGCGCGCGTTTACCATCTTCCCCTTCGTCCAAGTGTCAAATTGCTCGATCGAGAATCAATCGATGGTTGTTACCATCAGTGATTTTGAATCAAACGACCGATAAACCACTATCCAAGTTTTAAGCAACTTTTTGCTTTGAAAAAATCTTTTGAAAATCTTTCCTTAAACTAAAATAAAATTGAAAACAAGCGAAAAAAAAATTGTCGAAGCAACTTACGTTTCAATTCTTTTTTCCATGTTCTTCATCATTGTGATAAAAATTTTATTGAATATTTAGTAAATTACAAAAAAAAGTTGCAAGTTAAATTTATTCTATGCCAATCAATCGCTTATAAAATGGATTGATTGGGCTTGGCGCCAAATTGGGTTTTAACACACCTTTCGAAGGTTTCTTCGCTGAATCATATGGATGCGGCGATTGCCTAAGTTGCCGGATGTATTCGGTGACTTCTTGTGATTGGTTCATTTTCAGTGCGATTTTGACACGTTTCTCAGCGGACGACGTTGGCGTTGCTTTGTCTACAAAAATATTCGGAGTCGAGGTTTTTGATTGTGCTAACTTCGAAGTGGGTTTTACCTTTTTATCTGATGCTGTTTTCGGCGAGCTATTCAGTTCCGGTGTCGATTTGCTTGGTTCGGGTGTCTTGGGTGTTTTTGAGTTTGTAACTGGCGTCACATTTTCGGCTTTTGGTTTCTTCACTTTTGGTGATTTTTTCGGCGTTTCTTTGATGTTAGCCGATACATTTGTATCTGTACCATTTGCCACTGACGTTATTATATTTTCCGCTTTTGATTTCTTTACCTTCGGCGATTTTTTTGGGGTCTCATTTTCGGCCGATACATTTGCTTCAGTACCGTTTACTTTTGGTTTGTCACCCTTCGGAGTGATTACATGTTCGGCGACAGAATCGGCAGTTTTCGTTACTCGTAGCACTCCATTCAATTGTTGTTTCTTCGATGGAATGAAATATTCCACTTCTCCATCCGCCAACGGAGCTCCCCACTCTGAGCTCTTATGCTTTTTTGCATTTTTTGGCGTCTCGGCAGCTGAAACCGTCTCTTTGGGTTCAACTTTCTTAGCTTTCTTCGATTTCTTTGCGGGCGTTTCCGCTCCATTCTCCTCGGTGATGTCTTCCTCTGTCCACAAATTGGCGTCGTGCTTAATCTTAGCTATTTTACTCGATTTTGCTTGGAACTCATCGAATAATGTCTGATCTGAAACGATCTTCTTCCGTTTTCGCTTATTGATCTTCTTCAATTCACGCTGTTTGCCATACAATTCATTTTCGAATTCGAGCAGTTCCTCCGCTTTTTCCTCAACATCAGGAACTTCCAATTCATCGCGATCGATTTTAATTTTTTGTATACCAATTGGGAAGACACCGCTCGCAAATTTCTTGTATGTGGTCGTAATACGATCGATACATTTGCGATTGCGAACTCTGGTGAATTTTTTGTACTTCAAATCCTCGAGTTGACTAACAATTTCGAGCGGATCAAATTTGATCTCAGGCATTACTACATCAACACGACCCGCTCTTGGGTCCATGGCGGGCTTCGATTTAATTTCAGTTTCATCTAAAATAAGGTATTTTCGTTTCAGACGTGCGTTTGTATTCACAACAAATGTATTGGCTTACCTTGAACATCTTCAGAATTGTCGGATCCATCTTCATCTTCTCCGTCGCCGTTCTCCTCTTCGCCATTAGCTTTTTCATCAGTTTCTTCGGGCTCTTCAAGTACCAATTCGTCAATCGATTTGCCTGGGAAATTCATCTGAAATGACGAATTATGAAAAAATGCATGAAATCGATTGCAAAGAACAACAAATTGGAATCGATTGGAATTCCAATTGGGTACAAAACCGAGTGCATCAATTCAAAATAGTTATCATCAAAAATATAAAGATATTTCTAAAGAAAAGTCCACTCACCGATTTCCAGGCGTCAAATTTCTCCTTGTACTCGCGACCACTTTCACTTTGAAACAGCAAATGATTGAAAACTTGACGAACAACAAACTGAATGAGTTTGTAATCGCTTTGCGAGGCAACGTAGAACATGAACGGTTTCAGAAGCTTTGTGATACTATCGGCTTCGATTTCGCCATTCGACACTTTGGCTACTTCTTCAAAGAATAGTTCGGTAAAATGCATAAACAAACCTCTAGGCACATGAAATTCAGCGCCTAAAACGGTTTTCGACAATGTTTGATTCAGTTTTTCAATGGCTTCATCATTCCAGTTGTTTGTCTGTAGAATGCGTAACACTTCACGTGTAACTTTACGCACCAGCATCATGAATTTATCGATGCGCCATTGATCGATACTATTCCATTCCATGGCCATTGTTTTCAAGAATGCTGCAAAAAACTGAAGACTGGCTTCGATCTGATCGAAACTGTTCAACAATCCGGCAATTTTATTCGCTAAATTTTCTTGCGGTATTGGCTTATCTGACATCCACATGCTGTAATACAGTCCCTTCCAAATTCGCAAGCAATCTTTGTCTGTGAATTCTATTGCAAATGAACGAAGAAACAAATTTTATCATCAAATGAAACCGTACGAATTGTAAATGATTTCATTAGTACCTTCTGTGCATGCCGCACGATTTTTCAACCAAATTGACAGTTTATCTATGTGTTTTTCCTTGAGCGCACCATCAAACGTGTTACCCGCCAGCATTTTTGCGAATTTGATCTCTTGTGTTAATAAATTCACACGGAGATTCTCCGTTTCATCACAATCGATCGGTTTCATTTTGTTAATTGATTTTCTATCGATCAAAATGTAAGAAAAAATATTCAACAAAACATCAAACACTTCTAAAACACAAGAACTGCAACGTATGAGCACTGCAACACGTGCTGTCCGAATATTGCCCGTTTAGTTGTTATGTTCTGAACTGTGCGTGTGTGACAGCATATACTGTCAAATGGTGCCGCTTCAACTATGCGTTTGTCACTAGCGCCACCGTTGTGAAAAGGTCTACTTGTCAAATTGATAAGTTTTTGAATTTTGCTCTTCCATTGTATTTGTCTTTGATTCAATTCAGCGATAAACTTTATCAGTAATTTTTTATTAATATACTGATTTATTTTCCAAATTTCGCTTGTCATTTGATCATTGCCACAGAAAATGGAGAGCTTAAGCAAAGGTATTTCTGTTGTTCTTTTCGAATGTCAATATACAAAATATCTTCATGGAAATTGTGTGTTTTGATCATTTTTAGCATTGCGAATTTCATTGATTCAAATGAAAATCGGCAAAAATAAGCTGGAGAATATCACTCATGCATGCAATAGCATCCGGAAAACCGTCGAGAAGGATAAACCAAAAGTGGTTGCATTGCCAGAATGCTTCAATTCGCCCTATGGCACTAAATATTTCAACGAGTATGCAGAGAATATACCCGACGGTGATACAAGCAAAGCATTGGCGAACATTGCAAAAGAATTGAATGTGTTTCTGATCGGTGGAACGATCCCTGAACGTGATAATAGCGATAATAAACTGTATAATACTTGTACTATCTGGTCTCCGTCTGGCGATTTAATCGCCAAATACCGCAAGGTACGCACGTTTACTAAAATTGATCAACAACCACTTGTGCCACATATTTGTATTCATTTTGATTAGATGCATCTGTTTGACATCGATGTCAAAGGAGGTATACGCTTCAAGGAATCAGAAACATTGTCAGCAGGAAATAAGCTTGCCTTTTTGGAGTTGGACGGTTTCAAAATTGGCATCGGAATATGCTATGATATTCGATTTGAAGAGCTGGCACGAATTTACCGGAATAATGGTATTTGAACAGAGAGAATAGAATCATTTGCATCAGCAGCCATGTAACAAACAATTCAATCTACATTTAGGCTGTGACATGCTCCTCTATCCGGCTGCATTCAATATGACGACTGGTCCATTGCATTGGGAATTGCTTCAGCGAGCTCGTGCAAATGACTTGCAACTCTTTGTCGCAACCGTTTCACCAGGTATGCGAGGATCGCACAGAGAAACAAAAAGTGCGGTAAAACTTTAGGAAAATTTCTTTGATCATTCTGCTTTAATTTCAATAGCTCGAGACGTGTCATCTGAGTATGTGGCTTGGGGTCATTCAATGGTCGTCGATCCATGGGCCAAAATTGTCAGGTCGGCACAAGACGGTGAAGAAACAATTGTTGCTGATCTTGGTAAATGTTCCAGTTCAAACTGGTTTCAATCCAAATGTTTTTCATATTTTATTTTGCAATGAATTCGAGTCCATTTTGTTCTGTTTGCAGACACGACCCTGGTCCAAAAGGTCAGAGAGCAAATTCCGGTTTCAAAACAGCGTCGTCTGGAGCTATATGATACAATATCAAAATTTGATAAACAAAATTAAACTCCAAATTGCTACGATGGCCGAGTATTTTCGATTGAAAATGATCCAAATGTCACGTGATAAAATATAACTGTACCCAGTGTATATGCTATCGAAAGGATGGAAATTTCGATGAAAAAAAATGATTTCCCCTGATTCTTGGTTTTGAAATGAGAAGAAGGCTATCTCATCAATGTTATTTTCGGTTAAAATTAAGTTTTTAAACTCATTAGTAACATACTTTTCTAGAACAAATTTTCATTTGAAATCGTGTGCATTAAAATGGAATTTTACAATTCAAGTTTCTAGTTTAATTCTTTAGTATTTCCAGAAATCTTGAGAAAGCATACTACCTTCATGAAATCGAATCCAGTTGGTTCCAATCATATTAATCAAAACAAAAATAAACGCAAAAATATTTTAAATGTCCGAGTGTAAAAATTTCTGCTTTTCCAAAGGATAAATAATAAAATTGTGGAAAAAAAACAATCAATTGCACTTTCATATTTGTTTTTTGTTCATTTCATTAAATTAAATTTCGTATTGGACTACCTGTAAAAAGAAATGAAATTAATAGCAATATAACGAACTGATAGAGTGGGCAATTAATGGAAACTAGTAACAAATGATAAATGGAAAAGTAGGCATATTTTAAGACTAAAGGTAAAGCAATGACCACATAGATTCGAAATTGCTTGATCAAACATTGCTTAAATTTGAGATTGGCGACAGAAATGTGATACTCACTATAGAATAGTACTTGTGGGTCCGACTGGCACTTCCTACAGATCACAGAAAAAAGAAAAACAAATAAACAAATTACAGCTCTGTCTCTGTGTAATAAATCAAATGCAAATTGATCAAAATGAAATTTACTCGGGTAGAGAACGCGGTCGGCATTACTTCATTATTTATGCAGCTGCAACCGCATCGAAACGAATCCGACGATTACGACGATTTGGTCGTTCTGGTCGATTTCGCGGTCGATTCCCTTGATTTTGCAATAAAGATGTGGGCGTTTAATCCTCTAAGTATTTTCGAGTAAAATATATTTGCCAATTTTACCAAATAAAAAATCAGAACAAAACGCTCTAAATCTGTTTGTATTGTTCAAGCTTGATTTATTGTTTCAATGCATTAGCAAAACGATTTTTCATAATTTTTAAATAAATTTCCTTTTTTAAATCTTTATTGCTTTCCATTAGGCGAAAACAAGGAAATCATAATTTATTTATCTGTGATTGCGGTTAATTTTGGTTGGTGTTCAGACAATAATACAAAAATTGAATGTATTTCGCCAAGTATAGAGCCGTTTGCGAATCTTTGCATATCAAAACATTCCGTTTTGTATCATTTATGTAGTTCATTTGACTGTCTTCTTCCAGTTTCGAGCGATTATCCGATGATTGCACATGAGTTTTTGATAAATACTGTAAGATTCGTTGTCGGTGGAACTGTGGCGCAAAAAAGAGAAAGAGAAAAAATAACGGTAGAAAATAATTCGATTTGTTTGATGCAAAAGAGTTTCAAGAAATGCTCGAATTTGGATGCATCATAACCATTGTCCAACAAATCTCACCTGTTGACTTTCGTCATCACTTTTATTGGCTAAAATGAGGCGTATATTGTCATTTGGATCGATGACCGCTCTTGTTCGCGAGATCGGCAGAACTGTGGCCAATTCGTTGTCACTATCCAGAATGAGCAAAATTAATTTCGTTGTAATGGCAACGGTGACATCCGATGATTTATCTTTTTCCAGCACTGTAGCAAAGGCTACCGATAACACTGAATCGTTGTAGTCGATTTTCGACAGGATTTTCCATGCAACTTTGGTTAAACTCATTGGAATTTGGAATTCATTCGAGATGGTGATATTTCGCGGTATTGGCATTGCATTGAAACCAACCGTATGCAAAACACCTTGCCCAGTCAGTGCTAATAGTTCAGCAGCTCCACTGATCGGTTTGGTAACCACACCAATGATTCCCTTTCCAAGTCCGGTGAATACTTCGACAGATGATTTGGCTTCAAGTGCATGCCTGGCAATACCACCAACTGCACCAAGTAAGTTAATTCCAAAGCCCGTCAAACCTTGACTTAAGCCATGTGTGATTGATAATGGTCTTATTCGTCGTATCGCTTCGGTTCGCTCTAAATGTTCATCATCCAAAGTCAAACGATCGAGATTTCGTGCCACTGATGCAGCCAACTTTGTAACGGAATTTACCGTGCCCGCAGTGATATTTTTAATCAGCGATGCTGAGCCATATGTGATGCCAAGCAAAACACCCCATGGACCACGCATTAATCCTTGCACTGGCATCGAAACGAAATCCCATAGACCGGTTGACACAGAGCGAGCTAAACCACTTGGGCTAAAATTGGAAAGGGAAAATGATTCACATTCAAATTTTCAATGAATTTGAAAAATTCACACGAATTCATTCAAAAATTTAAAGAGCAAACGACCACCAATTACCTTCCAAGTATTTCAAGTGATCCAACTACCCATCCGGCACCGAAAATAGCATCGGATACATAATGCATTCCGATGTTATAGCCGAGCTTCATTGTCGTTGTATAAATATTTTTGTACTCGAACTGCGCGAAATGCAGTGGACTGTGATCCAATGCGATGTACATTCTGTGGAAATGAAATGATTCATTTTATAAATGCCTTTGAAACTATTACTTGATTTTAATATTAATTCTACCTAATGCACGTGTGAACCGATAGTAGAATGCTGAGTGGCTTAATACACAGCCGATTCAATCGCAGTGGCTCCGATAGGAACGATAGAATTTCTTCGCTGATGAATTTTGGTATCAGCACTTCGCCCGCATTTAATTCCACGCGCCCATTTGAATCAGGTACATAAACTACGTTCGATGGCAAATTTTCAATGGCAAAGTCCAACAAAGCGGCTATGAACTTGTCCTCAATGTAAACACGCAACGGTTGAACGCTGCATATGATCTCCTTTGCACTGAACTCCGTGTCTTCCAGAAGAATTTTGAAATGACCGATGTGATTTTCGAACAAATTTTCGCGCATCAATGGCAGTGAAAATGATGTTTGCATCGCTGTCGATCGCTCTGAGGTACTCAAACTAGCTTTGCTCTTATCAATTACTTCGATGCTTTTACTATTTACTTTAGACTCATTTTGGCTGCACAAAATCACCGGGAAATCGTATTTGCCCGTCGAATACAAATTATTGTCTACTTGAATGTTTCCAAAGCCAAACTCAAGCTTTCGCTCCTAAAATTTTCAAATGTAATAAAATTAATTCTTCAAAATATTGCGAACATACACGCATTACCTCTTCCACATAGCAAACTATGAAATCATCGAAAAATATTGAAGCAATGTTGATCTTTTTGCTCAAATTGTCTTTGTGATCGTCGTACAAAACCAAATTGACTTCTTTGATGAAAATATTTGCCATAAAGTTGTGAATAATTGTTTTCGACACCGAGCTCATTCGATTTGGTTGACGAATGCGTTGCACATCTGTGGCCGAACCTCTTTCGGTTGGTGAGTTCATTAAATCATTGTTGGAATTATTGTTTGGACTGCTCAATTTTGTATGAACCACTTTCACGTTGAATTCTTTCTTCTGTGGGATAAAAACGAGTAAAAGAGAAAATAAATGAGAAAAATTTAGATCATAAAAAAAGAATTTAAGAAATGCATTTTTTAATGTTCACTCACAAAATCAATGTGCTCCAGCAAAATTTTCACCGTCTTGTTTACACTGTACGACGTCAATTTGATATCTCCATAATTTGGTAGCGCTAAATATTTTTCATCCTTTTTGTTTGTCTCGACGGGAATGGACCATTGAACGTCACCACCTGATGATTCAACGAAAAATATTCGTTTTACAATTTTTTTCCAAAAGAAATATTCAAATCTTTCGCATACCACTATTTCCACATCCAAAGATCAGATGAACATTAGCATTGTGTTTCTCAGGGAATCGTTCGTTTACTGATGGAGGTGCAAAATTCATGCGACCATAGGCTGGTATCGTGCAATAGCATTGGAAATTGTCATCATGAATCGATTTCTTTGGCTTAAGACTTTTGGAAAAATCGGCAAAATCCGCTTCAGCCACAAAAATCACGATATTTGTTTGATTATCGATTTCGATGAATGGGAAACGATCCTCATAAATCGATATGTACAATTGATCATTGTGTTGGTTCACCGAAGCGGCCAAAGAAATCTAAAATTTAAGTATGAAAAGCATGATAAAAAATATTATTAAAATTGAGCAACTCAATCTAAATGTAGGTACGATTTCGACGAGACATTGAATGAAAAAAAAATTGAAAAAAATATTCAGAAGAAAAGAAATGGTTTAAAAATACTAGAAACTAGTATTACATTTGAGTCATTGCATTGTATTCCGAATGCAGTCCGATTGATTGGTTTATTGATCAAAATGGGTGACGAATAGTTTTGAATATTATCATCAGATCCAACAACAATGTAGTAGTTCAAATCTTTCATGTTATTCAGCGATTTATACGTCTTTTGGGAAATATCACAAAATATTGTACAGCCACAGCCTTTGAATCTATAATAGTGGTTTTTTTATATTTAAAAAAAAAGAGATGACAAAAAATATAGTTTTAAAAATAAAATAATTTGGAAAAAAATAAAAATAAAATTGAAAATTCTCTTACGTATTGTCTACAGTTTGATGATAATCTAAAATTGGCATTGGTTTTGATTTTTCGGTGAGTAGTTTCACGACGTCGTTGTACGAAAGTTTCTCGTTGCGATGAATACAAAATGCATGGAACTTTAGTTGATGTTTGGAAAAATTGCACATCACAAAATGTGATTGAATTGATAACACTTTTGTATTGTTTTCATTCATAGAGCTCAGACAGAATTTGACAAAAAGATTGTTGGCCACTTTTTCGACGACAGTTGTGGTTCCATTTTCTGGTAAAAAGTAAGATGTATGACGAGACAAATTTTTCTCTTCGGTTAATCGAATCTTTGGCATTGTCACCCATTCATCCCGACACTGGAATTTTATGTGGAAACCAGTCTGCGAGCAAATTAAAAGGTAGTTAATAAAATTGCCATAAATAAAAGAGAAAAAATCTGAATTCCAAATAATAAAGAAATATTTTATCTTCCAAATGAAAATTCAAAAAAAAAATCAATTGAAAATTCACTTATTGAAAATTTAATTTAGGCAATTGTAACCATATTAGTGGCAATTTACCGTAATTGTCATGGGTATGATGATATAGTTGGATTGCACACAACACTCTTTTTCACTCATGGGCTCAATGATGAAAATTTCAAAGCCCAAACCATTTATCAACAGACACGGTGGCGTAAAGTTGAGTTCCATCGCACAAGATAGACTGCGGCTAGCCGAAAATTTACAAATTGGAGTTGCGGATATTTCTAATGCTGCTTTGCGATCAATATTTAACTGAAAAAAAAATCGAAGAAGAGAATTATTAAAGAAAATATTTTACAAAAATTCAAAAAATGCTTGCTACCTCTCTTTCGGCACGGCAAGGCCATTTCAGTTCACTGGGTTTGTCCAATTCTTTGATTATTTCATTGATGGTTTTGAAATGAATCGGTACTGAGAAGAAGGTTCTCTTGTCAATGTTTTTGTAGGTCAAAATTAGGTTGTTGAACTCTTTATTTTCATGACTGAAACGACAGAAATAATGGGGTTAGTGAATAAATTCATTCACAGCATCATTTTGTTTGAACATTACCCAAGATCGAAGGTAAATTCATGTTCTGTATCGAATGTTCCGGCAATTTGTAAATCCGTGCACGCTCCACGTCCATCAATCGTGTACGATTTTTTGTGTTCCTTGTCTTGAATATTGAAATGCATTGGCATCAACGATCGCACGGTGAAGAAGGGCCATAACACAATCAGGATGCGTTTCGCTTGTAATTTTCCCGATATTCGTTCGCCGATGTATTCCGTGTGAATTCTCACCGAGAACGTTGCATACTTTTGCTCTGTCTTCAGCGGCACTTTGACCAGCCATGGAATGTTTGAGGTCGGTTTTCCAAGTGGTATTTCGCCTGACCATCCATTTGCGTTCTCATGTACCAGTTGCAGTCGAATGTACGAGTCACAAGAATCATCGCATCCATCGAAAAACGAACCGCTGCACATCGATGGCAACAAAATGACGCTAGGATTTGTGTTTGAACTCTCTGAATCCATGTATTGCAGTTTCGTTTTATCTTTGTAATGGATTTGAAATGATTCTTTCGTCATGTTCATCAATTCAATTTGTCCTTTTATAACCACTTGTTTCTGCGTTGTCGACAACTTGCGGGTGGTCACCAATAGCATTTTGTTTGGTGCAACATTTAACATTTTCATTTCATCGGTGTCGTTCAATGAGAATGCTTCGGATACTTCGACGATGTTATTCTCCGATTTAACTGAGAATCGCACTTTTTGCGGTGATTTTTCCGTGCGGAATGCATAGTAGAAGCATTCGTTTGTCTGTAGCCAAATTGTTTCTTCGGTTGAATCTTGGCCGAATTTCAGTGAGGCAGACATTGAATTGCAAACGACGAGGCGACACATAATCGGCATCTGCGTCTCGATCGGTGTATTTTGCCAAACACTTTTTGCTGTTGCGATAGCACAACCGGTGGCCGGGCCATATTTTACGCTCAGCTTATCAGCTGTCAAATGCAGTATGCTGGGATGATTTTCAGCAGAGAATTCAATGTAACTTCCAATTGAAACGGTATCGATAAGTGGGATCATATTCAAGTAGCTCGAATCGAATATATTCACACCAAATGTAAATTCGTTGTACAATTTCGCCTGCATATCGCCATACAAATTGATGTTGACATTAATATTCCCGAAATTCACTTGGCAAAACTCTTGTGTGACGTCAGTGTGCTCTTCAACTTTCAATGTGTAACGCGACAAAATATTGGGCGAGCATGACTGCACATTGACACAGCTATTCAATACCGAAACTGCCACTTTATTGACTTTGAAATTAGCCTGCAACTTTGGAACATTCTCCACATTGAAGATCGAATCAATTCGAATGAAACCGATGATTGTTCGCGGTGAAAGGAAATCTTGCAAAGGATTTGCTTCATCCGGCTCCATGTAAGTCATTGATGATACCGGTTCAGTTAAAACTATTCGCCATACAGATGCAGTCAATTTTTGCTTCGGCAATTTAACTTCATATGATTTTTTATTGCCAATCACAAACGAAACGTATGGGAAAAATGTGTTGTGGGACTCTTGGAAATACTCCAGTTGGCACTTCATATTGATGTCAAACTGAAAATGGGCGCAAACGTGGCATTCTATTAAATTGAACAAATTCTGTTTCTTTCGAAAATTCAATGAAAAATCTCAAAAAAAAATATGTTTCAATTTCTTTACGAAGAAAAACGTTTTAAATGAACACATTTCTAGGAATATTTTTTTTTCTGAAAATTTAACAATATAAAATTGCATAAAATCTACCTGTCCCGGAATGGGATAAATCTGAATGAAATTGATCGTTCTCGGGTGTGGATATCGCCAACAAATTTGCATATTTGCTCCGCTGTTCAATAAATAAATTTGATATGGTGAAGGCAGAGTATTTTCTCCAGTGGCAATGATATATTCAAATGTTCCCAGTCTAAATATAAAAAGGTCTTATTAAATTCTTATTAAAAATTACGCTTCATTATATAAATAATCGGCTAATTTACCGTAGATCATCTTGGAAATATTCCTCATTGGTACGACTATTGGATGTTGTTATTCGCGGTAAATCATATGGATTTAAATTCTCGCCATTGAATTCTACACTATTTTCATTTGGATTCAGCGGGTTTCCATTTAACTCTGTAGTCGATGTATTAAATCGTCGATTGATGCACGACCAAAAGTCGAGTTGAACTTTGGCAAATGTCCAAAAATCATTTGGATTAATTTGCAAATGAATAATATTTGAGGTGAAATTCGTTGAAATCACCAGTCGTTTGCTCCATTTCTCCTGCGATAAAACACATTCAAATGCCATTACAGATGGATTAAGTAGCATTGAATTTTGTGTGTTGATCGATACTGAATCAATATTCGTTGAGTATGTAATTTGCTTCAATCGTTCACGCACGCCAATTTTGTTGTTCCATTTGAACAGTGATAGGCTCACGACACGATCCATCGATGTCATGAAATTGATCGAAATTTTGGTCATATTAAATTCAATGCTATTTGGACCGCCAATCAATTTTCGAAGCTCCTTGATATTGTTCAGATGGCGAATTGGTTGTTCATTGTCCCGGGCATTGGTTTTGTTGTCTTTGTGAAAAACACGTTCCATCGTCTCTTTAAAGCTAAACAAATTCTCAACACTTGTCGGCGTCAGTTTGATTTGGATTGGCTTTCGCACATTGCAAAGCATTTTGATATCATTTTTATTTTCACTTCGATTTGTGACTCTTTGGAATTCGAATAGAGCTGGTGCGATGCCTGTTTCGTCTAATTCGCCTTTATGTGTGTCAAATATAACGTCACCAAATTCGACAGCCGTCTGTTCAAACAATTTCTGATTGTGCAACTTCAGTGTTAAATTGAATATTGATAAGCGTTCAATTGTCTCAGCCGAATCCTGAACACAGTAGAAGTTCGGTTGCATCGTTTGCAATGCTACCAAAGGAACATTTTGAACAGATGATGGTTCCTAAAGGGAAACAAAACGAAGCATTCAAAATCGTTTGGTGAAATAAGCTTGGAAATTCAACCGAATAAGTGGATTTTTTTTCTCTAATTTACCGCATTTTCATACAACTGCACAGTAAAGGCACCGCCAACGAAGGATAACATGTGTGGAACTTCGATTTTATGTGTGCTCAACTTATCATTCGATTTCCGTTTGTCTTGATTGTAATTGGATTTGAAGCCAGAATCGCTCAAGTGATTGTCAAATTGGTCATTGATCGCTCTGAAATGGGCAGTTTTGTCGGTTCTTTGCAACGACTGCCGCTTTGCTTTTATTTCCCGCCCATCAACCATTCTTTCTCTGTGGATTTATCAAAAGAAGAAAATACAGATTTAAATTTCACTGATTGGGTTATAAGTTGAATAGAACGGAGTAAAAAATAACTAAATGATTTTCAAGTTACCTGAATACATTTGAAAACTTCAGCCGTAAATCATTGAGCAAGTCAATATCATTCAATGTCAAATTCAAGCATAAATCGCTGATGCAATTGAATTCGAGCGCTTGGCCGCAGACGACAATATTTTGAAATACGATTGCCGGTGCATAAATAATAGACAGTATACAATCGTTAAAAATAGTATTTATGTTTAAGGAAGGCTTTTCAGTCTGATTGTTCCAATCGAATGCCGGATTCTCATTCTGAAACAAAAATTGGTTCATTTTTTTTTAATTAATTCTAAAATAAACGTTTCGATCGAAAAGAATTACATTAACTGGACAGGTAAATTGCAGGATTTCATCCCAGTTGCCGGTGAAAATGGAAACATTTTTCAACAATAGTTCATATTGTCGATCTTCAATAATCGAGCCCGGTGTGTTTATCATTCGCAATTGAGCTGCTTTCACATAGATATCTTCACGAACCGGTTTCCGTATCACAGGATTCTCCACGGATGGTGCTATTTTTATAGCGTTCATCTGAAAATGATTTGAGTTTATTTTTCATTCATTATAACGGTCCACCCGAGAGACTTTACAATGGTTTGTCATCTTAAAAATCATGTTCATTGTTATAAATTGACCAAAATATAGTAATATTTTCTTGGTATACACAAATCAGAAGAAACCAACCTTAACAATTAAAACATTCGATTCCGTTGCGCTTCCTACGTTGGTGTTGGGCAGCCACAGCTGAAGTCCTTTACAATCGAAAAATAGCAGAGGAAGATCTCGAACACAATACCCTGAACTATTTTCACCTTCGAATTCGTCCCTTTGAATGCCAGTTGAATTGACGCTACGTATCTCTTCATTAATATTAAGTATCACAGAGAGAACATCGGCCTCTAATTTCAGGTCGATTGATTGCATGGTGATCATAATTTCGGTAATAGTTTCAATATCATTCCTGAATCCCATCACTTTTTTCGTTGCCGTTCCCCATCGACTGTGCACATTCGATGCAATTGCCGTCGTTGCGACAATCTCCAAAAATGTCTCTTGCGATTCAACTGTCAACGCATCCGATCGACTAATCATATTCAACACATCCAATTCACCGGTGGTTTTGTTTTTCTTTTTACGCATTCCGTTGATCGAACCGAATTTTGCTTTGGCTTTCGTGTATGAGCTCTGTTTGTCAATACTCACAATGATATCTTCTAGATCGATTAACAGCTCAACTTCATTACAGAGACTGGAATCATTTAGTGACAGTGTAAATTTTGTGATTGTCCACTGCATCAAACAATGAATTTTTGACGTGTTTTTATCTACATTCGAAATGACATCTTCACTTGATTTCTCGCTGTTTGTTGTTTCACAGAAGAAATCATTGATTTGTGTGTCATAAAATGTGGCCGGAACTTCAATCAGTGGGCTGAGTTGCTTTTTCTTCGGCTTTTGCAGCATTATGGTATTGAGCGAATTGTAAATTTGTTTGATCTGCCATAGTGAATGAACGAGTGAATTGAAATGAGTTTTTGGAATATTTAAAATTAAAAATAAATCGAACCAACCTGAGCAGAGTCAAGCACTAATCGAATTGGCGTCGTATCTAAGTGAATCACAAACGACATCTCTTCGCCAGATGCTCCGATCTCTTTGTCTTTTTTCGTTAGGTCTAACGTTAATTTCGTGTTTACACTGGGCAAGAATGTTTGTTGACCATTGGCCGTTACTGTGAAACAGATGAAATCGTTCAGCTCGATGTTCCATGGGAAACTATTTACACCGAGCATCCAATTTTCCGTCAAATCAATGGGAAAATTGCTTTTTAAAACATTTTGAATATTCTTGAACTTTGTTGTGTGAATCGCCAGATTTGGTAATCTTTGAGAAAAAAATACAGAATTAATGTGGTAAATTTAATGCAGGAAATTAATTTATTCTGTATAATCTGTCTGACTCACCTGAAGAACGTCATCATTGCATTCTTTTCATTTTCAATCAAATACTTTAGGGTACTCGTTTCCTCTTCCATAAACAGACACTTATTTGGACACACAACCAACACTGATTGTGCATTGATATAGACTATGGTTTGCTTGATGAACTCATACCTTCGGTTAGGAGAGATAAATTTAAGTATTTAGCTTTTTCTTCATGAAAATTTCATGATTCTCGATGTATAGGTACGTTCAACTTGAAAACATCAAAGTATTTACCATTCAATAAATTTTTGTTGATCAGCATGTTCCTTAGTTCGAGTGGCAGATGTGACAATCGACATCGTTGTTATTGAATTTGAATGCACCGATTCGGTACGTAACAATGGTTTGCTCAATTTGCTCGATTTGCGAACTTTCTTTTGCGTTTTTTCGTCAGACACATTCGAAATTTCTGTTGGTGGAAAATAGTCGTGACCGATCAAAAACAGAATTTTCAATCAATAAGAAAATTGACAAAACATGTTTAGCGATTAATTCTATATATAAAATCCAAGTCTCTAGATTACCTGTGAAATTTTCAAATGGCAGATTATAGCTCAAGAATTGATGAAGCATTAAATCAAAACTGACTATGACCTTTTGTAGTTCAATATTCACAATTGGAGGATGTTTAATTTTCAGCGCGTTTATCGGATATTGGATGGTGGAATCGAATAGATTGCCTTCAAAATGTTCGTTGGAGAAAAAAATACTTTTACCTTTGTATGTCTCTTTGGGATTAAATTTCTCCAGATGATCCGGTGAATGAGTGAAGCCAACGATAGCGCCAACACTAGCCCTAACACCCAATACATTATCGATTAAAATCACAGATGCTTCGGAATTCACCACGCACAATTCAATTTTTGGTAAATCACTTTGGCACATATCGATCGCATGAAATGTTTTAATACACTTCACGGGAATGTCCGCACAAATGCCATCTTTTGCACTCGTTCCAAGCAGTTGTGAAAGGAGTAAATACTGTGGCTTGTTAAACATAAGCTCAAACCGTGACACCATGATATGGTACGTATAGTTTTGCATTCGAACCATTTTCCAAAGTTCGGGTTGAATGAGTGTATCATAATTTATCTTGAAATTTGACATCGAAAATGCGCTAAATCGATTTTTATTGCAAATGATATCGAGTGAAGTCTTCTCAATGATCGCACAGTATCGATTGAAACAATTCTCTTTCAGTTTTTCCGTTGGATCTGGCAGTTGACACGTGGTGTTTATCAATTTTTCCGGATAAAGTGGCATGGTGATACCGAGTTCAGCACGACTTAAATTATTCAAAATAAAAGGCATTTGCTTGAAATCATTGGCATCGTTGCTTTGAAAATGATCCGCATTCAAATGGTAATATTCAATCGACGATTTGTTCAGGTACACAAAGGTCTTTCGAAGTGGAATGCAATCAAGCAGTGACTCATAATCCTCAGTCGATGGTGGTGTTAGCTGTGATAAAATTTCCGATCGATTTGTCACTGAATACGGTGCAATATACGTGTATTGTTGGCACTGATCATTCAGTGTATTGTACAAATGCAGCAAACTTGTATCGATTTTTAGATTGAATTTTCCGAAGAAAACTCGCATAAAATACTCTTCAGTCACTGCATCATGATCGCTACTGCTTATCGAATGTGTTCCATATGACCGTGTGTCATCCATCGTATGTCGATAGTTTACGATATCGATTGATAGAGCCGGAGTTGTTGCGAGTAGTGTGGCTTCGGTGTAACGCAGCAAATGAGATTGAAAATCACACTCGTACAGCAGCGTTGGGGTCATATTTTTATTGGGATCTTTCAACGAATCGGACAGAAATGTTTCACAATCCGCTTTGTTTTTATGCCCCGACAAAAATATCGTTGGTAAATTGTGCTTTTTGCCACATGTACAATTGCCCAGTGGAAAAACGCCAATGTATGAAATGCCACCTTTGACATTCGTCCACTTCTTCCCTATGCTGATCGTGTCGAATGAAACACCCGACAAAGTTATCTTGAGAATTGGATGGTACTTGTAAACGGTATTCGTTTGGATAATACTGTTTGCGACTATTTCCTGTGACTTTAGTGAAATGTTGACGTTTTTGGCATAAAATCCATTGTGAAAGATGTGTCCCTGTGTGTCCAAGCGTTCCTCATCGATGGATGCGGGAAATATCTCCGGTAACATATTCCAAATCCATGTTGTATACGATGCATCGATATAATCATCCGTTTGTCCACTGCCAGCTGTTACATCTTGTCCGATTCGTTTGGCACCGTGCAAATTCGCATGGAATTCACGTAACATTTGAACCAATAGATACATTCGAATTAACATTGGAAATTGTTGCACGGAGATTTTAAAGTCGATATTCTCTGTGAAAATATCGATGCGCATGATTGAATCAAGATGAGCCGTTGTAAGATTATATTTTCGAATCATGCGTGCCTGCAATGAGCAACGGTACAATATTGGTTCGGAACATACATCAATTTTGCCTTGGGCATTTCGTTTATCCAAACATATCGTTAGGTCATTTATGTTTATCACTTTCTTGAGCACAACTTTCACCGGATTGATATCGATGAATGCTGGATTCCAGTTTTCATCGGCCGAATCGATTGACAGCATCTGAATATTCATGGACAGAACGATGTCATCTTCGATGTACTTAAAGATTATGTTATTCAATTTGATGGAAATATTGTTGGCTATTTTATTAATCAAAGTGGCCATGTAACCGGGTGGCTCTTGAGCAATGATCGATGGTGGTGGTTTTGGTTCTTCTTTTTCCTTTTTCTCGCCATCGCCCGATTTTAGCTTCACAACAAACTCTGCAATGATTAGAAATGTGTTGAAATTTCAAAATGACTTCAAAATTGTCAAAAAAAATTCCCTGTCATTTGATACAGCAAGATACATACCGATGGTATTGACATTGATTTGAATGGGTTCCGAAGCGATTTTTGTCCATGGAACCCGCACAGTTAGCTCGTGGATGTGGCCCGAGACGATGTTCAAGGGCAGATGAAGTTCTTCTTGTAACACGTCTAATCGAATGTCGAGATTTTGAAAGGCCACCTCGCCACCCCACAGTGAAACCTTGGAAATTATAAGCACAAAATATTACAGCAACCGTTGCAAATTCCACTGTTGAAAATCCATAAAACATTTCGGCCGCCTCCCCGATTCGATTCTAAAATTTGCACTGATTCAAATGCCGAATGTTATCTATTTACCTGGGCATTTTGTGGTCGAAAATCTTTGACATATTTGTCTATATAATTTATAATAATCGGCGAGATGTATGATTCAATTTTAAACATGTTTCGTTCATTTAATCGACGAAAAACATTCTTAAAACAAAAAATTAAATTTTAATCTACATGAAGACGGCTACAAAAACATTACTTCGGCATTAAAACTGACAACTCGACGAAAATACAAATCAGCAATGTCAAAACAAACACAATACACATGCAACATGCTTTTATTTACAACTTTTGTCGTGCAGTTGTGCACGTGTGTGTTGGTTTTTTGTTGTCCCTATCGGGCGACCGTTCTTACTTGTGTGTATGCAGAGAGTGAGAAAGGGAGAGAGAGAGAGAGAGAGAGAGAGAGAGAGAGTGAGAGTGAGTGAATTTGACATGTATCGGCAAAGTTATCGTTTTGTGAATTCGTATGAAAAGATGTAAACAATGCCATTTATATATCATTTATGACCAGCAACATTTTCATTCATTTGTGCAATTCTTTGTTTCGGACATTTTTTTCTCTCTATTCATTCAATCAACAATTTTCATTGCATTTACTTGAATAGACGCGAACGCAAGAATTTCTGCAATTTAATTGCGTTGGCCGAAAAATTGCTGTGAAAATTTTCCATTCGGATAGAATCGGTGAAAGGGTTTTTTGGGAAGCGTGCGCATTCTTCATTCTACTTAAAATCCATCCGATATTTGATAGGCACACAAAGCACAATCGGAATAAAAGGAAGGACATTTTTACACCGAAAAACGTTTTACTTCTTCGCGGAGGACGGAGAGAAAGAGCGATTCTGTGTGTTGTTGTTTTTCCCTCGCTCTCACCGCACATATTTCGTGAGAGAGAGAGAGAGAGAGAGAGAGAGAGAGAGCATGTGAAACGAGCCGAAAGAAAGAAAGAAAGTATAAAATGTATGCTATTTCAAACCGCACACCGTAAATGGGACTATCTCTTGCATAGCCGTGGATAAAATATTGGAGCACGCCATTCGACGTCGTTTTTGCTGTTCTCAGTATCGTGTGTACGTACTCTCCAAGAGCCAAAATAAAAAATCAATATTTTCTTCAACTGAGATTGCGTAGCCCTATTGGGGCGTGAATTTTTTTTCCCCTAACATTCTCGGACGATTCACGAGTGAAATAATTTTTCGTTTTCGCCTTTATAACACATTTTTATGCATTGGTACGAAAGTGGTGTGTATGCGGGGAAGGATATTTCTCTAGTTGCCTTGGCAGTAATTACATAACTGGAGCACTCGAATAACAACACGGTAAATATTTTGCCATAGATATTTATTTATTTATTGTTTTATTTTGGTTAGATTTTCAATATTCCCTCATCTGAAAAAGAAAACATCGAACGAAAAAAAATGAATTAAATATCGAGTGAGAAAGAATAACAATCCGAATCATAGAACAGAGCGGAAAATAAACGAAGACAGAGAGCGTCGAATTTCGGATACTGCACTATTCATGTATAGCGCTTCATTTTCGTTCTCGTCGTAGCCATCGTCGTCGTCGTCGTTCCCGAGGAGATCTATGCGTGTTTCGACAAATTCACACACAGAGAAAACGTCAAATTGACATACGAACGCGCAATCGATACATAAATGGGCCTTTTAAGTGGCAACAGTGCATCTCACATATTTTCACTTCACCATCAATAGTCGCAGCAGCCTCAGCTCTTCTCTTCGTTAGTTTATACTTCTTTTTTTTCGTTTTTACTTCTTCTGTATTGTTCGTTTGGCTTTGCGCTTGTAAAGGCAAAACAGTATCGACGTCGACAACAACGACGACGGCTACTACCATTCGTGCAGCGGCTAGCAGCAGTGTACAAGATTTTATTTATATTTATTTCTTCTGAGTTGTTTCCACTTCGATTTTTTCGAAATATATTTTTTATTTTCCGAGATTCACATTTCGAAATGGTTTTCGATTTGAATATTTTAGATTTTTTGCATTTCCCATTCTCTAATCGAACGTATTTTCGGGTTTTATTTTTATTACAGGGAATTGAATTGAAAACAGCAAACGAATGAGGCAAAACATCACACGAAACAAATTGCATTTGAAGTTCAACACTGAATGTGTGTGTACATGTGTGTTCTTCACAATTTTCAAGTGACAAATTCATTAATTGCTAATTTAAAGCGTACTTAAATGGTGTGTGTATGTTTGAAAATTGAGTGGAAATTGTTTCGCAAGGAGATAGAGTGTAAATTAGTTTGAAACAAGACCACGACGACGACGACGACGACGACGACGACGACGAATATCAGGCTTCATTTTTTCGCCAGTGTCAGAAGTGTGTAAAGTGCATGGTGTATAACAGAAGAGTCCGTGTGTTATTGTACGTATACGAGGTGCATTGATTTTATCTCATAGAAGAAGAAAAAACAACGTACAAGAATTAACAGAGAAAAAAAATAAGGAGAAGCAAAGAGAAGGAAAGGAAAGAAGAAAAAAACAACACACCAGCAACAACAGTACCGAAGAGAAGAAGAAAAAGATTCAACGTATAAGATATATAATACAAACTTACCTACATGGATGTTGTTTATTGTGCATGTGTGTGCGATTAATATGCTGTATGTGAAGATCATGAACGCCTTTTTTCGGAACATCAATATTTTCATGCTTGAGAAAAATGGAATGGAGTTTATCTCGTATTAAGCGGAATGATTATAAACATGTATTTTTGGATAGTATTTTCTTATTTATGTTTTGGTAAGTGAACCCTTTTCCCCATACATGTAAATCACATGAAAATCATCATTGACAAAATCAAATTGTTACATCTGAATATTTGATTCGTTCGACTTAATTATTTCGTCGAGGGAAACAATTTTCATCATTTCAATTCATGCTGAAGTATTGTTGTTAGGGAAAGACAACGTTGGAGATACCATCAGTCAAAGAATGAAACATAAGAATTCATCATTCATCATTCATCATTCATTTCTCAAGAGTCTTAAGAGAGTTGAAGCCTCGACATGTTGATAAAATTGATTGAAAATATAGCGAAAAAAAAGAAAGAATTTGAAGAGCCAGATCCAGGGCCCGAAAATTCAGTAGACATATACATTTTTATAGCCGTAAAATGTTTCAGGTCACACACACACATTCGACCGACCAACCGCCTAGCCAAACTATTTGGATACATCCACAGAAGAAAGAAAACAATGCTACTAAAATGGTCTTTTCGCTTAAATTTAACACGCAAAAATGTCTCCGACTACCCAAACACAGTTACGGGGCAAAAACACACAGCGAAGAAAAAAAAACAATGCATGATAGATGGAAAGTTGGATAAATTAAATATTTGTTTACTTCATATATTTCTGCTTCTCTCTGTTATTGTTGTTGGTGCTCGCTCTCCTCGTCGTCCTATCCAATATTCCGAAGAATGTAACGAATGTGAGCGACATTGCGACGCAACGCTTTTCTTTCTTTTTTTTCTCATTTTGACAAATCCCTCATTTCCATTGACATTTCCCATCAATAATACATCCCTTTTCAACATTTCACAGCAGCTAAATGGATTTCTTTTCGCTTTTTTTTTCTTTCTGATTCAAAACTACAAATAGTGCATATTGTGTGTCGTCGCAAAACTATGTATCTATATATCCATATCGAAACACGGAAATTTTCCATGCATACTAATAAATCAATAAAAATCAAAGTGGTTTTCTGTGCTGCTGTTCACTACTGTATCATTTTCAGCCCCTATATATAAAAAAGTATGGAAAAAAGAAGAAAAAAAATATAGTGAGCGAGCGAGAGAATAATACTATCTAGAGGCTCACGTTTCTCGTGCACGTAGCGACGTTTTCAACATATACAATATATGCGCAAAACTGTCGATTCGCTCGAAAGTGGTCAATTGATTCTTCATTCAAGGGAGTTTGTATGGTGTAGTATACATACGAACACAACCACTCATTCTCTTCTATCTATCATTTTAACAACGTCAAAGCAGTCAAACGAAACGAAAACAGAGAATACACGGAAAATAAGCATAAACGTGTCACATAAAATCGCTCGCTGATGGCAAAATCAAATTGTGCACATACCGAGGAGACGAACATTTTGAGCGCTTCATGCTGAGACTTCCTATACACTATTGATGAAATGGCACAAGAAAAATGAGAAAACAAAATATATTTACGTAAATTACCACCCGAAATATGTACAAACAGAAAAAATGTGTTTACAGCGAAAGAGGGAAAAGTAAATGTAAATTGGAAAAATGGGAAAAGAAAGAAGAAGAGGAAGAAGAAGAAAAAAAAACAATGTGAATGTAGGTTCATTTGGATATTGATACTTGTGCCATATTCTCTCCGCTACATACTATATGGTGAAAAATCATTTGAAGCGGCCGACCAAATAAGGGAAATCAACCTATCCCTTTGCAATGTGTTATATTGTTCCACTTAAGAATTTTCGTTCGCTGTGGTTGTTGTTGTTGTTGGAATCGCGTGCCTTTCGTCGTGCCACCGCTGCCATGCCTCACTCGTACTCCGCGTACACATTCAATAGTGTGTAACATATATACACACATACATACTATGTGTGTTGCGAAGTGGTGCAAATCATTGAGCCTGTTGTGAATGTGCTTACATAATACCGTCTAACTGCTAACTGCCATTAACAACAATCATCAATGACGAGAGAAACGTCCTTTTGACTTTTTTTTATGACGCGAACGATGACTTTGCATTTGATGTGCATTAAAAGATTTAATTCGCGTCTGTACATCTGTCTATTCACCCATCCACCCTCTTTAGAGTCACACTGAAAATAGTGGCCCGAAGCAATGCTTCAAATGCCTGCATTGTGCGCACATGTTTCCTCATTCCACTTACTCCGCGTTCTCCTCCTCCTCCTCCTGCTTTTGTGTGCATCTTATGCTTCTATAGTTTGGTTTGCAATATTACGTATGAAACACTCACAACAACAAACTTCTCTATTCTTCCATTCATGCTGTGATTATTTTATGTATCCGTTTAATTACTGGCATTTGTTGGATTCCATTTTTCTACTTCATATTCTGCTTGCAGACACACAATATCGACACTTTTGTTCATTCGAAATTCATAATTGGAAATATGGGTGGTGGTGGTTGCTGCGGACGGCGAAATAAAGGGGTGTGGGTCCGAACAATGTCGACAAATTACGCTTCTCGTTCGGAAAACACGCAAACAAAACGGTTTTGAAATATTTACCACTCGAAGGCCAATTTCGATTGATTGAGACGCATTCGATACATTAAAATGTTTTCGCTTGCCGAAATACAGAGCCAAAAATATACAAAATTCAATAGCTTTCAACGACTCGTTCGATAATTATTATTATTATGGAAAAGTAAAGAAAAACGGTTCACATAAAAAATTCAACATTGTATAATGAGTGCCGTCGCCGTTTTTATGCCTGCTCTCTCTCTCTCTCTCTCTCGCACTTTTGAATTGGTTTGAAGAATCGAGTCGAATGCTGTTCGGTTTGCCAACGATTCCGACAACTTAAATATTTCTTCCCGTCCAAAGCGAAACTCTCTGACACTTATCAGATTGTTATGTTTTTGGTACTTAGATGCGGCGCGGCAGCATAATATGTATGTGTTATGTTTCGGTGTGAAAGAAAACATCAAACAAACACTTGACTTTGCCTAAGCCATTCGCATGCTCTTCCAATTAAAAAAAAAAAACAAGAAGAAATCCCGAAGCTAGTTAGTAAAGGAAATTAAAAGATTGAGAGAATAAAATCGGGAGAGAGAAATATTATGTGAGAACTATGGCTTTGTGAAGCAATTAAATTGGATGTCGGTTAGACGAAGGCACTGCCGCACACAGTCTTTGATCTAAATTTTATTTATAAAAATGATCCAACAAGCTCTAGTCAGTCGCTGGCGCTGCATATAGCCACTTGCCGCACACATTTCTCACTCTCCTGCACTCTCTTTCTCTGGCGGTTTGCATTGGAATGTGCTCGTTTCATCGCAGACCATCTGCGTTAACACATCATCAAATCTGTTGTTCATTAAAAAAAAATTTAATTGAAATGATGAAAATCGTTTGAAGTCAATTCGAAATGAATGTTTTTTGTTTTCTGGTTTCAATCTTTTATTCCAATATCCGTTGTTGGTTTCTCTCTGTTCTAAATAATGGGTGATTTGCCCGTAAATCTGTTAACATTTTGACATTCTCTTTCTTTTCTCTTTCCTTCTCCGGTTTCCGTTTGTTATTCGATCGTCTAGATTTTGCAAGTTCAGTTCAAGTTAGTTTTGACAAGGCCGATAGCGGATTTTTCTTTAAACATTCATCAATACAACCGCAACAGCAACTATTAAACAATCCGATCACCGATCTTAAAAATACACAAGCATCCAGCAAGGAGAATAAAGATTCAGTTTTATCGTTTAATCGTTTTACCGTCGCACAAGCCAATCATCCAGTATCGATACGCGCCAGCTATGGACCATTTTCAACGAAACAAACCGTACCAGCGCGGTACATTGTACCCGAAGATTCAGACAACTTTGGCTATCAGACTAAGGTAGGTGGAATATTTGTTTGAAACGAAAGTTCATATTTCGAGCAAACAAATAAACAAACAAACACAATTATGTACGAAGTAGACGTTTCGAAATCATGGCGCTTCGAACACACACAATGCACTGATGAGAAACATTGTGTAAATAACTTCACGAACAAAGACGAAACATTTACTCACTTTAAGCACACTTACCGTTCTTCTGTTTATTTATTCTTTTTTTTGACTGTGTGATTAGCATTCGTAATGAGCATTTCGTAAAACTCTGTTTTCTTTCTCTAATTTTTTCTTTCTCTGCTTCTTCAACCACTTCAGTCCGATGGCAAAGTTAGCTATGATATAAAACAAACGACAAATTACTTAGACATATCAGCTAGCTTAGTGCGGAATTATATACCGCGAGATTCGCCTGTACTACGTGTTCTATTTCACGGTGCCACTGATGCCGGCGTTTATTTACAACGAAGAAAAATCTGCATCCTACTACATGTTACATTAGATTCGCATAAACCGTTGCGAAATCATTGTATGCCCGATGGTGATGAAAATGTGTGCGTTGCCGAGGTGGTCATACCGCCCGATTGGTGGCCCAAATTATCACCGCCCGACAAAGACGGTCACACGAACACCGTTAAAATGCCACAGCCAATGGTACAAGTGTCATACAGTGTATTCGAACCGCCAGCCAAAAATCCAGAACAATGCGAGCCGAAAGTACAAATACAACCAGCTACTGTATTTGCTCAGGTAAATAAACGGCGATCAAACAAACCGAAAACAGCAAATTTCGTTTGTTCAAATGATGATGATGAAAAAATACCGAGTAATAAATATCAGTTGTTTACGGTGTGATAACCTAATATATATTTAACCTAATTTCTTTTTGTGTGGCGTTTTTTTCTTCTTCTTCATCTTCATTTAGGTGCCATTGACACCAGCATTAACCGCTTATAAAGAACATAAAGTTGATAATCTGCTAACATTTTTAATTCCACATCAACCACTTTACCCATTATCCAAAGTTCATATTCCAGTATTTCTACAATCAAAATCTGCACAAAACATAGCCATATTCGTAGTGAGGTAAGATTTTCAAAACCAATTCCAAGCGGTTTCTGACCTAACAAGGGTTGTGGAACCTTTGAAATTTCAATTGTTTAATGTGGGTTTCATAATAATTGACCTTTTCCGGTTGTGGTTTCTGCAGAGCACGAGCAAAATCAGGTGTTAAGATTTTGGGAGCAACTGCCACAACTGATCAATGGAATGTTTCGTTTGAGTCAGAAAACACTAAACAAACGGTCGCTCGCGTAACGATTTTCCGAAATGAGCAAGAGAGTGAGAGCACTTCATCGCCACCCAGCCTCGATGAGAACGAGTAAGTTGAATCATTTCCTTTCATTCATCTAAGACATATCCGTGCGTACACTACCTGTACAACATATGTGCGCATGCAACACATTCTATGGATATTGTAGATTCCAATAACTTTTTCGAAAATCGTTTTGTTCACAAAATTGCAGGGTGCTCGATATATTTTCATGGTTAATCGAAGTCGAGAATGTAACAAAAGAGAATCGAGACAGTGCAAAGATCATTTGGTCGGTGAATTTCGTGCAGGATGCCGGTCGAATGCAGAACTACTCATCTGAAGTACTTACAACAATGCCATTTGATGGAAAACGCCAGAAGATTATTGCACGTTTTCAGATTATGAAGGACGATATTCAATCAATTCTACCTATAGCCAAGGTATGAATAATGAGCAATTCTCTCAAGCGATTGAATTGTGCCATGGAATGCCTGGCAAAATAATGAGTTGTCAATTTGAATTTTCCACGATTCATATTCATTGTTCGTTCGTTCGTTTATTTATTTCACCAAGTTTTTTTTGCCTTCTATTCTTCTCCATTTAGGATCGCGAATTGATGAATACGGCCGTGCTTACGGGTCGTCAAGTGTACAAGGCAATGAAAGTTTTCATTGTTTCTCAAAGTGGTAAGGTTGCTGATATAACCCTTCAAAGTTCGTGCCATTCAGAAGACGAAAGTGTCATAAAGGTACGTGTGCCTGTGTATGCCATAATTATTTGCCTTGAAGTGTGTATTTCCATAACTGAATCGGAGCATTTGAGCACGGACCATTTGAAACAATGTCCCATTATTATTTCTCACTTCTCTCTCTCTCTCTCTCGCACAACAATACAATAGGTGTCAACATCCTGCAGCTCTGTTTACGTTGATGGAACTGAAACAGAAGGATCGTCAAACGCTTCAATTGTTATCAAATACGGTTCGAATTCTGGATTGGCTCGTTTCACCGTATGGATGCCAGAGTATCCATTGGAAGTGGCTGTGACCGATTTTCGTTTGTCACAGATCAAAGGATGGAAAATTCCCGTCGATGCTAAAAAGTATGTCATTATTGACGCAGTTACTTGCCGTGCAATAGGCATTTTTCATTCAAAAATGGATGAATGGATAAAAAATAAGCACACCATTTTTCCTTCTCTCTTTCTCTGTGTAGCGAACATCACAAAGAGAAACGACGCAAGCGAGCCAACACATGGTACAAGAGTTCGGAAGAATTGGGAAATGGATCCGATAAACATACATGCCGAACGCGTTACCAACAAACTCCCGTCGAAGTTTATGCACGTTTCATTGCTGTTGATCAGGTAAGGAAAAAAAGTTATGACCACGACAAACCGAGTGAAAATATGGCATTTTTGATGTTCCGAAAAATAATATCAAAATCGCATCCCCTTACAGCATTCTGGACGCGTTAGTTCGTACTTAACACGAAAGATGGCATTGCGCATAACCGAACTCGTTGAACCGTTCATTCGTGTGGCTGATCCAAAAATCGCCACACTCAGCGGTCGCATACTTCAGGGTCGTACAATGGGTCGTACCGATGTGCAGGTGTTGTCGCCAATCAATGGTCGCGTGATTGGTTCCAAAGAAATTCGCGTTGGCAGCGACAAAGTCACTATTTCTCGGCTGTCCGTTCAGGTTGTGACCGGCTTGCAGTTGAATATCAACTCAGATGGCATCTTAGAAAACGGGTATATTGCCGAAACATTGGTCACCAGACACTTAACCGCACAATATCAAGAGGGTTTGCTCGACATTGATATTGAATTCTCCGACGGCACAAAAACACCGTTACGGTAAGTCATTTAATTTGTCGCTGAATAAAAATTTTCATTCTGAAGTTGTAAATCGTTCAATCGATTAAATTTATCATTGCTGCGCACTCCGAATGGGTGCGTCTATAAAATAAGAGCTTTACAATTAAAATGAGGTTATAATTCGAGTATTGCGATTTTATCGACTGTTGCAGCGACGTGAGCGCCGATAATTACTATCTGTTGGTTGAGAGTTTGGATACCGAAGTGGTTGCATTCGCTCCAATGCTGGCATCGAGCTATCCGAGAGTGATTGCCGTGGGTGAGGGAAATGGTGATCTTTTGCGCGTAACATTGCTATTACCCGAAGACTGTCGAGCTAAACGGAACAATCAATTCAATAAACAAGTACGTGTTATCATAAGCCACAAAATGGGTTTTAAAATTGACATAATTTTCGAATTATGTGCTTAACAATTTGCATTTTCTTCCAAAAATCTATTGTAGGCATTCAAAGATGCACAAGGTCCGCTTGCGTCAACATTGGCATCGGTTCAAGTTGATTTCAATACCGCTGAATTTCCAGACAGCCCAGATACATTCCAAAACGATGGGGTCGGTAGTCGTGATCGCAAAACGAACCAAGACTCAAATTCACTCACCGATATCCTAATCGGCATACCATATAATGATGAAAAGAAACCAAACGGTGACTCTCTATCGAATCGTCATGGCATTTTCCCGTTGCAACATTCGTCGGCCACATCTGCTCTGGAAATTGGAATGTATGTGCTGCTATCCACATTTTGCTTCGCTATCGTAGTGTTTGTAGTATCGTGTTTTGTTTACGCTTCCAAGCATAAAATGATGAATTTTGAGAATAATAACAAAGATCGACCGGTGGTTGGTATGACAACGGCCGGCAATGCTACATCTGCATCTGGTCATTTCCCTATTCTACGTGAATCGCGTAAGAACCGTGATTCCACCACAAACGCACACAATTGGGTCTGGCTTGGGCGTTCAACAATGGATCGTTCGTCGATGATTCGTGAAAATAACGACCATTTCGTTAATCCCAGAGGTAAATTCAAATTAATAATGGGATTGGATCTTCTATATGAATTTGTCATACTTAATTCTAATCGATTGCCAATTTCAGACTCGAAAATTCGCATCACACGAAACCCATTACCACTTAATTATATGGAAGCTCCCGATTCCATACAACAAGCATCGACTTTTGACGATATCAGTCGAATCAATCGCGATGCCCGTTTCAGCATTGCTGGACCCTCCTACAGGTAGGCAATCGTTTGCTTAAGTAAATTGAGTAGTTTGCTTCTCGGTTTAAAGCTTTACAAACAGACCAATGTTTAGTTGAAATGCTTTTTTCTACTCCTCCACTTGTACCAAAATTCAAAATTTAACGAGCCGATTTTCTGTTTTCCCATCTGCGCGAATGTTTAGCAATACTCATGAAGCTCCCTCGCATTCAGAACCGTCTACAAGCGTCAATTTAAGAAAGCACCACCATTGCCGTGGGCTAAACCGCAATGAAGACTATAGACCACCAGTCCCACCTCATAGAAATATAGGCATAACTGCAAATGTTGTAAGAAATAATGTGTAATCAGCCGCTAGATGTGTACGCATTAGAATCATTTCTCACATTTAAATTATTTAATTACAAAAATGGAAAGAAACAAAAACAAACAAAAAAATTATTGCTACTATTAAATTTACCATAAGCTATATATGATTTTGTTATGCAGTACAAAGCAAGAGGACTAAGTAAGACAATGAATGAATGATTTTTGTTTTTAATTGTAAAATGCCATTTGTTTTTTTTTCTCTTGAATTTATCTCAATCTTTTCTTTTATTAATATTATTTTGTCACGTGAAATACATTTATATAGATATTATATACAAATATACATAAAAACTGTGTGCTTCAATTCGAAAATGCAAACTAAAAAAAACACAAAATGATAGAAATTCTCAATTTTCATTGAAGGAAACAGATTCATTCTTATTTATATAAACATGTCATAATTGAAAGGAAATTTTTGTCGCTTAGCTTTTCCAACGGTATATAAATTATTTCGTTTGCTTCAGAGCATTGAGCTTATTTGACTGGATCACGCTCGGACTTTAAACTAGATGTAACACATTTTCTTTGTTTTGTTTTTTCGATTAAATTCATTGAGATTGTCAACCGGGCAGCAAAATTGTATATCGAAATCGTTAACAGATTTTGGAATAAAGTGAATTTGCACTTCAGATGTAGCTACAATTCGTTGTAATCTCAATTGTTGTTAAGCCAGCATTAATCTCATTCAAACGATAAAGTCACACAACACTATCTGTATTTAAAGAGTCTTATGATACAAACAATTACACACGAATGAGGCAAATTCCATTTTTCATCCGTTTTAAACACTAATCCTGTAGCCATTTTAATTTCTATTCAATGTTTTGATTTATGAATATTCATAAATCTTATGAAAATTCATGCGATAACTTTCAATCACCGAAACCAATCTAACGAAGAAGTAACTGCAATTTATATATCGTCGGATTAATAAAGAGGAAAAAAAATGTTTATCGTCCAAGCCAAGAAGCTATATATATATATTTCTCAATTTCATTAAAACAAAAACAAACCAGATTTTTTTTTTTGGCCATTTCAATTCAAATATTACAAATCTAAAAGCAAATCGAAATGCATTCATGGTAGTATTTAAACAAAAAACAAACAGAAAAAAATCTAAAACTTGCAAGCCTGAGAAAAACAAAACTTACAATTTTATGACAATGATGATGATTATTATTATAATTACTGATATCATACAATTAACGAAGGGAATATATGTTATGCATAACTCAAAAGTCATCAAACACAAAATAAACCAAAAATTAAAAACTAAAACACCGTATCTTTGTTTTGATTTCGAATAGCCCTCAATTTCTTGTTTTCTTTGAACATTTTGTTATTCTTTCAGAAGGAACGACTGATCTGTCTACTGTTGATCTATGCAAAACTTTGTGAATCGGATACCTGGCCATTTGGCCAAAATCCAATTACACACACGTTGTGTGTGTGTGTTTGTGTGTGTGTGTTTGTCACCATTTCAGTTAATACTTAGTTTGACCACGATGAGTCAATTTGGTTTTCTGGGTTTGACCAAAATCTGGTCATTTTGATTGAAATTGCGAGGAAATTGTACAAATTAGCGTCTAACGTACGATAAAAAGTATCAATAAGATGATGAAAGAAACCGAACAAAATTTATCACTGATCCGAATTTGGTCAGATGATATGTGAGTGATTGTGATTTTTCTTTGATGCACAGAAACGTCGGCTTATTCTGTGCACATGCACCACATTATTGATACGATCAAATGCTTACATCGAGAGAAAAAAAAACCAATACAAACATCGAACGACTCTTTAAATCTAAAGTAAAATTGATTTTCTTTTCTTCATTTTGTTTTATTCTTATATCCAAACGACATATCTTAAGATGTTCAACCTAATTCAACACCGATTTTAAATATCAATTTATATATCTATATTTTCGTGATCTCATACATTTTGTTTCAGACATCTGAGCAGTTAGGAATACAACCGAACTTTCATTTTGCTAATCTTATACTTATATGTATATTTGCATAATTCGATGCATTTTGGATTAAAATTGGGATTGCAAGCAAAGTACACACAGCAAGAAAGCGGAAACCTTTTTTGTTGGCATAGCATTATATGGAAAATCCAGCAACAGATTGTTAGTTAGTTAGATTGAATGGTCAGAAGGAAAAAAACGGTAAAGATTGAATGCGATAAAGACAAACCAAAAAACAAAACCAGATATAAGATGTAAGTATAAGATACCGAAAAAAAACACCTATCTAAAAAAAAGAGTGCCTCCATGTGTTGCGTGTTTCATATTTTATGTCGTAATTCGATTCCTTCGACCAGGAGAAATACGTTCTCTTTTTTAAGACTTTAGCCTAAAACACATTAATTGTTAACAAATGCTTTATTGAATAGATGCGTCATTCTCTCTTCATTTTATAAAATTGTATGCACAACGGGTATTTCAAGCGGTTAGATTATTTGGCGCCTTTACGGGGGCTTATGCAATTAGATAGTTGTCCGAAAGGAGAGAAAAAGCAAAAAATAATAATAATCAAATAACAACTAACGAAACATTGTGTATGTTTGAATTCCAATGAAATTCAATGGGCCAATTTAACACGGTGAATTTAAACGTTGAATGAAATATAGTCGATGTGCATAACGACGATGTTCGCGTCGACTATCGATTTTCACGGTATTCTGTGTTTTTGCGGCCAAATTGCTTTCCCATCTTTATTTTGTATATATATTTTTTTCTCAACTTTCGCAGCTCTCAAATCGCCAAATATTTCACAATTTCAATTGAGTTCCAGTGTATTTCATCTGTTGGTTTGCTGATTTTTTTTTGCTGTAGTTCTTTTTTTTCTCAGTGCACGAGCTTAATTTTCTTCACACATCGAAATTAAATTTGCTCTGCATAATACACACCATTTGATTTTGACCGTCAACTTGAATCGAGTTTTGCCGGAACACTTAACATTTTCCATTGCACTACATATTTTTTAATGATGCAGTTTAATGGTAATAAAAAAGAACACCGTTTTTATATCTCTCTCACTTTGAAAAACTGGTTTTTCCACTCCAATTCGAATCGCTAAACTGTATCGTTTCCGCTAAGTATTTCGCTCAAAAACAGCTGACAAACCTTCTTAAATGTGCCAAATTCAACATGATTTTTGTTTCATTTTGTATAAATCTCTCTCGCTCGGTCGCTTTTGTGGCGATAGTTCTTTTTTTGTCACTGTTACTATGTTTGTGTGTGTGAAATCTTACTATAATTTTTTTTATTTTTTTCTTCTTGTTTGAACACAGACGCAGAGGTAAATTAACACATTGAAACTAAATGGCTATAACGATTCATTTTTTTTTATAGATCACATACTAAGTTCCTCTTATTTTTCTGAGCTTGTTGTCGATTCTCGTCATTACATCAAATATTCGTCTTTCTTCGGGTGCTAATGAACGTTGTTGACGTGTTAACGCGATGAAGGTGGCCAGACTCATCAATTCCTGCGGTTGTTGTGGAGCGCAAAGAGATTTTTGGGTTGTTTCCAGGAGGGCCGGAGAAAAATGTACGAACCAAACAGATTTTTGTGTGTGTATGTGTCGGTATTCAATTCAGAATCAGCATATTATCCATACGGAAATACGTGAGGCGATGAACGAGTAGCATTAAAGAGAATAAATAGAAATAACAAACAGAAGTTAGTTTCATTAATCAGACAAGCATACACAGTTTAGCAAACAAGGTGAAAGTTATTTCATTGAGCAGTTGCTGTTTCAATTTCATTCCCTACGGAAATAAAATCGAAATTGGCGCAACATGAAAATTCCTATCCCATTCTATCGAAATGAGACCGTAATTTCTCGATATCATGTAACACAATGTATGAGACTCATAATGATGTGTTTAAGTACACAGAAAACGAGTTTAATATATGAGAATATCCTTTTGATATGCAATGTAAATTGTAAATTCCGGAAACAACGTTAAACATATTTTCATAATGAACTCCAAATAACGTTTCCAACGCAACGAACACATTCTGGCGCAGTAACATTTTGATGATGGATTATTACTCTGCCATGGCAGTGTGTGTTGCGAGTATGATTTTACATATGACCATAAAAAAAACCCGATGTTTGACCGACCAAAAATTACACAAATCAGTCAAATTTACCCGTTAAAGCGATTCCAGTCCGTAGGCTTGTGGAACGATCACGTGTATAGGCGTTGATACAGCAGCATCGTCGAATTCCAGGAACGAAATAAAGTATTTGCAGGAAGCCAATGCGAAACCGTGCATTCATATAGCAATAGATAATGGGATTGTAGCAACAATGTGACATAGCCAGCCAATGGAATATGAACCATACGTAGATGATGAACTCCCATTGCATTAGTGCAGTGTTGTGCAGCAAAATCTGTGGAAATTCCAGTGAAATATTTCTCGCTTATTTTCAATTTTAGAAGGAAAAAAAAATCTCTTTAAATATTCAACGGCTTGATAACAGCCACAGTACATATTTATATAAAACAAAACAACAACAAAAAAAACGCCCAAGATTCTTTAGTCGAAACTGAGAGTGAATAGGCATTGAATATCTCGTAAATATGCATAAAATGAGAGAAATTAAAATGAATCGTAAAAAAGCAACGGCGGCAGCAGTGGCATCATCGGCACACAACGTTTTATTTCGTGTATTTGTGTGTATTGCATTGGGTGCAAGCCACACTTTCTACTGCAACCGCGATTTCCTCTTTGAATATTTTCGCTTTCGCTGCACGATTCTTGACATCTCTGAGAGAGACATACCGTTGTTCAACAGCAGCTCATTCTTGCATGTTCACCATATATGCCATTGAATCAGTTTTTAAGCCAATTCATTTTCAGTCGATTCTGGTCATCAATCCGCAGCCGATATGCTCACAAAACTGATTAATTGCCGATGTAAATCTTTCGTCGGTTCTTTTTATATTTCTTTTTTCTTTAAAATAACTCAACACAAATAAAAGGCTTTGTTTTTGGTTGAAATCAGAGCAAAAATGCCATTGCGAATAACATTTTTGTGTGTTTGTTTTATGATTATTGTTGCGGTGGTAAAACAAAGCGACATTAGGTGATTGCTTAAAAAAAAGATGAATATCTAAATACTTACCACTAAAACATTAAACGGCAGCCAACATGTAGAGAAGACGATTACAATAGTGACCATCATCTTAATCATCTGCAATTCGTGTACAACGAGAAGAAAGAAACAACAACAACAAAAAAATTAGAGATAAAATCGTTTCGGTTCAATTTTGTCATGGAACAAAAAGTGTATTTTGTCTATGATATTAAATTGAATAGAGAGTCGAAAAAAAATGTAGGACTTTTTGTGTGTAGTTCAATTCATGTTTTATATCAAAACATTAATAATGTTTAGTATCAAACAGCGAAGCTTTAGAAAATCAGCCAAGAAAGAAAAGATAAATTAGGTATTTTAGGCGCCATTTAATCATTTCTCTCCCGGCACTGGCAAAAAAAATTCAAACAAACCAAACACATTGTATTATTTATATCGTTAAGTAATTTCAGTTTTTTTTCTCTCTTCTCTCCATCGGTTTGTGTTTCGTTCGGGTTAGCGATCGCTAATCTTGGTTCATCAATCAATAGGTCATAACTAAATAACATTAAATTTCCATTAATCTATCATTTTATTGGGAGCTGTGCCTAATTTGTCTGTGCCGTGTGGTTTCAGATGAAAGTGAATTTATGTATTTAGAACTGAAGAACGTGCGCATCGCAGCGATTCGATTTCTATTTGACAGCGATGAAAACCAAAATCGGTTGGTTTCGTCAGGCTAATTATGTAAATAAACGCATTTACCCGCTTCATCTTCATCGTCGTATTATTATTATTATACGAATGTATAATACACACGCTTCGAATGTAATGTTCCAATTCAAAATCGAAATCAATGTCAATCCATGGCTAATATAATTCCAAAATGTGTTCGTTTGAAGAAGGGCGTCATCCGAAATGCTAATCGACCGGTTTTATTCAAATTCGATTTCGGTGTTTATCTTGCTTGCATAACCGATGGGAGAAAGTTTTCAAATTGAAATTTCAAATGACATGACACACAAGAACTAATCTGGAATACATTTACTGACAATTGACTATAGAATCGGATGACATGTTGCAACACACACACATGCTTATCGTTGCTTTTAACCTACTAAAAATCTCTGACCCAAAAAAAAAAACAAAACAAAATAAAACCAAATGAAACGAAAAACTGTTCGATTCAAACTTTTCGCATCACATATATCCACCTCTGAGAAAGTACTAATGCATTTAATTAGTTGGAAATGATTCAAAGCTACCGACAAAATGTTTACCGCATGTGAAATGCGCGAAATACATTTGGAAATGGACAAATTGGAGAATGCGAGCGAAAAAGAGAGACAAAAGGTCGATTCAATTGGCAACAGAACATTTTGATTCATGTTTGTGGCAGCAGCGGCTGTGTATATCATTCACGATTTTCATGTGAAATTGATTAAAAATATGCTCCTAATTAATGTGAAATAATTATCCGGTGCCCATTTACTATGGGCTACTTGAAAAAAGCATTCCGGCTAAATGACGGTTACACAATGGGCCATTTTTGTATGGTGACTGAGTTTGACCAGCAGTTGCAGTGGCTAAATTGTGAATTATTGCTGTGGAATATATGTTGAAAGGTACAAAGTGAAAAATCACATACTTATATGGTTTATGTGTTCATTTCTTTTTGGGATATTGTTTTGCCCGTGCAAAATGAAAGTAGAATCGTAAACAAAGGCGAAAGGGTTGCACAATTTGATGGCTAGTAAATGTTTGGCTACCATTTTGCTTAAATATGTTCCCAATCCTCTTTCATTTCAAAAAATGAAATAAAAATGATACGAACTGAGCAACATTTGTTTTCTTCTTCATCATCTCCAGCAAATCTGTTTGCCCGGCGATCGAACGTTTACTTTCAATTTAGAGCTGTATTGCGCTCATTTTTTTTTCTCCTTCATGGTTACGTTATATATATTTTTTGTCTTATTGTTTTCAGCGTAACGGAACAGGTCGTCGTGTTTATCTAATGCAATCTCTGAAGGTACATTTAATTTTGTTTTTTGTTTTTCGTTCGCTTCACCGTTTTGAGTCGTGTGCACAATCCAAATTGTGTACAGACATTTGAATTGCCATCAACATCAAGCAGAAAAAGCAAGTAAATTAAACCGAATTATGTATATTGTTTAATCAGTAAACGAGCATCGTTTTCAACACTATATATGCTGCTGCTGCTGTTGCTTCTGCTGCTACGAAAGAGAGTCTCGCGTACGGTCGGTACTGTTCTTCTTTTTCTCTTCCCTTTTTTATTTCTTTGCCAAATGGATAAACCTTTGAAAAGAAAAACTCATGATGCAGTCGAAATTGTGTGTGTGTGTGTGTGTTTGCAGTCCCTTCAACGCATTCCATATGCAATTTCATGAACTGGAAAAAAAGTGATTGCAAAGGTGAATTGAAAGTGACTAGGATTATGTATGCGTATATGCATAATGGATTTCCGGCAGAAGATAAGATTAAGAGCACAGCAAACACATGCACATCGCACACATTGCGTTCGTACTGAGAGTGAATCTTCATAGCAACAACAAAAATGGTGTTGAAAATGTGCGAAATTTAAAGAAAAAAAAAGAAGATGAAGAAAAAACCGAAAAATTGAAGAAGCAGGTAAAGTAATGCGCCCACCGTGCGCATCTTGGAAAGTCATTGTGGAAAAATGAAAGAAAGAAGCGACGGGCAAAGGTATTCAAAGATAAACTGGCAAAAAAAAAGAATTGTAAAACGATGGTAAAGACGATAAAAATAAATGTGTTAACTAAGATAATTCACTAATGAGAAAGTGGCATTATTTTATATAATCATAAACAATTTTTGATTTTGCTTCATTCGCTCGCCTTCCAGACCTCTCTCTCTCTCTCTCTCTCTCTCTCTCTCTCTCTCTCTCTCTCTC
>NW_022601467.1:22010559-22042339 GCF_009176505.1 Sitodiplosis mosellana | reverse complement strand
TCTCTCTCTCTCTCTCTCTCTCTCTCTCTCTCTCTCTCTCTCTCTCTGCGCGTTCATATACCGTTGGTTCATGTCTTTAGTGGCGTTTAAACTTCTCTCTCATTGTTTTGTTGAATCGCATTTAGCCGAAAAAAGAGTGAAACAAAACAACAAAAAACAAATCACACACTCTTGACACGAAATTGAGCGTTGATTAGTTCGTTCCATTTTTTACTGTTGTTCATCTAACCCTTTTTTAATTCAATTTCATTTCTACACGCTTTACATGCTCACTGTATTTACTTCTTCTTTTTTGTTTCTGTTGTCGGCATTGTTGTTGTTACTGCTGCTGCTGCTGCCGTGCTTCTTCATCATCTCGCGATGCCAACAGCCTGGTAATGCTCTTTAGATTGGCTATAGTGCCGCTTCTTTTGCGTGTGTGGTACGTGTGGTTGCGGTGTGTGTTATATAACAGTCATTGATGTACACATAATTGCACGTTCATGTGCCACATACATCATCATCATCCGCATCCCATTCTGGGCAAAAGCGATGAAAAAAAATATATCAGCTATTACGCATGTGAAGGTAATGAAAAGTCAAAAACACCATGCTGTCCGCTGCTGAATGAATGAATTTTCGAAACATTCAGCATGTGCCACCGTAACATAATTCCCTCATGTGGGTTGTTGCTGCTGCTGCTTCGATCAACCGCCATATGCAGCCGAAAAAACCAGTCATTGGCTCCCTTGAAACCACAACGACATTGCCTGACTTTTGATCATCACTCCGTTGTACTTGCGATGCTATTCTTTCTTCCCTCCGAATACATCGAGAGAAAAGAGCCGAGAGAATGTCGCATCAAGAATTTTCAAATAGCACTGGATGCCTTTGTCATACGAAAATGTTCATTTTGAACATAAAAATGCTTCACCTATTCTTTTCTCTCTGCTACTCCTTGCACGTAATTATTATTTACAGAAAAAAAAGAAAGGCATTGATTTTGATCAATTCATGGCACCGGCCGGGGCCACATAGCTATCGTTGTTTTCAGCACATTCGATTTTCGAGACTGTGACGACGACAACGACGACGACGAAGACAAAAAACGCACATACATCGAAAATGCTCCGTTCGACATTCCATAAGTGCTGTCACTCGTTGTAATTGTTGTTGCCGCTGCTGATGTTGCTGGAGTCTTTGCATAGCGCTTTTCGGTCGTATTCCTTCTCCTTTTTCTTTTTCACTTCTTCTTCTTCTTCTTCTTCTTCATGGCTTTAAGTAGCTTTTTCCAATTTAAAAAGTTACTGTATGTGTGTTGTCTGTCATGTGTCTATCTTTTCGCTTAAAACTTTGTATGTGCTTGGATGACGCTCGCTTCATTCTCATGGTCATCGGCATCGCATGATAGATGATGTTTGTATGACATCGCATGCAATTACCGAAAATCAATTTCAAAGACCCTCAAATTCTTTGCAATGGTCATTTTTCATTTGAAAGATGAAGAAGAAGACAACGACCACGACGACGTTGATGGCGATGAATGGAACGAAAAAAAAATAGGACGAGAGATCGAACCCAATTTCCCAATTTTCAGCCGCTCATTTGAATACTTTCAATTGTAATGCAATGTGCGTATACTTTTTGATGTGGAAATGAGCAACAAAACCGTCTCGAAATTCGAAGGTGACAAGAAAAATTAACGACTCGAACCGTATTAAGTAAAAAAAAGAAGGTAATATTGATATGGGTGCAGTTATGTAGGTAATTCTCTCGCTTTCGCATTCGGCCATCGCCTCTGGAAATCAACATCGACTCTTTGTCGGAATCAATATGAATATTTTGATTAACGACATCTCTTCGTCTTCTTTATTTATGGGTAAAACGTACATATGCATCGGAATGGAAGGAAAATCACTGACATTCTTGAAAACATCAAAAACCACACCAAAAGTGGAATAATGCATAACATACACACAAACTTAGAAGAAATAAAAAGGCGCATTATAAAAACGAAGAAAGAAAAAACAACGAAAAATAATGTCGTTTTCTATCGAATTGCTGCACTTTTCTTCTTTTTCTTTTATCATGCTAATCCATAGAAGGCATCTAGTATTTATCCACTATCTAAACCATTCGATGTGCATCAATTAAGTTTTATGTGAAAAATTTAACCAGCTCCTCACGTAGTGTGTGCGGTTCGTCATCGGCATCGGCATCGGCATCGCACCGCTTGCACACTGTGTGCATGCTTCTTCTCGCGTTCACCAGTCACTTTTGTCTGTAGCATCTTTCATTCTTCTTCTTCTTCTTATTTTTCTTTTTTTTTTGGTTCATCGCTTTTCGAAACGAAAATTAAATATAAAGAAAATATCTTGGCGCATTGGTATACATATATAGACTGAGCATGTGTATAACGTTTCGCTGGTTTGCTTGTTCGGTTAAATTGTTAGTAATTCATTTGATGGAACCAAATTGTACGGAATAAAAAGGTGAAGAAGGCGAGCGGACAGCAACAATAACAATAATAACAATTACCAAACCAATGCGCTGCTAAATGAAGAGAAAATCCCGATGACTCGCGCTCGCGCTCGCGCTATTGCATTCTTTTCTTTCTCGTTCGGTGTGTTTTCAATTTCGTTTGTTTGGTCGGTTTTTCGTGTGCAAGCGGTGAACTTGTGGCAGATGATACACTAGCTTCTGTTACCTTTGCTTTTCTTTAAAATTCATTTGTGTGGCTCCGGTTGTTTCTGTTGTTGCGAACTTTGCGTTGCTTCGTTTACATGTCGCTTTGCGCTTTCGTTGGTTGGCTTTTGTTGTTGTTATTGTTATTGCTGCTGCTGTTGTTGTCTTCGTCGTTGTCGTGTATTGTTGATGCGGCTTTCATTACGGCGTTTGTCGATGTACATCTGTACATCTCAATGCAGGATGCCCCACTCATAGTTCATGCACATTGTTGCTGTTGTTGTTATTTTTTGGTGAATGCTGTTGCTCTTTTCGAAAAGAGCAAGTCTTTCGTTTGGGCTTCAGTACAATCAAATTTTCGTAGATTATCTGAATGGGTCTGATGATATATAAATAGAATCACCTCGGTTGGATTGATCAGTCAACATTTAGTATCTACACAACAACGTTTGTGAGCACCGGTCGTTTTGTTGGATATCGAAATTTGTTTATTCAATCCCGAAGTAGTTTTCTTTTCGTTTCCATTTTGGAAAGCAACGCGAACGATTTAGAGAAAAAAAAACATATATCATCCGAATCAAGATGCGAGCATTCATTGTATTATCGTGTTTAGCTTTTGCCGCGGCTCGACCTGAGGCACCTATTCAATCTGGCTATTCGTACAACCGTCCTGGTGGATCCGGTGGCATTAGCACAGGCTTTTCGGGTGTCAGTGGATCTAGTTTTGGTATCGGACATGGAGGCGGCTCATTCGGTAGTAGTTTCAGTAGTGGCGGTTCATCGAGCTTAAGTGGTTTTGGCATCGGAGGTGTGTGTTAACAAAAATAAACAAACAAAAAATAATAAAACAAACAATTCGAATTCGAATGGTTCCAAGTTTTGAAAGAAAAAAAAATCAAATAGAACACGTTCGCTAGAAAATCGCGCGTTCGATCGTTTGTATAAAAAAGAATATTCCCATTTCATTCGATGCGGTCAAGTATGGATCGAAATATTGTAATATGGCGACGAACAGCTGTTTCAAGTGATGATCATAACTCTGAAACGTTTATCGAGGCAAATATTAATCGGTTCGCCATGCATCGAATCCCGAAATTCGCATAAGCTGAATCGTAACGTTTCTGAGCTGGTGACCGTCACGTATTCTGTTCGTAGTGTGATTTTTCTCCCATTCAAAGGAAAAAAGAAGAAAAAAGAAACGTAATTTTCCATGCATATGTAATGCATTTTCCAGTTTACATGCGGTGCAAGTTTTATTTTGGAAAAATAAATGGCTCCCAGAAGAACACATTGTAATACTCAAAAATGATATGCACCAAGAAGAAAATATAATAAAGAGCCTTCTTCAATCACATTCTGGGTGTTCATTCCAAATAAATGGCGAACTTGGCTCCATGCGCAAAATGCATGAACATGCAATACGGCTCACGAGAATATTTCGCTAAACATTTATTACAACTGCTGAAGATATTTTACCATTTCGAGTTAAAATTTTAATCATTGAACAACCAACGGGAATGGTATTCAAAATTCTAAATATTTCAACCATATAAATTCAGTTGTTCTAATGAGGACACATTTATTTTAACTAGATACATTGCATCAGTGAAGTTTCATTTCGATTTTCTTGGTAAACTTCAACGTTTTCCCCAACACTTCATGTCCAAAAATACAAATTAAAATCGCACGGCATCGCTCACACGACAATGTATCTACTTCAACAGTAGAATAATAGACACTCTTGTCGACAAATGTTTTCGCTCTTCCTCAGAACATTCATTGTGCATGAGCAACAGACGAGAAATAAATTTACACATGAAATGAATTTTGAGTGTTAATTAACGGGAAAACACAACTGGAAAATTTCGTTACATAAACACACAAAAAAAGTAACAGCAAAAAGTAGTTACAATTTTTACGATATCAAAGCACGCAAAAATGACGTCAGTGCACTCATTCTAAATCGTAGAGTATCACAACATTTCACTTTACATGCAAACCGTCATATATTTCCGCCGTGTATATTGCGTTTTATATGTTAACAATAGATATATAGTGTGAAACGAAAAGAAGAGTAGAAGAAGGCAACAAGAAAGCAAAAAATGAAATACACTTGCACTGTGTACGACTATTAAATATATTTTTTTCCACGCGATGCATGAATGGAAGTGAAGAAGTGCGACTGAATCAAACGGATGAAAATGATTTAATGATGACTGTGTTTTCATTGAAAATTTCCTACACACAGCAAAAAAAAATGATAATCTTTTTAATGCTATATTTAAATATACGACACAATCTCAAATATTTCTTTTACTACCAGCAAATAATAACATAATTTTCCATCAGAGTGATGAACGAATTTTCACACGCGCTGATCATTCCAATCGTCTTTCTGTCTGGATCGGATCATTGAACAGCCGGAGAGGAAATCTCTGGCTCATTTTTGTTTCAATGCATTTCAGCTGATGCAATTGTTGTCGTGAATAAATTAAAAAGAATGCACTTGAAGAAATGCCAACCAACGAAAAAAAAAATTAAAAATTCACTTAAAACTAACGTAACTTTGATAATGGTCTTTTTTCTAAATATCAATGTTCACAGGTGGTAGCGGCGGTGGTGGATACAGTGGCGGTGGATATCAATCAAGCGGTGCTGCTGTTGTACAAAAGCACATCTACGTCCATGTTCCTCCACCAGAGCCAGAGGTTTGTTTTTCGTTATTTCAAACGAATTATCGAAGATGTAATACAATATATACGTTTATTTTATTCACAATAGGATGTGCAACCACAACGTCAAATCCCAGTAGCCCAAGCCCAAAAGCACTACAAAATCATCTTCATCAAAGGTAAACATTTTTGTTTTTACTTGTTACCCTTTTTGTCAATCAAAACTCGTAAAGCATGTGTTTTGGCTTTTGATCCAGAAGAAAAAAAAATCTGTTCGTTCGAAGTGTCGATTCGATTTATCAAAGCAAAACCGCCTTTATGTCACACGAAGAAAAAAAAAAGCAAAACAGAAAAATCATTTGCACGTGTATTGTTACAATTTTGTTGTGTATTTTCAGCTCCATCGCCACCATCCTACCAAGCACCAATCATCCCAGTTCAACCACAAAATGAAGAAAAGACATTGGTCTACGTTCTTGTCAAGAAACCAGAAGAACAACAAGACATTGTTATCCCAACGGCTGCCCCAACTCAACCATCCAAACCAGAAGTCTACTTCATCAAATACAAGACACAAAAGGAATCCGGTGGTGCAGGTGGTTATCCAGCAGCTAACGTTGGCTCTTCGTCTGGTTTGGATTTGAGTGCACCAGGCCCAATTGGTGGCGGCTCAGGCATTGATTTCGGTAGCTCAGGCATCGGTAGCTCAGGCATCGGTAGCTCAGGCATCGGTAGCGGACATGGAGGATCGCCATCAACTCAATACGGACCTCCTGGAAAATCTGGACCATACTAAATCTATCCACCTAGTCTCTCTCTTTTGTAAATACTTCTCTCACTAGTTGTTTAAGATTTAAGTTTTTATATGAGAAAAAAAAACAGCAACAACAACAAATTGAAAATCAAATGAATCAATGTTTGTTAAGATGAATTAAATTGCAATTAAAAAAATACGGTGACAAAATTAAACTGTGCATTGTTTAATTATTTCATTGGGTAGTGTCAATTGTAATACATAGTTTGTCAAACACGCAAACATATGGCAGACAATTCTCTCGAAAATGGTGAATCTTAGAATCTTCAAAGCACATATACATACTACAGTATACACAATTCATTTCAAGTGAATCGAGTCGAGTCGAGTCGAATCAAATTATCAGACTTTCATTTCGATTAAATTTCCATTTCGGAATCGAAACGGAACCATCTCCAAATTTAGCATTCGATTGGTCGCATGAAGCCCAACAAACAGACGATGAGAGACACAGAGAGTGAGCATTTGATTGAACTGTATGCCATGCCATACCATGCCACAATTGAACTGATGAACGCTAATCAAACGATGGCTCTTAATTCATATCGAAATATGAAAGCATTCACGAATGCTTGGATCAGACTGAGAGAGAGAGCACCAATTATATATTGGAGAATCAATAATGAATGGTTTCATGTGATGTGAATTAAACCACGTCAAACAAATACACATAGGCAAGCAAATTTGAAATTTTGCAGTGAATTATTACGGATTGTTCATAACATTGTTAGTCAAATCAGATTGTCGGAGGTGTAAATAAGTTGAAAGTCCAAAAATGAACTCACTTTTCACAATGTGAAATATTTTGGATGGGTGTACCGCTTTGCTTCGGCAATTGTTGATGCTACTGCTGCTGCTGCGGTTGCTGTTGCACACGTTGCCTTTTGTTTTCCGCTTTCTCACTCTCTCTCTCTCTACATATAATATTGATTCAGTATTAATTCAAACAACCATGTGCTTTGCAAACCAACAACAAATCATTTGAATTATCTCATCCGTCTGATTGACGGTGTGCACAATGAATAGTCGAATGTGTGTGTGATGAGCGCACGTATTGAATATTCTCATTGATACTTATCTGATGTTCCTTTTTGAACATTTCAATTTGCAACGCTTAATGATCTGTCAACGGTTGTTGTCATCGCCGTTGTTATTGTTGTGCACACCGACACCGACACAATCTCGAAATAATTTGGCAATTTGTCCCGAAGTGGCCATTGTATGCGATTGCTTCAAACAATCGATGCGTCACATCATCGGAACATTTATTTATACGTATATAAGATTACGTGTTACAATACAATGAAGAAGAAAACACGCTCCGCTCTGCGTTCTTGAGTTTTTAGTTACTTAATCTATTTTGTTGTTTCACAACAAACTATTTTTTGGCGCACTACATGAAATGTATTTCATCAAAGTAATTTTGAAACAATATTTTTATTTGCAAAATGAATTACAAGATCTTGATTTTATTTCTTTTTTGAAATATACTGCCTTTGGTTTAAATTAAATAAATAATCATTTATTATATATTATAATATGAGCATAGAATCTAAAATCACTTTAATTCTGTTCAAGACACAGAAAATATTATACGAAAAATTAATGTAATTTTTAAACAACATTTGATAATAAAAATTTGATTGGCGCTTTGAGATATTATGCACTTATTTGTCGTTAGTGCACCTGTTTTAAATTAAATAAAAAATATGAGCATAAAATTCAAATTCACCATAATTCGTTTCATCACTCAAAAAGTATTAAGAAAAAAAAAGCAGATTAGTAGCTCTACATTTCATGTAGTGCTAAAAAGTTGAATGCAGTTGGCATTCGAGCGATCGGTAATAGAATTACGAGTACGAGTACAAGCAAAATCGTATTTTGTTGTCTTATAATCAAATTGTGTTCCCGGATTTAGAGTTGAATTTTAAATAAATCAATGATGGCAGAGTGTACGAACGCGCAAGCAAAAACGATTTAGCTTCAGCGAAAACAGTATTGAGAAAAAAAACAAACGATGGCATCGGCTTCAGCAAATGAAAAGTAGGAAGATGAGTGAATGCGAATAAATCGGTGGCCAGCATGGTAAAATGAAAGCATCGACCGACCGCCCGACCAAAATGATGAAGTGCAGAAAGAAAAGTACTTTTACATAGAAGAAGAAAAAATAAGCAGCATCGGCAGCAGCAGCAGCGGCAGCATATCGTTACCATTGTAATGGTTGAAAAATTCAATGAAGGAAACAAACCATCTTCTTCGTGTATTTTATTTGTTTTATTATTGTTGTTGTTGCTGTTCTTTACTTTCACTTCAAATTCTGCTGAATGCCACTGTTATCGTGGCCAACGTGTCTCTTACGCTCGCATTCGATCGTTCGTTCGCTCGCTAACTTCGGTCGTTTGGTCACCCGCTCTCCGGTGATATTCCAGCGATGAATCTCTTCCAAGAGATGTACTGGTATGTGTTATTTTTCTTCTTCATCATCATCATCGCCGTCGTTGTCGTCTTTTCATTTTATTTCTGATGTTGAACGACGAATATTATAGCCCGAACGGAAGGCATCGAGTCAATAGCATCATCCATGGTCTTGTCGCTTCATTATTATTTTCCATCGAAAACAAGTGGCAATATTTGATACACGATGTGCTGCGTGCTAAGATTCACCATTTACCGTAAACTGTTCGATTGGTCAAAAAACAAAAAAAAGCACACACACACACACACACACACACACAATATTCGTTGCATAAATTGTTTAATGGTTAAACCGTAGTGTACGCTATATATGAAATGTTTATTAATTTCCCATTTATAAAACCGGAGAAATCGTACGATGGCAATTCGGTCTTCTTTTTCTCGCTTAAATTTTTTTTCTGCTTTAATTCGTGATCTTCCACCGCAACACCAATTACTAGTCTTCAGTCCATTTCCAACATACAATGAATGCATTTTCATGGTCGTTTGCTTTCGATCGCTGAAATATAATATAATTAAATTACATGAAGCCATACACACATTTGCATCATCATCATCATCATCATCGCCATGACCATTCATTGTGGGGCAGACATTTGGAATCATATTTTTTGGTTATCGACAGTGTCGTCGAACATTTTGAGGAAATATGTAAATAATTAACATTTCAGATGATAACACCCAGTATATTCCAGTGTATTTCGGTTGAATGCAATAATTGCCCGGATCTATGGGATTTTGTTTCATTAAAATCAAGTGGTTTTTGAGCCAAGCCAATCAAACTGAAATGACATCATTACATCAGTGACATTCTTTTCACTGATGAAGCATTTTACGTTTATTTCGTCTCACTATTTCAAAGGCCAACCATTTCATACATTCTTTTTTCTTCTTCTTCTTCTTCTTCTTCTTTTTCCGTTTTGCGAATCGCATTGAGCGAGGGAGAGTGAGAGAAGGTTGGATGGGCGAGTTTTAGTTTACCATTAATCGTAAGTCATGACACATTTGGAGTGCGAAATGGATGTATATTTTATAAGGGCACTTTTCGTAGCATTCAAGTATGATATGCTACATATGACATTCGCAACGTCAACGCTTTTCTTTCATAATAATAATATTGATAGAAACATTCTGTATCACGTAAGTGAAACTACTAAAACTATTTCCATCCATGGCATTTTATGAGCAAAATATTACGCTAATATAGTGCAAGCGAGTGACTTTGAACGTGGCATTGTTCAGAAAGGAATAGAAATAGAAATGGAGAGAGAGAGAGAGAGAGATGTGTATGTGCGCGAGCACGATTGCAATAAAATGTAACACACATATAGTGAGTTGTATAGTTGAACGAGGGATGAATTGGAATTTTGTTTGAAGTTCTTTTTTGCGGAGGATGCTTAAATCTGCGCAATTTCCTTTCGGTATTTGTGTGTTGGTTTTATTTTTTTCATCATATTTTTATTTCGTCATTTTCTCTCTATCTCTCTATCTGTTCGGTAAAAAGGAAAACATCAATAAAACCTCAACCAAAATGGAATATGGTATAACGTTAACAATAGTCTCATATCGATGTCTGTGCATTACTCTATTCTGTTGCTGTTCTGTGTGTACACTGTACACTGTGCACAGTGTTAAGCTTGCAATCGCATGCAAACATGCATCGCATGTTTGGTTGCGTTTTGACATGAATACCCGAACACTCGTCAAACGCTCATCACACAATGAGCATTGATATACATAGATAAAGGAAAGATACCGAAATAAAGAAGAAACGACGAGCCAACATCAAATGACATTATGGCAATCATATTTTACGATTCGGTTACTGTTTCAGATGTGTTTCCCCACGTCAATTTTCCTATGTCGGACTCTGCTGTTTGCTGTTCACTGTGTGTACAGAAAAGTGTATGTACAAGTGGTACATTACGGTAATGAGCTCACCTTAGACAGAATCATCGTACATATGAATCGGGCGATAAACAACCAAGAGATAGAGTGAGCGAAAAAAAGAAGAGCGTATAGACACATCACACAAGGGAAAATGTGTATTTGAATACACATCAATAGATGTGTGGAAATGTGTTTCGAGATAATGTTAAACAACAGCGAAATGAAATGCCTTCGACAGTGCGGTTATATGTTATCAACAAGTAATTGCCTTGCAGCTATCCAACAAAAAGACATTTGTGTTTTATCCACAATTCACATCGCAATGGGTAAGAATAATAATACCAAGTAGCTGCAAAACGGTACACGTAATTCGCCACTGACATCAACGCCGCTGCCGCTGCCGCCTCATCCGTTGAACACAAAACGCCAGACGTGAGAAAACTCACACATCAAAAACCCAATGCTTGGTTTCACCGCTTTTATATCAAACAGATTTTGAAGATTTACCATTTGATTTCGGACCATTTATTTTTCGAATTTTACGTAACGCGCGTGCACAAAACACCATTCAATTTGGTGTTTTTGAGTGTATGTGTGTGTGTATGTGGCTTTTTAACCACAATTTGATCCCGATCCAATATAGTAAACGACGCGTTGCCAATTATCCACATCAGTCGTTGTCCATTATTTTTCGAAGAGAGCGAGCGCGAGAGGGAGATAATTTATTATGCAATAAATTTGGGGCGCCAAGTGTTTTGACTTTATTCGGTGTCGTGTAATTTCACTTCACTTACTGACCGACATATTTGTAATATCCCTTTGCTGACAAATATTTCTATTTCACAGCCCCAAACAGAGCAACACCACTTGAGCGCGTCATCGTAAACAAACACCGAAAACATATATACATATATGCGAATACAAACACAAGTGAAACAGATAAATTTCGAGATTAACATTGACACGTCCGTGCTTGTGCTTGTACTACCAAACACATGGGACAACTTTGTGAATTATCGCTTGTACTTTACAGTAAATTTACTATAATATTTCACGTTGGAATATTGAATTCTTTCCAACTCTGAATATGTTACACTTCAGCTACTACATATAATTGAATTGAACCTTCATTAAATTCTGTTTGTTTAGATTTAATATTGTTTAATATATAAAATTGAAAGAGAAATAGATAAATACTATTTCCACATTTTTGGTACGCTGTTCCATGCTTGATGACCAGTGTTTACCCATCGTTTTATGATAATAACTGGTCGATCTTTCAATTTACGTGAACGCAACTTCACATTGGGAAAATGGTTTGGGCGTGTGCATTTGATTGAAATGAATGAGTTCTGACAAACAATTTGTAAAGTAGACATTTCGACATCATCCCAGTGAGAAATTGGCCGGAGGCGTTGAAAATTGGGTTAATCTTGAAAAGCAAAATGAGACACATCAACATCCATAAAATATTTATGATACGTTTGATGATTCGAAGCATAGCCAATGTTTCAAAATTTTGGCATGTAAAACGACACATACACATTGCCTAGCATGCTTGATTAATTTGAAATGTGAAAATAATTTGTGCTGCATTAGTCATTCTCTCCTTAATTTTCAGTAAAAAGGTGGTTAAAATATATCCCGAACACATTTCCCACATTTCAATCAATTTAAACGGTGGATAATAGTTTTCTAGCTACCTAGTTAAAATACGTGGGCAGTTAAAATTTCATCGCAACATCGCTGGAAGGGAACCCTTACAATTCGGTGCCGACCAAAGTCGGACCGAACATTTCCAAATTATGATGTCCATTTATTTTTCGTATGGTCAAAGTAATTTCAAACTTATTAAAAGCTTTTTTGAACTTTACAATTTCCAATGAAAAACCACCTCGTTAAGGTTTGAGGTTGTTTCAGAATAAAATCAGATGGTTACCAAATTGCATAATACATTTCTCTTGTCTTCTGAAAATCCACAACTTTTGGTTTTCTTTTTTTTTCAAACAGAAAAAGCACGTACGGAACCAATTACGCCACGAAAAGTAAAAGAGGTGTAAATATTTGATGGTAGCAAACAAAAAAAACAATGAAGCAAAAAATACATTGGTTTGGAAGTGCATTTTGCAGAGAAATTTTCCAGCAATGGCCTATGGATGAATCCTTTTTGTTCATTGGATGAAATGAGTATTCATTACGAAGCGGCGAAACGAAATAAACACAACCGTGTCTCGACTGTTGAGTGAAAATCAGAATGAAAATCCCTTTGAGATTTTTTTTTTGTTTGGGACAAAAATACAAAGAGAAAACGTTTAAATAAAATATAAGTGTGTAACTCATTTCGATATGCATGAGCCCAAAACACCATGAAAATCAAAGTCAATTTTCATGTGATTTCCAAACGATATATGCTACGATATCTTTGAGAATGGGTATAAAAGCTAGCGTCAAAATATGGTATTTGACTGAAATTGTGGTCTGTGTGTTTTGAAGAGTAGACGTTACCGCATAATAGCGATTGCAACCCCGCAAACATTGTTAAGCTGTTCCTCGGTCATAGTCAAAGTAGTTTTTCAAGAGCAACAAAAGAACCAACATTGTCTGTGTGGGTATGAATGCGTATGCGTATGTTTAAGAGCTTCTACGGACAATAGCTGAAAGTCTCATCAAATATTACCGAAGCAATTTCGAGTTAAAGAGCATTGAACAGAAGCTCAACTGATTGAGCACAGCGTCCAAATGCGCAATTTCACTACATAAAAAGACAGGCGCCGGCAAAGTCGAAACGCTAACAATGCTCGGCTGAAATTGCCTTAGAAATAGTTAATGAATCGTTGTTTCAGCATTTTAAAGTGCAGTTGTAATGCATTGCGTACGGAAAGTTGAGGTTAAATGTCACGTACATACACAACGTTTACTTTCACCCAGTCCAAACGCGCGATGTTGCAATTCTATTACTTCACGTGTTACTTCATTTTCGATTGCAATTAGGCCGTTAAAGAGTGACCCCGGACTGAACATGAAAATCTGAGGCAAACCCTTTTCAATGCTCAGTTCGTCGCGTTCGCTCTCCACCTCCTTCTATCTGGCCGTCTCTTTGATAATTTTCCAGAATCAGCCGTTTCATTGCATCGTTCAACATCAACATCAACAACAGCACCACCAATTGTAATTTATTTGAAGCATGTGATGGCCTTTCGTCTCTTTATGATATGTTATGTGTGGGTTTCCATGATGAATTTGTAATTCAAAGGAGCAACCACAAAAGGGTTGATCAACTAGTTATTACATATTAAACAGCCGTTACAATGTTGAATGCCAGCGATGAAAAGAAAACTGCTAAAGTCTACGACGAAATATTGCTTGATATAAATTCGGTTTTATAACCGACATTGGTAACATTTTAACTCTAGGTTGAATGGGTTGTTTCACTGTCGTTCGCTCTCGCCATCCTTCTCTTCCACCCATTCAAAACGAATTAACTGTTTTCTAAATGAAGCAACTTTAGCATCCAACATCATCTCGTCTCTAGAATGTGGTTTTTCTGTTATATTGCAAGCACACGTCGCTCAGACTACTCTATTCTCTCTCATTCTGCTCAACCAAAATAAAAAAATATATGATGGAATAAGATGCTGTGGTATGATCTTGTTTGGATCCATGGCCTTTTAAGCATGTGGCAAAACGACCAAACCTAAGTAAGAGTGACGTTTGCTCCCTGAGCACATTCCTTCCGCATACTTAGATGCGTGCCGTTCGAAATATTTTACCCAAGAATTCCAAAGTTTAGTCAAAGTTTATTAATTGGAATTGATTGATATGAAGATCTAATGAAATATGGGATCACTTAATAAATTGACGATGCGCACAGTACAGTTGCACAGCATCCAAGCTTAGATACGGTTGAAACAAATATCAAAAAACCATTCATGCGAGAAAGGAAATGCGAAAGAGATGCAGAGAAAGAGACAGAAAAAAAAATATCTATTGAGCATTGCTCGTGAGAAAAGTGCATGCGTTCGAAACCATTTTTAGAAAACGAACATTTTACTGGTAAACCATTCGATGTGATTTTGTATTGGCTATAGAAAGGAACAACTGCTCTTTTCGGAATCAAAAGTCGCATCGATGAATTGCCATTATGTATGTACGTACAAAAAGCAACTAAATAATCGAAGAGCAACCGCAAGCGCAACCAATGGATTGAAAAGCCAAAATTGACGGAATGAAAAATACCAAACGACACAAGCACACCAAATGCTCGCAAACAAGAACAACAACATCGTCGTCGTCACCGTCGTCGTCACAACAAGAAATCTCAGGTGATGCTAATAATAATGATTGTGATTGTCGAATAAGTGAAAGTATGGTAAATGACCTTACGAACGAACGAACGAGCGAAAAAAAAACACACACGAAGTGTACACTCTGCACAGAGAGCAATCGGTACGAGCATTACACGCGGAATAAAAAGTACGAAATGGCAGAAAAAACGACACAACACGAGCCAACACACAAAATAAAATAAAACAAAGACAGAAAAAGAAGCTACGAGTTGGTAAATGAAGTTGAATAAAAAAACGGGCAATGAAGAAAAAAACATTTGGTCATCTTCAATCTTGCACACGAATATTTCACGCGCACACGGCGCTGTTGTTGTTGTTGTTGTTGTTGTTTTTGCCGCCACTGCTGCAAGTGAATGACGAAGAAAATTTCTTGAACCGAAATGAAACCAGTAATAATGAAACACACGAAAAAGTAGCCAACAAGTAAATAAAAAATAAAATTGAAGCGTAAATAAGCCTCTCGCATGCCATCCATTTGTACATGCGAACGCATGTAGGATCTTTACGTCAATTTATATGGTGATTTAGTATAATACTGATTATTGTCGCCAACACTCAACTCAATTGCCTATAGACTATCATCATTATTACTATTGTTATTACCATTGTTATTATTATTGTTGAAAATATTTTGTGGTTTTTATTTCCTGACCGTGTCAGCTCGTTCCAAAACACACACACACACATTTCATAGGCCTATACCGTAAACCCGTCGAAATGAGATTGGTGATGAAAATTTCATAATGTGACTCGATTAAGTCGAATGAGAAGAAACAAGAGAAAAAAAAAACTGCTAGACAAGAGAGTTTTTAAAAAGATTCACACAATTTTTTCTTCTTCATTTTTTTTCCGATTTCGTCAGATATAATAATAAAATAATGTGACGGTATATTTATATTTTGGATGAAGATTAAGCCGTACCATTTTGATTAATAATTTCCATCGTGTGGTGGTGTTGTGCTTGTGAGTTCCGTGTGATGAAATAAGGAAAAAGGAATTTTTTTAAAATATTCATTTCGTTGATGCGATGATATTATTGCGGATGTAATAAAGACAAGACACAACTGCTGCTGTTTGTTGCCACCGCCGCCACCACCATACTCTTGATGATGCTCTTCTCAGTTTGGCTTGAAGTGCCAATAACAAAGACCGGTACAAATGTGTACACAACCGCAAAACCGACACCAATTTTGTTTTCGAGCGTGTACTTTGCGTTGCATTACAAGTAAATTCGACTTCAAGTATTTTATAATTGCTTCAATGAATTTGGTGTGTTGACGGTCGCATTGTGAACTCGATCAAGTAAGAGAAGGCAAGTGCAAAGGGAAAGAGAGAAAAAAGTGAGCAACAATTCAACCTGATTCTGATAATTGATTTGAAAGACTTTTAAAAATGTTGAGGCATTTCGAAGTGTTTCAAGGTGATTCAACCGCCGCTGAATCGGTATTAAATGGTCAATGACGACCATTTCTAATTAACTATCGATAATGGTATACTATATAAAGGTCAACTTTTTCCCTTATAGTACGCATGGACTGCTGCCTCTCAACCTCTATCTGGGCTGAATGCAAGGAGTCACACGTACTGGAAATAATCGTATGTATTTTAAATGGGTTTACTTGACTACTTGGATTTCCCATAAGCGAACTTTATGCAACCAAACAAAAAACGTTATAAGCGCATTGTGATGAAAACCTCCCAGATCACTCTCTGTGTCATATAATCACAAATATAGTAATTGTAATGGATGGATGTGTGCTTGTTTTTTATTCACTTCACTTTACTTCTTTATTTTAGTTTGTGATGACCACGGGCGTGATTGGTCTCGCTTATTGCCTCATACACAAAACGGTGGTGTAATCCAATCGTTCGGAATACACAGTGCAATTCAGCACTGGACAAAAAATATATCTAGTTATGTATATATTCACACCAAAGTCAAACGTACATAGTTTTTTTTTTCATCTTTCAGTGCTCTTTGCTCGTACATGTATTTTTTACATGTATTTTTTTTTGTGGAAATCCATTTGGTTTTGGTACATCGATCAGTTGCCATGCTCCGAATGAAAATCGAAATTGTTCGCAATTCAAATCGTTTGTGTCCAATCACCACAGGAGTGATTTCACTTTAATTTTTCATTTCACTGAATCAGCGATAATTTTCTTTCCCTTTGATGAATATTGACCGCTTTGCATGGCTGAGGGTGTCTGCAGAAAATTCCGAACAATTTCAAGGTGAAGTTACATGTAAATGTATTCGTTGCTGTTGTTGAGCGCATGATTGAATTAAGAGATTGAAATCGGCAACAAAAGCATATTTTTTTCTATGAGATTTCGGAATTTCTGTTATGAAATTCTTTCGCATGAAATATGCCATGCATTTGAGGCTGTGAGGATGAAAATGTCAATACAGGAATAAACATTCTGAAGCGCATCAAGGAAAAAAAAATTCGCAAAAGTGAATCATGAGTTCTGAATACGCAAAAGTGAACCATGAACCTCCTATGCTGCCCATGTAAATTCATGTTTCACTTTTGCATATTCAGAACTCATGATTCATTTTTGTGAATTTTTTTTCTTGATGCGTTTCAGAATGTTTATTCCTGTATTGCCATTTCTATTCTCACAGCCTCATTTGTTCCTTGTAGAAGTTTCCTGTTTCGACATCAACACCATTTTACCGCAATCTCATATAAAATATAGCGCCTTTTCTCTTCCTCCATCTCTTGTTGGCTGAACACAATTTAAAAGTGTTCCCTTAACAACAAAAATATTCTCTCTCTTGTTCTCTGTGTGTATGTATATGTATGTGTGTATTTTTCTTTAAATATTCACAGCCCGACAATTAAATTTATCAAGTCGAAGAACGTAATAAGCCATATATATATATATAATATATATTATATATATATCCTTAACACAAAATCAAGCGTGTCTGTCGAGCAGTCATCATTGTACGGAAACGATGAGGAATAAAACTTTGTGCCTTCGATGCGCCGAGATTTCAGTGTGTTCATCTTGAGAAGTAGTACAAGTAATTTTTTATGTGCTACGGAAAAGCTTGAAGTTCAAAGCTTCATACTGCGTATATGCTAAATGCAATGTGTTCAAGCAAAAACCCCAGATGGTAATATTCATCAAGCAAAATATATATAGTTGGTTCTTGAATGGAAAAATTTTGTTAAAAAAAATTGAATTTCTTTGCGCTTCGTGCCGAGTTTTTGGAACATTGAACAATGTCAAAAGTTAGTGCTGCTTTTGAATGTTAGCGTGAATATAATATTCACACACTGGCAACCAGATATTCGGAAATGAGTGTTGAACTTTTCGATTGTGCCGATTTCCAAGAGTGAATTATATTAGCATATGTCACAAGCGGCAGTTTGGTGTGTCGGAATGGGAAAATGAAAATGGCATGATAGCAAATAATATAGTGGATTAAATCGGAAGTACGGAGACACAACGAGAATAAAAAAATGAACGCGCGCGCGATCCAGCTGTGTCTGTATATTTGTTTTTTTTTTTTCTTCGGCCACCGTCTGTCTTCAGTGCACAACTGAATCAAGCTGATAAAGCGGTAAAAACTACAAAATGTCTTTATTTTTTATACGTTGAGAAAAATCATTGGATTATATTGTATCTATCGCCTCCTCTCTCTCTCTCTCTCTGCTACTTTAAATCAATCTATTATTGTTCATTTGAAGTACTTTGGGTCGTATGTTGATTTTTTTTTCGTTGTGCTTAATAATCACCAGTTCTTGTAGCATCACTAGTTTTTTTTCCGCTTCTCTTCTTTCTCTCGATTAAATTGTATCGCAATGTTGTGCCGTTGACACGATGATGCTTTTTTTATTGCCTGTTATTGATGTTTCCTGTAGCCTGTCTTTTCCGTCGTTCGATTCTCTTCCTTTAAATTGCAACGTAAGTATTTTTTTTCCTCAATGCCTTGCATTCATCGCAAAATTGACATCTCCTTCGCTCCGTACAGCTTTATTCTCTTCGACGCTTCCACGTCGTCATCGTTTTTTCCCATTCCACATTCTCTTTACACGAAAAGGACATGACAATCTATGACTGAATGTCGTTTTAGTAAATAGTTTGTATTGATTGTATTCATGTTCTTCTGACACATTTGCATGGCGGCGTGTTTGTCGTGTCGTGTCGTGTCAAGTCACAATGTGATGTGAAGAAAATGTGCTCGTGAAACATGAATAAGAACTTAGATAGAGAGAGAGAAAGAGAGAGTAACACATACGATGGGATGGATGTTATTTAGTATTTAGAAAGGAAATGTACTATCTCAGCACCAGGCCGAGATTGAACCGAAGAAATCTAAATGAGTATAAGAGAGTTTAAGCGTGTAAAAGCGTGCGTTCAACGTTTTTTCATCAAGCGTATACGCGCCAATTTGATTTGCATACATTTTCTTTGTGAGCTCATGCATGCACAAATAAAAGGAGCATTATCATAATTGGTTTTTATTTGCCATCATTATTATTGTTATGTTTTTTGCCTCATGCTCGTTCTTGTCTAATGAAAAACAAAACTGGTTGGTCTTGTTATCGATGGGGATGTTGATGTTTTTCCATTTTACCGTGATTTTGTGTTCGTCGTCACCGATCCCTAAACCGTAACGTTTACGTATTACATTACGAGAATTGTGTTTGCAATCCGGAACACACAATGTCTCTCGGCGAGCAGCAAGATTCTAGGCCAAATAAATATTCAGCCAATATGATAATATTGCAAAGTTCGAAATCCATTCGACATTTGAGACGAATATTGAACTTTTATTGAATGAACACAACACATATGGGTGCTGCACGAATACATTTTCCACGTGAAAAATCGAATGGGTCGCTGTGAGCGGATTCGTGTGTATGTGTCTGTGTCGGTTATTATTGCGTTACGAATCAGATCAACAGAAGAATATGCATACAAGCGCGAGCAATTATTTAATCAAATGACAGTGAGTATGATAATGATGAGAAGAAGCTCATTGCTTCGTTCGCTTTTCCCTTTAAGTTTGATCTTGCGTATGTGTTCACGGGTGTGGGTGTTGGTGTATGTATTCACTTTTTAGCACTACATGAAATGTAGAGCTATTAATTTGTTTCCTTTTTTTTCTTAATACTTTTTGAGTACTGAAACAAATTATGGTGAATTTGAACTTTGCTCATATTTTTTATTTAATTCAAAACAGTGGCAGTAACGACAAATAAGTGCATAATATCTCAAAGCGCCAATCAAATTTTTATGATAAAATGTTTTTTTTTTAATTACATTATTTCAAGCTTTTTTCGTACAGTATTTTCTGGGTCTTGAACAGAATTAAAATGACTTTAGATCAATGCTCATATTATTTATTTGATTTTAACCAAAGGCAGTATATTTCAAAAAAGAAATAAGAGTAAGATCTTGTAATTCATTTTTGAAATAACTGAGAATTTTTTTTGTACTTTGTTGCAAATAAATATATTATTTCAAAGTTATTTTGATGAAATACATTTCATATAGTGCGCCAAAAAATAGTTTGTTGTGAAACTATAATCTCAAGAACGCAGAGCGGAGCGAAACGAAGCTCTGCGGTCTTGTTTTTTTTCTTCTTCGTGATTTTAGTTGTAATCTTGTTCTTGTTCACTCATTTGCATGTTCCCATTGACTTCCTTTGCACAATCGACGAAACACTTTATCTGTGTGCAATGATTATTCGACTGGGTTCATTATTCGCTGTCTTTTGTTCCGTCTATTTTATTTGTGTATTGTTCAATTGGAAATTGTTCCATATGAAAACATTTAAATTGAATAAATAGCAAGCTGCAAACATACAAGATGAGCGGGAGCGCGTGATAGCAACGAAAACAATGTTTCGATTGTAGAAAGAAAATGGAGAAAAAAATAACCGACACCAAATTGGAATCTTTTCCTTTTCAAACTTGAAACGCAGACGAAGATGGCAAATGAAAGTAAACGAATGAGACAGCGAGAGAGAGAGAGAGAGAGAGAGAGAGAGAGAGAGATCATGCATACATGAAGTAATAATAATCACGGTTTAAGTATTTTAATTCTGCGTCCCGTATTTATGTCGTTCACCATTCTTCTGAATGTTTTCGTGTTGGCTCCCATTGCTTATTTTATCTCTCTTTCTCTTGCTTCCTCAAGTTCTGTATGTAAGTTTGTGCCTGTGCATTTTTTCTTCTTCTTCTCTTTCCTCGTGCTTTTATCTTTGTGGCGATCAATCCGTACCTCATGACGGGAGTTCATTTTGTGTTTGCGCGCAATGTCTTTAATCATTAAACTGACACCAATTTCTTTCAGTGCGGTGCTCTCTCGGTGTGTAATAATATGGGAATTTTTCGCTGCCATGCTGTGTTGTGTGTGTGTTTATGGGCAATCTTATCGTTCGTCGTTTCTAGTTGTTGTTATGCTTTTTTTCGCTTCTTTTGCTTTGCTTCTCCGCTCCTTGTTCATTTATCGGTGTGTATGCTAGCGCAAATGCCATTTTACCCAAGTTGTGAGTGCTTAAAAGTTAATGTCACGGTTTTATTTTATCAGCGAATTGTAGCGAATAGCGGCAAAAAGCACTGCAGCTATTTAAGGAAGAACGAACGTGACGTTTTCTTCTTCTTCTTCTTCTTCTTCTTTTCAGGTAGGGAAAATTGAGCACAAAGGTAAGAGACATTTTGGTGCAAATTGCGATAGGCTATCTGACTGAAACCGAAAATGAACGAAAAAGAAAGAAAAATCGCACGATGCTCAAATTAATAATTTTGGCAGGCCATCATTAAGTGTGTCAGCAGAAACTTTAGCTTAATTTGAATCAATTTCGGTTTGCTTATTTTGACCGACACATGACTAGGTTTCCACGAGCATAGCGTAAACGGAATTGCTGTTCATTCGGCGGGCGAGCGAGCATTTGGAATCAAATGGACTACGCAAATTTTTCCACCGAAAGCGCTGCATTTGCAGTGTGCTGTCATTTTCTGATTGATAAACACATGTAAGCATCGTACAAGCCACGGCAAATTGGTGTCCATTTTCGTTGGGAGCCAACGAGGACGACGACGACGACGACCACAACAACAACAACAACAATGATATCGCTTCATTTTCGGTTTGGTTTGCCCCGTACAAATTTCGAGTTTTCGAGGAATATTCGGCATAGCATCAAATTACTGCGGGCTATTTTCGTGTATTATTGGGCAAATCAAAAGAAATAATTATATAGAGTGAGTAGAAAATGTTCAAATCAAAGCCAAATACGTATTTCTCAATCCCGTAAATTAGTTTCCATTCACTTTTGATTGTTTTCAATCATCGCCTAACGAAATATGCATACACAAGAGACCACACCAGACACAACCAAGACGAGACAACTTCAAACGAAGCATACGTTTCAAAAAGCTTTCCAAGCGTATGGCATACGCCGCATGCTCATCTCCATTTCCATCGATGAGCTGTGAGTTGATTTAAATTGTTTCCACCCGTGTGTTATTTGAAATACGAATCTTCTTGAATCTTTCGCATTTTGCAATGGAAAATGAGAAGATCTTCACAAAAGCCGACACAAAATGTGCCACATTTATTTCGTTTAATTATGGTAATGGTTCGACCATTAATATTTCTGTTTTTTGTTTCTATCTTGTCGATGTGCAAAATCTACACTATCTCTTCGTCATCTCAGCGAAAGGTAAAACAAAAATAGAGACATATTGTTTGGTGCAAATGTAGAAAACGGCCGTCGACGATATGGTCAATGGTAGCCGCAAGATGAGGAAATCCAATAATGAAATGGCTAACCAAAAACGAAACAACTCAAAATTCGAATTATTTTCCGTTTGATGACTATGTGTGGTAAGAAAATGGTCGAAAAATCGCTTCTTTGAGTGGATGACGCATTCCATCCATTCGTCCATACTCAAACGCACACAAACGGAGGGAAAGAGCCAGAGAGACACACATAAAATTTTTCAAACGATTCAATGGAACCGACAAGTAGAAAACAGTAAAATAATCGCCGCTTTATGTGCATTATGTAAAGTTAGCCGTGTGACTCTCCGTACTACTATTTATGACTTAAATACATTTTAAAGGAAATGCAATGAAACATGAGTTTAGTGTCGCCGTGCCGTTGAACATGATGAGATGCGATGGTGAATAGCAGCACCAGTGTTTGCCAGATGTTATGAATTACGGCGAATTATATCATTGCGAATTTATTATGCAATATTCGTTCAATTCTCTTTTTTTTTCTTTTTTTTTCAATTCAACTGTTTTGTCCACTCTGAATCTCAGCTATGGATGATGGTGTATAGTCGTAATTCGAAAAATGAAATCTCATGTTGTGCCTGAGCATGTTTTTACCAACGCACGTCTAACAAATAATTTTTAATGATTTTATCCCAACAGCCATTTAGCCCAGTGTGTGTATGTTTTTGGAATTCAAGTTACTATAATCGATTTGGACAAAAAAACATACATTGAAATAGTTAATTGTGAAACATTGAAAAGTAGTTAAGTTGCCAGGCGTATGACTTGAAGCGATTTAACAAAACCCCAAATTAATTGAATGTCACGTTTTCGGTTTCCGACTATCGAAGTAGAATCGTCATTGTTTCGTTGCCAACAAAATGAACAGATAAATCAACAGATAACTCATCATTCGGCAAACCCAAAGGAGCCATCAAAATATCAATCTGGCGTAAAATTTGTTTTATTCTCTCAACTCATGAAATTGCTCATCTAACTATCTTGGTTTTAGATGTTTCACTTTCACAGGTGCCACATGCCGACCGTATACAATTGTGTTGTTACCATTCATAACGATGTTTTGACGGAGATTTGTAAGCTGTCTGCTGACAAAAAAAAGTCTCAATACGACTTTATTGTGAAATGCACCCTTTTTTCCATGGACCCAAAGCCAGAGAAAATGGAAAGGCATTTTGGAGGATATATCCAAGTTTCGTTAACATTGAAAACTTTGACCAAGACGACATTCCTTACCTTTGACATGCTTCGAAGAGTTGAGAGACAATCGAAAAACCGAGACGAATTTCGTCATGAGATCAAACGGATGGAGACTTCAATCGATTCGATTTCTTTTCCCATTCGAATCATGTAGTATGAAATGAACCTTTTGCTAATCGAACAAGTGACCAAAATCTTTCCTTATTTTCACTCCCCATTTCGTCTTGTTCGTTCGCTCGAATCTGATCAAAGAATTTGATGCGTGACAAAAATCGACTTTGTTCGACTTTTTTCTCTGTGTTTCTTTATTTTTCTCGGCGACATTAAAAGAGTATCATGTGTAAAGGCGACAAGTGGATGTGGACCAAAATGGAAAAGGTTTTTTTTCTTAAACTAATTTGATCATGGTTCATCCTTGGGTGAGATAGAGTCTATCGATTGACATAAACAATGTTTATTAAACATTCATTTTCACAGCCACATAAACACAGCAACCGAGTGAAAGGGCGAACGAGAGAGAGTGAGAGAACCAATCTAACTGCATCAGTTAACGACTTTACTGAAGATCGATGGTCGTAAAAAGTCTCTCGCACAGTAAATAATTTATTAACGATATTGACGTTCGATGGCTAATAATCAAAATTATTGATTCAGCAATGGGTTTTATCGAAGATTATGTATGTGTGTGTGGTGCTGCGGCTCCGATGGCGAGCAGAGGAGAGTAATCCCGAACATGAGCGCAGTGTTACGATTTTCATCACAAGTGTGAGGCCGACACGAGTTGGAAAATAAAAATTGGGAAATAGTAATTATCGTGTATCAAAAGTGCTCATTCAAGTGTGTAATACAGTGTATATAATCTAATTGAATTAAATTTTCAACTTGAGATCTTTCTCTCGCTCTCTCTCTCCCTCTCTCTCTCCCTCTCTCTCTCCCTCTCTCTCTCCCTCTCTCTCTCTCTCTCTCTCTTGGCCGAATTTTGAATTCGTCCTCGATTTTCTGATGATTTACGATTTTCAAAATGCGAAGAAAAAGAAAACCAATAACAACATTCGCTGAACCATTAAAAAGTAAAAAGCCGATTAACACTAATCGGACGGAATGTACATTTTTTATTATAGATTAGTCATTATACTCATTATAACTTTAGTTATGTGTAATGTTTCGTTGCCTGATGAAGTTTTCTGCCGCGTATGTCGATTTTTTTCTTCTTTTTCTTCTTCTTATTTTCGTCATTAAATTTGCCATATGAGTGCGTATGAGTTCGTATGTGTTTATGTATTTGTGTCAGTAGCGACGGCGGCAGCATTCAGGTTGAGTAATTAAATAATCTCATGAGATGAGAGTTAAATTCCATCAACTTCTAATTACATTGCGAGCAGAGAATGATTTTGCGTTTTTCGAGCATATATATTTGCTTAAACATCAAATTCCCAGCCCATAAATTCACTTAAAATTTTCCATATCACATGATATATGGGATGGATGTTATATCCATTGCTGCCGTCGTCGCCGTCGCTCATTTTCTGAGATGTTTCGAAGGTAATGGAGGGAATGTGTGTGTATGCGCGCATAGAACGTTCGACAGAAAACACATGATTAAAACATTCGAATGGGATGTGTCTACAATCACATCTGTTCATCGGAATTAATTGCCAAATTCAACTATTCATCAACAATTTTGCTATTGTTTACAATTAAATGAAATAGATGCGAAGAGTATTTAAATTAAATTTTCCAACAATGAGAGCACATTAAAAATACATTTAGATACGACCTTTAGTCGATTTTCCCTCGCAAAAAATGAGGCGCTTCGTCCGGCTGTGAAGCAAATCGAAGCACCCATACATTTTAGGCTTTTCTATTTACTTTTACCTACTGTTATTGTTTCTATTATGATGATGATGGTACACATTAAATTGATAAAAAAAAGTGATGTATCCACAATGGAATTGTTCAAATTATATTCGAAACTGGGCGGCGATATGGAACAAAATACATGAGGTAAAGCATTCACTTTTATTCCTCTATGAAACCGGTACATTTCCGTGGCTAGAAAGTGATTGATGTGCTCCGGTATCAATGCTTTTTGATTTCGTGGGCACCAAGCCTTACTTATGGTCACCTTCGTCAAAGAAACATCTAAAGATTCATTTCATTTTAACGGTTCGGTTTTTTCTTTCCCCACTTTCTCTGTCACTTTCTTCCTCTTTCTTTCTCGACGTGCGTGGTTTTTCGCTTACAACGAGGGTGTGAGTCATGTTTCGTTCCTTTTTTACGTTGTCCCAATTTATATTTGCAGTCATTTCTCAGGTGGCTTCTCATATCCTTTTGGCCCGGGTGTCAAATAACTGTTAACAACAAACGCTCCTAATATTTCATGCAGCTGTGCGCGTGGGACACTTCTGGAATACGCTTCACCCGGTTTATTTGTTCGGTTAAAAGCGTCACCAAAAAAAAAACAATTTGCACATATTCAATCAACGTCACTAACGTTAACTTAATACATATTTTGCAATCTTTTACAATATAAAAGTTGTTCATTGTTTCTTTTCCCTTTTTTTTCTTGGCACAACGTAGAATCGTTTTGGCTTTTGTGTTTAGTTTTTTGCTCCTGTTGAGCGGCAACGAACTATGAAACGAGCAGCGAAATACACACGACTTGTTAAGTAGATTAGTTAGTCGATATGTGCATGTTGTATGTATTTTTTTAGTTGTTTGTTAAAAAAATAAAACCGCACAACATAAATTTTCATACTACACATTGAAAACGTCACATATATCGTGCATTAACACCAGACCATCTTAAACAACAAAATATTGAGCTATACCCGATGTAACAAATGTGCACATCGCTGCTTTTCTCTTGCTCCCAAAACAGATATTGTTTTCATGTCAAAAGAAACAAAAAAGAAGAAGAAAAACGGAGAAGCTCCAAGAAGCCAGTACAGACACTTTTTATCACATTGTGTTGTGTTTTCGCCATCAAAGATTAGAAGACGAGAATGGGAGTCACCATTATCTGAAATCACTCCATTAAATCATTTTGTGTACAGTTTCGTAAGAAATTTATAAATTGGGGTTCATCGCCATTTTCCCTTCTACATAACACACCGAAAGAATGCTCGGCACGCTACTCTCTTTTTCTATTCTCCGATACTTCGATTTTTTTTCCTGCTACTATTTATACTATTGCCGGATCAAGGGAATGAAATTGCTTTTTCTTCCTGTTTTTAATCTCAACGCTTCCTTCCCTTCACTCTCCAATGTAATCCATGTGCGTGTATATGTGCTCTTTTAATATTGACTATCCGCAGGGCCGTTCTATAGTTACTAAACCTCCATTTGTGATATAAAAAAAAGAAGAAGTAGAAAGCAAGAAAGAATGGGCGATAGAAAGGGGCTTTCACATGTTCCTCTGTGCTGCTAAATTTATATGCAATGAAGAAAAGTAAACACACGCAACACAATTGGTAATTGTGACGACCGTAAGGCTTTTTGCACCCAAATAAAGCAATAATACTAATCGATTGCCTTGTCAACTTTGCTCGAGGTGTCCAAGCTAATTGCCTATTCAAGCCACGTTGGCTAAACAATTTAAAGTGGATTACAAAACACGCGACACAATGCCACCGCTTTTTTCCGCTGCTTCAGTGTAAAAGAAGTGCTTATCGACAGCGAAAGTGAGAATGACACCTCAAACGCTCATGCTGCATCAAACTAAATTGTGTTGGAATTGCAGGTTACACTCTCGATTCCACGAGACACTATTTGGGAGAGCATTTTTATGGAATATTTTAACGGCTTCACATCTTTGAAGCAATAGCAACCAGTTTGTTGCCGACAACATTTTATCAATTATTAATATCCTAGCAACCATGTATCGAATTCAACTTATAACAATCTATATGCGTACTTTTATGTTATGACGTCAATTTTACATATGTTTGCTTTCGAAATCAAATGCCAATAAGCTCTACCGGGTCTTATTTTACATTCTTATCCCGTTTGCCATTCACTACGCAGACGGTGCCTCATGCACTGAAATTACCATTTTCATATAAAAATTATGCTGTATCTGATGAGAAGAGCATATCAAAATGCTTCCAACCAAAAAATGCGTTACTTTCGCTTGTTTAACATTGATTGCCAATAACCATCAATGCTACTGAAGATATCATAGCTCGTAGTAGAAAGAAACTATGACTTTTGAATCACTTACGATCGGCCATTTTGTTCCGGCAATTTCATTCTGTTTTTCTTTTTCGATGAAAGCAACAACAACAAAAAAAAACCGAGTGAAATGATTTTAAACATAACAATACAACGCTGTTCCACTATGTGTTCTACAAACAACATTTAAAGGAGATGAAATATTTCGATGTAATCTTATTTGAAATGGCTGAAACCATCTTAAATAGATGCAGATTTATTCTTTGGTTGTGAAAACGTTTTCCTTTATGCTGTTATCAATGAAATCAACGCAAAAATGCGCATCTGTTTGTACAAGTTGAACAATTTATATATTTTTTTGTCCGTCTGATTTTCAGTACAGAAAGCATAAAAATGAAAAAAAATGTTGATTTGATCGGTCGGAGTCTCTTCACTTTAGATCTTATGTTTGAATTTCACAGCAAGTGAGAGAGAGAGAGGAAAAATAAACATGTTTGTATAAGTTGTAATGAAATTTTCCCCAAGAACATTGGATATGTGTATATCGAAGTGTCCAGAAAGAAAAAAAACCAAATATGCGATGCAAATGAAGCCACAGCGCTGAAATCCGTTTTTCACAACCGATTTTCACACACTCACGTCGTTTAAATAATATAAACAGAATGAATATTCTGCATGTGTAATGGTTATTAGTAGCCGATATAGTTTACCTTTCGTTTGGATTTGGCCATACGTTGATCGCGTGAATTTTCCGCTTCTCCGGGCGGCTTTTTACCCCATACGGCAAATGCAATCCGAGTGTACGTGAATATTAGCACCAACAATGGAATGACAAATTGTAAAACTAGTAAGGCAATTGTATAATAATAATTATACAGTGGCTTCGGCCAATGTTCTTCGCACACGTATCTGGAATAAATACAATGAAATAAAAAACGAAGTAATTAAAGCCGAAAATTGGTTTGCATCCATTTTGGAGAAAAAAAATGCGTATGTGCGTGTGTTGATAATGGAAAAAAAGTAATCGAAAACGGTATATGACCCATCACACGTTCACACAATGAAATGAAAATATCAAAAATGTAATTAATGCATATTATAGTGATATCATGACCATATTTCTGTGTGCATTCATGCTGGGCAAAAATGCACACACAAAAACAAAGCAGTGTGTCCATAAGCAGTCAAAAGCCTACATCACCGCCATACTCTTACACGCATTTTGCTCCCAATAAATTCTGTGCTGTTAATAAATCCGCCGCACACACTCTTTCTGCAGCAAATGTTATGAGTACATTGCATGTGCAGAGATTAATTACACACATTCATGACCGGTGCTCTAGCCATAAATGGCTAACAGACCAAATCAACATGCCAAATTAGTGGTTCCACGATGAAGCATCAAGTCGAAAATACCGAGAGAGAAAAAAAACAACAGCAACAGCAGCAGCAGCTCAACTACTAAAATTACAGGCTGTTTGCGAGAGACGTGACGAATTACCAGCAAATTTGAACGAAGATTCGCTGTCGCTTTTGTTGTGTAATTCAACACGCAACACTAGTTGTGCAAAACTAACAATAAACCGAATCATTTTCCCAGAAAGAAGGAGAATAAAAGAATACAGAGGCATCGAAAGTCTTGAGTATGTGTGTATGGGTTGTATTCGGGCAATTGTGGAGAGTGTCAGCGTTGTTGTGCACAATCGTTACACGGCATCAGGTCCAATTTCCTGATGTGTATTTTATTTTATTGTTCCACTAATTCATGGGCAGCTTGTATTTTGATTTATTCATTGCACAAAATAAAAGAGCCGTACAGCGGCTCTCATATCAACGGATGACGAAGCGTCCGTTTTGTTTATGTTAACAGCTTAGACATTGCCCGCTACATGCGCCCATTGTTATGATCTGTTCAAACGATGTAGCTCATCACTGATTGCTAATTAATAATGAAAATTCAATCGAAACTTCAAATGGAATTCGGTTGAAAATTGTGAGTGTTGCGAACGTGTTTAGTCTTTTGTTGTTTGTTGTTTGTTATTACATTTTCTCTCCCTCTTGCACTCTCCCTTTGTCACATATGACGCGATCACATCAGTTGAACCTTGACATTTGGACATGAAAGGTTTAGAATCATTTTTAAAGAGCTTTTGAAATATCACTATTTATATATTAATTAATGCGTTTCGGGCAAACGTGATTTTCATGCTGTAGAATTGTACGGGTTGATATCATATTTAAGGATAGATGAAGAAATAATTAGGCTTACTTGTCGCATTGTATGTACCACTGTTCCGGTTGACCCAAGCGTGACACCAGCGGAATTGGAAGAGCTGTCAGCAGTGCTATTGCCCACACCACACAAATGATGTATTTTGCATGTCTGAAATGAAAGAAAATATAGCTTATCATCAACATTTCATCGATGGCATTTAGTTTAAAGTTCACAACGATAGAGAGTCTCACTGACTTTGACAAATTAATTTCCTATTAACTAAATGCGAACGAATGAATATTTAAACCGGGGTTTCAAATTCAAAATGCACAGTGTGGTCAATTTGTGTTGTTTGAAATTGACACAAAATCAAATTCCATTGAAAAGGATTGAATTTTTTTTATTGGCAATTCATTTAAAATTAATTTTCCAAATGTACATCTGAAGTATTAATCACGTCCAATCAAATGAACCTCAAATGTTGGTCATCAATTAAAGTACTTCCGAACAATAGCCACATACTTTTCCATATGCTGGTTTCATGTTTGAAGCTATAAAAGGGATTTTTCAAGCGAAGCAAACATTTGGCCGCATTGGTATTTTGGTTTGTCTACCATCTGCACTAAAGTGCTTTATTTTTATAAGTTTCATTCTTCCAAGCTGAATCTGAGCTTATGTTCAGTCGCAGAATCAAAACGACAATGATAATCTAAGTGATATATGCTAAATGGCTGTTCTCTTTAATTATTTATTGAGGAAAAAAATGGTTTCCATTTGGCAAATTTAATCCATCGTAAACATTCATGCATTGAATTCGATCTGTGGCAAATCTTTTTGGCATTCTTATGTATGCGAGGTTTTTTTTCTCTCTCTCTTCTGTTGGTGACTCTCTTTGTTCGCAATCAATTATTCAAGGCGGAAAAAAATGTAATAAGAAACACTGAGTGTTTTATTCAGTTTTAATAGCCTGTGACGACGAATTCTTGATTCGGCAGGTAAATTTTCAGCTAAAATCGCAGTCAGTCAGGCACGACCGGATCGAAATTGAGGCATATTCACTTTCATGGCCATTTATGATCTCACATGCACATGATACTGTTGGAGCGAAAGAGATAGACGAAAAAGAAGAAAAGATGGAAGTAGGCATCGTCGTCTTTTTTTTTCTTCGTAGGATTAACGCACGACCAATTTTTCCCAAATATTTTGTTTTCGTTTTGCCACACGCTACTGTTACTGCTGCTGCAGCAGCCCCAAGAAAAACATTCCTGTTATACATTACAATCATATTGTGCACACTTTTCGCATCGAAAAATCATTCGTTCGACGATTCCACACGAAATCGACCAAGAATTGGATCGACCCTCTCCGAATTGGCTGAAAATTTGGTTGGAGTCTTGTTTTCGGTAGAAAATGAGAAAACCAAAATCTTAGGCCTGTAAGTGGCCTACATTTCTGAGTTCACCCAGTGTAAATTTTGCAAAAAATTGAAAAAATCGAAAAAAAGGGTTTGCGCCAAATGAAAACTAACTAAGAAGTAGTTGACACATTACCAAACCATGTGTAC
>NW_022601467.1:21952143-21980559 GCF_009176505.1 Sitodiplosis mosellana | reverse complement strand
TTATACGTTATTCTTCATTAATGTAACTCCTTTAAATTAAATAAATAATATGCGCATAGAATTTATCTCAACCATTACTTATACTAAAGGGTAAAAGAGTACTATACAAAAAAAGGAAAAAGTAATGTAAATTTTAAATAACATTTGATAATGAAAATTTGATTAGCGTTTCGAGATACTATGCACTTATTTGTCGTTACTGCCACTAGTTTGAATTGAATAAAAAATATGAGCATAAAATTGAAAGCCACTCTAATTCTGTTCATGGCTCGAAAAAGTATTAGAAAAAAAACGCAGATTAGTAGCTCTACATTTCATGTAGTGCTAAAAACATATGCATATGTGTGAGTATGTGTAAAATACAGCCTGCCGCAAAACATGTTACGCTGTTGTTCTTGGGGGATCACAGGGCCCCATGGCTATTTTATATTATAACTGGACTATGATAAGAGATATCGACTTGGTGTCTATGACGAAGTTGTAGTACTCAAGCTACTCTACAACTTTGCCCAAGTAACCAAGTCGTTATCTCTTATCAGTTTCGCGGAATACGCGAGAAACCGCGAAAAACGCGTTTTTTTCCTTATCGTTTTTTCACGGAACTGATAAGAGATAATGAAATAATGAATCAGAATAATTGTATTACTCGACCAGAACTACAACTTTGCCATAGACACCATCTCGTTATCTCTTATCAGTTCCGTGAAAAATGATAAGGAAAAAACGCGTTTTTTCGCGGTTTTCTGCCGTTTCTCGCGTATTCCGCGAAAATGATAAAAGATAACGACTTGGTAACTTCGGCAAAGTTGTAGAGCAGCTTGAGTACTACAACTTCACCACAGACATCAAGTCGTTATCTCTTATCAGTTACGCGAAAAAACGCGAAAAACGCGAGTTTTTGATAATCATTTTTCGCGAAACTGATAAGAGATAACGACTTCATGTCCATGGTGAAGTTGTAGTACTCAAGCTGCTCTACATTCATTTCTGTCGAAGAGGCAAGTCTCTTACTTCTTATCTTATTGCTTATCTCTTATCAGCTTCACTAAAACGATGTGGGAAAATTTTGCGATTTTCGCGTTTTTTCGCGTTTTTCGCGGAACTGATAAGAGATAAGCAATATTTGTTGCACCAAAATTATAGCAAACTTTGAGTATTACAACTTTGCTTCAGACACTAATTTGTTATCTCTTATCACAGTCCAGATTTCATATGAAGTATCTTGCGGGCCCTGGAGTCCCCCAAGAACAGTAATATGTTGCAAATATGAAGAACAGTCATAGTGTTAACTAAAACTTCAACATTTTGTATGGGAGGTACCCGTAAACCGATTCTTATTGGCTTTAAACTTTCGGAGGTTTCATTTTTTGGAGAAAAAATAAGATTCTGAAAGTTTCATGTTGATCGCATTTGCAGAAGTTTGGTTTTTGGCCTCAATTTTTTCCAAGAAAATTTCGACAAAAATTGAGGACAAAAAACCAAACTTCTGCAAATGCGATCAACATGAAACTTTCAGAACCTTATTTTTTCTCCAAAAAATGAAACCTTAGAAAGTTTGAAGCCAATTAGAATTGGTTTACGGGTACCTCTCATACAAAATTGTCCAAAAGTCGGTAATTTTAGTCAAAATTTTGAAAATTTTGTATGGGAGGTACCTGTAAATCGATTCCGATTGATTTCAAACTTTCAGAATCTTATTTTTCTCCCAAAAAATGAAATATCAGAAAGTTTAAAGCCAATCGGAGTCGATTTACGGGTACCTCCCATACAAAAGAGTCAATTTTTTGTGGTTTTTCTTAGGGCAAGTACCCCAGGATCAAATCGAAAATGGCTCATCCTCGAACTTAAACTAAGTTTATTGGATACAAAACTTTTGGGACTTTCAGATTTGGATTATCTTAATTATTTTTTGAGTTATCGTGTTTACAAACAGCTACGACGACGACAAGGACGACGACGACGACGACGGCACACGAACGGAAAAGTGTCTCAAAAAGTGGTTTTCTACGCGTTTCATGAGTTTTTATGATGATCTAAACCAATTTTGCGAAAAAAGTTTTCGGGACCAATTCCTATACTTTCCCTTGACACGTTGTGTACGGAAAAGTAAAAGCCCCTCCGGTTTTTCGTTCGAGTCCAAGTTTTCAATTAATTTATTTTAAATTGAAAAACAAGAACCAAGAATGAATCCATATGTGCGGAAACAAATGTTGTCTTTTGCAACAACAATAGCAACCAGAACAAAAACGAAGGATAAAACAATAGGCCCGTGACGCGCAAGAATAAGTTGTGCAGAAAGTTTTAGCTGTAAGCATAAATTCAAGTCATAAGCTTTCTACGGCTGAGAATTGAATAATTTATTCCGGCATTTATGTACATTGGTCGGACTTGTTGATTAACCACTTTCGTTGATCTTGTTTATTTTTCGACTGAACGATTCTTTAAAGCGCTTAAAAATCATTATGTTGACGCATTCGCAATAATTAACACACAGTCCCACAAACACCCCATTGGTACTGTCGCCAATAGCAAGACACACAATCCAGGCACTAGCTTATGGCACCCAAAGCCGTTTTTAGCCTGAATTTGACACACTCGCCCCACACAGAGTGCAAACGTGGGGAGTGTGTGTGTACGTGAGAGAGAGAGAAACATCGACCCAAACATTCTTTTCGGTTTTGGCTTCATTGAGGCTAAACGCCGTACAGTGCACAAAAGCCATTGCCTCTATAGTTCAAACGCGTAATGTGTATGTGCGAGTAATACGTATATATTAGAAGTGAGAACTGTCAAAAATAAATGCGAATGAGTACCATACACAAAATGACACACAAAGACACACATTCTAAAAGTCTTAACGAACTTGAATCCCTATTCTTATCCCATTTCTTCCGATTATAGTCACTTTTACATGACTTGAGCACAGATTCGAACACAACCGAACTTTGAAGTAAGTTCATATGAAGTTTTAATCTCGATTTCGTATAGAATTTTTGCGATACATGTTAAACAAATACAGAAAACAATTTGACCGGCTATATTGCTTGAACAACAGCTCTAAAACTGTGATCAAATCAGCAATTTAGCACCTTTGCCGATGACAATTTTCCATTGTAACGTCAGACTCTTGTCGTTAGCTACTTTTTTTCTCTCATGCATACGCTATACTTAATCCGAACATTCAATTTGTATTTGTTTTTCAATTCACTTGTATCCACGTCGACAATTTTCGGCTATTAACAGCTTGAAAGAAGAAATGAGAACAAGCAAGAGAAGAGAGAAAAAAAAATTCCTATCAAGTTCCTGTCGAAAGGATTCATGAATGAAAAAGGACGGTCGTGTTTCGCAAACCTTTTGAAATTGAAAATTGCACGACTCAAACGTCTCCATCCAAATGAAATATTCAATTGACACCTGAACCATATTTAATTTTGTTGTTGCACCTTATAATATTACTTCATTTTTGTGCCAGATGTTGAAATCAGACAGAAGACGAGAGTGAAATAACGAGGAACAGCATGATCACCTCGAAAAATGAGCACCCAGCATTAAGTAATAAAAAAAACGCATTTTATTCGACATTTTTTTTTCTTTGTTTCTTTTTTTATAATTAAATTGCTTTTATTGGATCATAAACACTTTGAATGATGCAACATATTTTTTGACATGTCACTTGATTATATCAAGTCATATTTTGTTTTTGTTTTTGCCAAACTTTTGTTTAGTGCACAATTTTACGTCGGCCAATTATATTGATAAGTAGAACAATAGGTGTTGTTGATATGACAACGGTCGTAAGACTGTTTATTTACATGTATACGTTACATAGATAGTACACTTGCGTTAAGCATGCGTTCATGCTTGCGTTACAATATTCAATTTTCCCCTTGTGCCGTGCATTTACACATCGATTACAATCGTAATCTTACCGGATTATATTTAAGAAAACCCGAAAAGTTATACGGAAGCGCTAAGAACATTGAAATATATGCATATAAGATATAAAATGGAGTTATATGTTGTGTAAATGCTCAGTCACTCATTATATGGAATACATATAATCTGCTTGTGAGCATAGCATCAAACATGTGTACGTTATAAATGTTGTTTAGTGGTTGATTGGTAACTTAATAGAGACAGTTTTCGTTTCTTGATAAAGTTCCATGCCCTCTTCGCCACACTCACGTCCCAAACCGGATTGTTTGTAACCTCCGAACTGAAAATGTTGTGCAAAATTGAAGGAAAAAATAAACACGAAAACGGAACGACCGAAATTGAAAGCGAAAATAATGAATACGAACCGGTGTTTGAGGCGTAATGGCTGAAGAGACCGGCAAGAAAGAAAAAAAAAACCATGTTCATGTTAGATCAACGCAATTTTAAAGATTGTGTGTTAAAATACCTAAGAAACAGTTCACCCACACGGAACCAGCTTCGACGGCATTCGAAAAGATCAACGCATTTTCCAAATTGTGTGTTAAAATACCGGCAGCAAGTCCGTATGTCGTGGCGTTGGCACGTTCGATAGCCTCATCCAATGTTTTGAATTTCAAAATGGATTGCACCGGACCGAAAATCTATTGAATAGTAAATGAAATGAAAAACGTATACAAATTGAATTAATCGGATGTTATTTACCCCCAAAAGGCATATTTATTTAATGACATGGGTTAAAAATGGACTTTCTCATACCTCTTCTTTGGCAATGAACATGTTATCTGTGACGTCTGAGAAAACCGTAGGTTCGATGAAGTATCCACAATTTCCGATACGGTTTCCACCGACCTGCAATTTAGCACCTTCTTTCTTGCCGCTTTCGATATAACTTAAAACTTTGGTAAAGCTTTCATCGTCAACTTGTGGACCTAGAATGATATTATGACAATGTGTTTTTAATGCGTCAATTTCGGAAGGGAAAGAGATATAGGTGAATGTATGCTCGGCGATTTTCTCATTAATGACTGTGCAAAATGGGAGAAAAACTCTGTAACAAACAAACCTTGTTGTACCGATGCATCGAACGGACTTCCAACTTTGCGTTCGCGTGCCAATCGCGTTGATTCGGCAACGAAAGCATCGAAAATTTTCTCGTGCACGAATGTACGTGTACCAGCGCTGTTTAGAAGGAGTAGAAGAAAATGAACCAAAAACATTAACAATATGAGTTAGATGCGTACGTGTGTGGGAAGTCGGCAGATTGCCTTCTTAATTAATTATTTTGTCCATGTCGAAATTTGATTTTATTCGTCGTTCTCGCAGAAGAACGAAGAGATTTTGTGTGTGTGCGCCAGCTTTTCGGCTGATTCTTTCCTTTGATTCTGAGTGTAAAAGGTTTGTCGCGCGTCAAAATTAAGCGGAAAAGTGGCTTTTCGAACGTCAAAGTGTCGAGTCAGAAGAAAAAAACATGTGAACTGTGCGCGAATGTCGGCAAAAAGAACAAGAAGAAAGAGTATTTAATTTCACATACCAACAGCATTGACCATGATTTTCAAAGCATGCTTCGTGTGCGATTTTCGCTGCTTCTGAAATTTCCACGTCATCCATGACGACCAGCGGACTCTTACCTAACGGGCAAACATAGCAAACATAAATGAAATTCCGTTCAGAAATAAATCAAATCAAATCAAATGAAATGATTTGTTTGTCTCGACACTGTCTCTTTTTCTCTCTCACTCTTACGTTCGTTTACGTACCACCCAATTCCAAGGAAACTTTCTTCAAATTGGAGTCAGCGGCTGCTTTGGCAATGATGCGACCCACTTCAGTCGAACCGGTAAATGCAACCTTGGTGATTTCTGGATGAGAGGTAATCGCACCGCCAGCAGTCGGTCCATAACCATTAACCACATTCAATACACCTGCGGGGATTCCAGCCTCAACCGCAAGATTGCAAGCGTGTAATGCAGACAATGGGGTTTGTTCGGCTGTACGGATAATGTACCATAATTTAAGCAATGACATTTTCAATGCTTTAACAACAACTCCATCAATACAAACCTGGTTTTAAAACACTGACGCAGCCTGTTGCCAAAACCGGTGCCCATTTCCAAGCTATAAGGATATGATTGCAAAACATTAAATTTAATTTCACTTGGAATTTTATTTTTGATGACTTATTCATGAGTCGAATGTCTTACAAAGCATGAGCAATCAAGAAAATATACGTACCTAGCATAAGCAACGGATAATTCCATGGGATAATTTGTCCCACAATTCCGACTGTAAAAAATTAAATCCATTGAACTAATGCTTAAGTTAATTAATAAATAAATCATAATTAATATATTTTTATAAAAACCTGGTTCTTTGCGTGTGTATGCAAAATTGCCGCCATCCACTGGGACTGTTTTGCCGCAGGCTTTGTCACACCAGCCGGCGAAGTATCGGAATGTTGCAACACAACCATACACATCAAAGATAGCTTTTTGGAATGGTTTGCCATTATCTAATGCTTCCAAATTGGCTAGGATGTTGATATCACGCTCGAACAAATCGGCCAATCTATCGGCAGCGAAAGGACATTGACGAATAAACGAATTATTTTAACACAATTTTTAGTGACAGACAGATTATCAAACTTACTTCCATAAAAGTTTTCCTCTGGCAGACGCATCCAATTTACGATACTCTGAACCTCTTTTAAAGGCTTCTTTGGCCGCCGCAACAGCAAAATCAATATCAGCCTAAATACAGAGATGAAGAGACAGTGGGAAACGATGAAAGGAAATAAGCACATGCTCAGACAAACAAACCGAACAAAATAAAAATGAATCAAATCAAATAAAATCATCATCTCCAAAGAGCCGAAAACTCATTTCATTCAATCACAAAATCACTTTGACTCATTGCGACTCAAGCCGCAAAAGATACGTGTATTCCTTTGACATCTTGATTTGCGTTGGCCGTGCCTCACCATTTATTTGAGTGGAAAATTTTTAAAACAATTTTCTAGCACTCTCTCTTGCTCTCTGTCTGTCTCATACACACACACACACACACACACACACACACATTGAACGATGCTAATTACCTTATCACCTTCGGCAACTTGAGCGATCACTTTACCCGTTGCTGGATTAATGCTTGGGAACGTCTTGCCCGACACAGCATCCACAAATTTATTATTGATGAATAGCTACATGAATGAAAGTAAAAACAAACAACACAATGGTTAGAATCACATTCTATTCCATGGCATTTTCGATTGGATAAACAATTTTTGGTATGTTTTGTGTATACAATCGGTATGTTTGAAACGAAAGGAAAACGAACAGCACGAGGCTACTTTAAATGTTTTACACGAAAAACACATTCAGCTTATTAAAATTCCGGTTCGGTATTATTCAAAATATCCCTACTGATACACACATACACAAAATCCATGATAATGTCCAGAACAAATTTATTACCTTAGTGTATTTAACTTCAACGTTTGGATTGGCCATTTTTGCTTAATTCTTTCTTTCTTTCTAAAATGAAACAACAAATACACACAATTTTCAGTAAACGTTCCAATTCAACAGCTGTTTTACTGGGGATAAAATCACATTCAGTTCAATCAATCACACAAAATGCTCGCTTAACAGTTTGTCTTTTTTTTTCACAACGTTTTGCAAATTCTATTTTTAGTCATCGCTTGTTTCTGCACATTATGTTCGGTCGAGTCTTATCAGTAATCGAAAAAATGGAATGTCATAATTTTGAATGCGTAAATTATAAAAACGAATCAAATAAAACAACACCAGCAGCAGAAAAAATACGAGCAGCAAAAACATGCAGATTCATTCCTTTTTTTCTGTGTATATTTATCCCACTGTCTAGCGAACGATTTGACTAAGCCTAAAGTTGTTGTTGCTGCTAATTCTGCTGCTGCTGCTGTTGCTATTGATTTTTTCCCTTTTTGTAGCCGGCAGCTTCAGTGATTTGTTGATATATAAAAACACATTTTTTCCTCACCCAAATGTTTTAACTGGAACCGGTGCTGTTGAAACACAAACTAAAACACACTCCGTGTGCGGATTGTTTAAATAGAAACGATATGTGCCTACTCATTCAGAGTAAATACAAAACAAATGCTAGTCGGCGGCTTGATAAAGATATCTTGTGCTCGTATTGTGTGCGATAGCGATCACACTCTGAAATGTATTGACTGTGAATGTGTGCAAATTTGCACCGCATGCCACGCTCAGAACGAAACTTCATTTTTGACACTTGTCAGAAAGAACACGAAATGAGCAACAAACCAATGATTGAAAATGTGCATGGCTGAATGGTTGACAAAGCCCGCTTTTGATCGTAATCACATTTAATCAACTATTTACTTACGTCATTTGGAACAAGTTGTAGCAGACCGAAGTGTGTTATGTCGTACTCACTTGTTGCCACATTCAAGCGATTTGCATTCCAAGTTTCTACCTTCCAGGCAATATTTACACTCATGATATTTACCTCATTTTTAGTGCCATAATTTGCAGCTGCCGTTAATGCGTTTGATTCTAAAATGAACTGTTGTGACTGTGATTTATCGTAGCATAATCAATTGCTTTTAAATTCTCGTTTGTTGATTCTATTCAATTCCCATGCACAAATACAAAATGAAACAAAACAAACACCAGATATTTTTGAGTCGAAAATATTCTCGTGAAGTGCCGGCATTTTTCTGAGGCTGTCAATTATTTTCTGACTTCGTTCCAGAACATGATTCTTCTTCAATTTACTCATTACTGTTTCGAGGTATTTAAAGAGCTGCTCCTTCAATTGCGTGTCTTAGTGGTGCAAAGTTATGGTCTATTACGGATTACGATCAAAATCGTTCAGATGTGAAGCGGGCTATTTATGCAGAGATGGCCAACGGTCAATAACCATAAAAGTTCTATTCAAGGCAGATTCCGCCATACAATTTGAAGATTTTAATTTTTCACATAGAAAAATTGTATGGATTGAATTGTGCCCATCTCAGCTTAAACCAGAACTTGACCTCTAAACAGATGTGCACGTAAAGCGTGATTTTTACGCCGTGAAATTAATTCCAAAAAATGGAAGTTAATTCAATGTATATTGGGCATTTTTTCTGAAAAATACAATGAGACGCTCGTTATCGGTATGATCAGCTTTAAAATTGTAATGAACTGGTAATGCATAGATCTAAAGTATTTCATTTTGTTCCACTCGTACTTGAATGTCACCTAAGATTAAGCATTTTCTCATTCTTCGTGTGTATCTGTCGAGTAAAAACGGCCGAATTTTATATTTAGCTTAGACGATGAAGTGGCAGTGACGTTGATGTGATTTATCTAGATGCATGCAAGCATTTGAAAATTTATTGGTCGAGACAAAGAGACAGACAGAGAGATTTGTACCAAGCATGGTTGTTGAATGTCATTCAATGCCACTAAGCTGTCGAAATCTCTCTCCGGCTGTACGGCAAACAACAGAACCAACACTGAACATGAAAATGACATGTTCAATTGTGTTTGTTTTATTAGTTTCAACTGTGCCGCTACGAGAGGTCACTTCTGTCGTTTCTTGTTTTTATGTTACATGTAAAATCAATGGTATTAGACGAGGATAGTACCAAGTAAAAGAAACCGAAATAGATGGAACAGCAATTAGAGTATACAAACAATCAATCAATTGGATTCTGTATAATGTGTACTGGTCGTCTTTATCGTTTAAGAACGAGAGCAAGAGAATGAGAGTTTTCTATTGCTCTCTCTCTCTCTCTCTCTCTCTTCATGCTCTGCTCCGCTCTAATCTCTATACAGTCGATTTTATTCATGAGTCACTCTAACCCGCGGAAATTTTTCTGCATGAAAGGAGAATTGCCGAATAACATTAAATACTACTGTGTCCAAAAAGTAAGGTGACATTGCATTTAAAATTTAGCGCGCTGGGGAATTTGAAAAAATCCTTTTATTTTTAGGTTGGTAGGACTATCTTTGACATCCCTGCCAAATTACACGTCAAAATATTCATTAGTGTTTGAGATACGCTTCGTTTTGTGGACTGCTAAAAGTGAATTTCTCGTTTTTTGCGATGTCGAAATTTGTTGATCAAAGAATTTGCATTAAATTTTGTTTGCGGAATCAATTTTCTGCTGCGGATTCGTTGAGGATGGTGCAGAAAGCCTTTGGTGATGAGGCTATGTCGAAAAAAAATGTTTACAAGTGGTATAGTGAGTTCCAAGCAGGCCGTGAATGTGTCGAAGACGAAGAGCGTGCTGGGCGACCATCAACCTCAACCGACGAAGCTCACGTCCAAAAAATTAAAGATTTGGTGTTGGAAAACCGTCGATTAACGATTAGAGACCTTGCTGATGATATTGGCATATCGAAAGGCTCAGTCAATACCATTTTGAAGGATGTTTTGGGCCTCAAACGCGTCAAATCTCGACTGGTACCGAAATCATTGAATTTTTTGGAAAAAAGGTGTCGAGTTGACGTGTGTGAAACAATGCTTTCTGACTACATTGACAAGACGAAATGCATGATCACTAGAGACGAGACTTGGATCTATGCTTACGACCCGGAAACAACCGACCAATCGAGCGAATATCGTGCCAAAGGTGAGCCGAGACCAAAAAAACCGCGCCAAAGTCGCTCAAAAATCAAGGTCATGTTGACTGTTTTCTTCGATTATCGGGGTGTTGTGCATTATGAGTTCCTTCCCCCGGGTCAAACAGTCAACAAGGAATATTATTTGAGTGTTATGCGTCGTTTGCGTAACGCTATCCGCCAAAAGAGGCCGGAATTGTGGAAAGACAACTCTTGGTTTTTGCACCATTATAATGCATCGTCTCACAATGCGATCATTCTTCGTGAACATTTCGCCAAAAACTCGACTCATATCGTTCCACAACCACCGTATTCACCTGATTTGGCACCGTGCGACTTCTGGCTGTTCAACAAGCTCAAAAGACCGCTCCGGGGACACCGTTTTGAGACGATAGAGCAGATTGAAGCCGCAGCGAAGACGGAGCTGAGGGCCATCCCTGAAGTCGACTTTTTCAACTGTTTCGAAGATTGGAAAATCCGTTGGCATAAGTGCATTGTATCGGGAGGGGATTACTTTGAAGGCGATGAAATTGATTTGGAAGAATAAATAAAGAATTTTCAAAATAAATGCAATGTCACCTTACTTTTTGGACACAGTAGTATTCATAGAGCATCAACCACGATATCATTTAAATCATGATTGTTTGATCTGTTTTCGTTGTTCGTCAATTTTTACTCATGATATGTATTACGTAGTCGTAAATTGTAGCGTAAAATATACAAATTGAATTGATTGAGCTGCTCGAAAGAGCAAAAGTGTAGAAGACCGGGAGAAAAGAGAGAGAGAGAGAGGGAGAGAGAAAGAGAAAGAGGGAGTAAGTGGATGTGGGGAATATTGTTAGAATATCGAAAATGGTATGATTTTCGCATGAATTGCGTACCGGATCGTTGTCACCGAAAATATATACACCATGAAACTGGAATATCATGACAATTTTGCAGGTCAAGGGTAACAATAAATTTAACTTATTTTCGATATAGATGCATACAACTGTAAAATCCATTTTTGCATATCATCCATCGCTCCCACCATTCGTTCATTGTTTCTTCTCGTGTTTTCTATTCAATAGTTTGGCGATATGTGCAAAAAAATAATGCGGAACGAATCGGCTAATGCACAATAATTCACAAAGTGGATTACATAGTCCGTTATCAAACGTCAGCCTATTCTTTTTGCATAAAAATAGCAAAACATTCAATTATACGTCAAAATGTTTGGTTGTTAGCTCAGGCCTGATGAGTATATTTTCCCGAATTAAAATGTATTTGTACGAATAAGCTATCAGCAAGTGCACTTGTACACTTGATAATCGCAAAGCTGCTTAATACATAGAGGACATTCTCGAAAAGCCGTTGTTGTCTTTTTTCTCATGTTTATTTTGTAGTAAACAAGAACGTCAAACATATTCGTTGTCGTTTCAAATAGTTAGCTATTGTCGTATCTACAAAAGTGATATACAATTTTGTTTTTCATTTTAATGCAACACTACCTGATAAGCGACTGATATAAGCCTATCGAGGCACTCGAGTGCGTATATTTTGGATGGACAAATATTGTGAACAACACTTGATGTCGAGATTTCTCAATCTTCCTTTATCAAGACAGATTGTCACCCAAAAAATGCGCCGTCCACTAGCCAAACAGAATGATAAAAAATGCTTACCCAGCCCCAGTTGTGAGGACAACAATCAGAGCTGCTATTTTAAAATGCTCGAAAAATGCCATTATATATGTGTAAAACTTACCGAAAAATCTACTGAATCATTTGGAATTGTTTCGGAATACTTTTTCTCTAGCACTTTTTTTCTGTTCGCCACTCCAGGACAGATGCTATCAGTTCAACTATTGAAATACGTGCTATTTTTTCGAAAGGTTTTCTCGATCGTGACATAACTAAAAAGCAATCTGTATTCAGGTTTCGAACCTTTTGAATTGATTTAGTTATTTTCACAAGCATTTTAACAAAAATGAATCAATTTACACGTGAAAAAGCCCAAAAAAATTGCGTGACAATGTATGCACACCTTTTTGCGTCACTGTTTACGGCAACATCGCAACAACAACAAAATGAATCGCTCAACATTATTACTCTCGTTTAATTTGCATTTTCGTCCCACAGCTCTATGTCGTACGGCAATATTATTTTGCTTTTGCTACTGTTGAAGCAGTCTTAATGTCTGATACCATTTTTTTTTTTCAAAAACAGGTTTGGAATATTGAAATTGTTTTTTATAGTATTGGGAAATGTGATTAGATGAAAACCAAGCATATTATGAAAGTAATAATGACAAATCACATTTTGATACTTGATAGGCGTTAACTTTCAGACCGAGTACATGACTTGGTCGGGTTCCTGAATTTTGATGATTAGCGACACGGATAATCTGTAGATGATTACATTGTGATTGTAAATAATTTACTTTCAATACTTTTTAATCTATTAAATTATAAATACAGATAAGAAACAATGACGATATTCCCAAGCTGGGTTAAGAATATTGAAAATGGTTATTTCTTTTTAATATTTGGAACTGTGATAAAAATCGAAAATATTATGGGAATAATAACGGCTAATCACATTTTTAAGATTGATAGACGCTAACACTCGAGACGAGTACATGATTTGGTTGGGTAACTGGGTATCCTTATCTTGACGATTAGCGGCACGGATAATTCATAGATAATAACATTCTGGCTGTAAATAATTCAATTTCAATACTTTTTGATCTATTAAATAATAAAACCAAACAACACAAGTCATGGCTTTCATAATGTATTTCATTGACGTACAACAGTAATTTGGCATCAGTAAAGGGAAAATAAGTGTTATTGAAAATAAGAGTGTCTCTCAAATATGCACAGAATTATCGATTGAATATAAATAACGATGTAAATGAACTGCAACTTTTTCTTTAATAAAAAAAAATCTGCATCTCAACCGTACCCTCGCATGATAATTAGAATTAATTAAAATGCATAACGTTATGTCCATAATGAGTATGGTATCGATATCAGTTTGTCAATAATTAATCAGATATACGAAGCAGCTACCACTGCTGCGACGTAGAATCCAAATGACTGTTGTATTTTGTATATATACATAAAAACCAGTCACAAATTCTACGTGGGCATCAGAGCCGTGCATAAGGAGACCTCTTTCGTTCTAATTCTCATAAGCTTTAAAGTAGCTTAAAGTCAACCAGTAACTCACAGTTACAATCAAATATGCCATCTATGTAGAAGCTTTTTCATCTTCCTCAAACGATTTCATAAACAAGAAAATGTTTGAATTTGATTTTTGATCAACGATAACCGAATTTAAAATAAAATCAGTTATCGAATGATGACTGAACATTCACTCGTTCATGGGTATTTTTCATTAAAAATTATCCTTTTAGTTTTTTATTTTATTTCTTTAATTTTCTTAATCATTTTATTGATTATCATTTATTATCAATTTGGAGTTTGTTCTGAATTGGAATAGCTTTGGCTATCATGTTCTGATCAAAATTGATATCTCTGCCGAAAATGCTATCCCAAAAATGATCACTAGAAATAAATTAATTCAATCAGAAAATAATTTATTTTATGTAAATGAGTGTTATTAAAATTTGACTATGAACAAGTTCATGCATCAAATCTTCCCACATTTCGGATTAACGATGCCTTACGAGACGCTATTCTAAAAGAAAAAAAAACGACGCAGTTTTAAATACTGCCTTTGATGTTGCAACGGCTCCCGACGATGGTTTGGCATGAACATGGCAAGAGCTAGACTCTAAATCATCCATACGTTTTAAATGAAAATACTGAGGAAAACATTTGACAAGAAACAATTGTTTTGTGCTGCAATGTTCGTTGAGTTTTTTTTTAGATTTGATCAATCATCCACAACACATAGGGAACAATTAGACACATCCCGATAGCGAAACGGGTATCCATTTTGAAAATGAAGGACTATAACGAAATAATAGATGTGCTAACATTCGGAAAGACGTAAATACTCTGTTGAATTCTTGTAATGATTTTGAAATGACCTCACGGGAAGAAAAATGTTTTTGTCTATTTTGAAAAGTTAATTTACTTTGATCACCAAAGAAATGCAAACCATGAAATTTAGAGAGAAAAAAAATTACCTGTCTCAATTGTTATGTAAAAAACACCTTCTTTTCATTTGAAACTTGATGGCACACCTTATTATTAGTCATTTTAAATAGTGTTGATATTTTGTTAAATTTTTATTGCACCTCATTAAGTGCTACGATTCCATTTTGTTTCACATTCTTTTACCGCTTTGAACTTGTCAGTATTTGCACTCTTCATTCATTTGCACTCTTTTTTTCCTTTGTACATTGTTGACATTTTCTGAGTATTCGGACAATTTTCAGCAATTATTTTATGATGTCAAAACAAAGCACAGAACTCAAACAAAAAATAATGACAGTAAAATATCTTGCCTTTTTCAATAAAAAATATATTTCATGCAAAATGCTTTCCTGTTTGTTTCCTCATCACCTAAAACAACATGGACTTTTGACTAAACCATCTACCTACCCAAAATAAGTTTCCTTCCTTGTGCACTGCAGCAAATTGGTTGAGGTTAGTTTTAACTCAGCTCTCAAAGCATAAACAGTCAAATCGACCGATTGCAAATCAAAATTTCATCTGTTTTTCGTTATATGAAAATATAAAACATATTTCGAACAGTCAATACTAGAGTTGAACACATAAAAATTGACCATGAATAAAGTGTCATTGGTGTGTTTTGCATTGTTAAGCATCACCAATTCGTGTGTGCAGTCTGCACCATCAAAAAATGAGTTTGGTTCTGACTTTGAGAAGCAAAGCAACAGCTTTGCAGTGATTTACAACAATGTTTTTAAAAGTAAGCATTCCAACCAACCCACATTCCAACCTATGTGTGTATTCCACTTTTTAATACTATTTTTGGGATCTCTTTCAGAATATAATATTCAATTTTGTCCAAAAATTTACGCACCTACATCAACCCGTCACGTTATCGACTTCGCATCGCAGTTTATTATTTATGATGAGAATACCACAGATATACTGGAGACGTGTTGTAAGTCAAATTTTCAATGTGGCGAACAAAAAAGACGCGAACTCAATAGCACTCTGATTGAAAAAAATATACGGCACTGTGAATGTGAAAATGAGTTCCGCCAATGTTTACAAAAGTCGGATTCACGCTCAGTTGAGAGATGGGGCGATTATTACTTTAGACATACGACAAAATGCTATACGATGAATCACCCAATTATTAAATGTGACGAATTTGAATACTTTTATCAACCAAAGACAAACAACATCCAAGTGGACAAGTGAGCGGAGCCGTTCGATGCGTGGAATATAAATTGGATGAGAGCAAGCCAAAAATCTATCAAACATTCGAACTACCATTTTATTACGGTGCCTATGATTCGAATGATTTCAAATTGCTGGGAGACATAGAACATGCATTTACAAATGGTTCAACCATTCAAAAGAAACTATTCGTTAATTTTGGTCTTTTATCATATCCACTCAATTAACGTTTATTGCAAATTTACACTAGATTTTATTCGATTACTATTCTCTTCAATTAAATGTTTAAATTAAAAGAAAACATGTTTCATGTAATAAAGTTTCAAAGTGAAAATAATTTCAAACGCATCCATTTGTATGGTATTTTGTTTTTTTCATCAATGAATATTTTTTCAAACTTATGCATATATACTAATCGTCTGTTTGCTTGAATATAAAAAAATTAAATTCAATCATTTCGAATAATTGAACGATATTTTCGTGATGGATAACCTTTTGCTTTGATATTTTTAATCGCATAAATTGATCCGCTTCCTTCTGAATTATCCAGGTAAAGTTTACCCGTAGACAGTTCGAATGGAACCCGTTGTGTGGCCACAAATAATGTATCCCAATGGGGTCCACCAAATGTAATCAATGATACACCCTTAACGGGTAAATAAAATTCTTTCACCTTTTTCGATGTTCTGAAATTATAGAATTGATTTGCATTACAAATGTCATCGATTTTTCTAAGAGCGTGTTATGCAAATTTGACTTGGAAACCAGTGCCGGTATTCTAACACCATTCCGAACAATTTGTTCGGAATTATTACGAGCGATCAATTGTATTTTGGAATGTGGTATCCAAACGTTATATATGGATTTGTCTCTTTTTCATTGATTGAACGTTTGGTTTCCACCTTCCAAAATACAATTGATCGCTCGGAATAATTCCGAACAAATTGTTCGGAATGGTGTTAGAATACCGGCACAGAGAGTAATATGATTTTTGTACTGCAAATGCGTTAAAACAATGCAACGCATACTCGTCAACAGCTGAGCTCAGCAACTGACATCAGTTAGTGCTGCTGACATCAGCTCATAACACGCTTTGATTTTTCTGTTCAATTCTTTGAAAATCTTTCTACCTTGGATCTACTTTTACAACTTTTCCGCCCGAATAGTAAGCTATATACAAACACCCGTCTCGATCGATTGTCATGCCGTGCGGCATCACCAAATCACTCTCTGGATTTTCAAGTGTATACACAATGCGTTCATCATCTAAAACAACATGCAATAAATGAATTTTCGTTAAGAAAAACTGCTTTCAAATTCAAATAAAAATAGAGAAAAATAAATTCAAATCGATATTTACAAATATTTCCGGTTTTCGGATCCCATTTAAACTGTCGAATGACACGACCGCAAGTATCACATAGGTATAAATATTTATTTTTCACATCCCAATCGAATGCACCAGAAACTCGGAGGTGTTTATAAATTGGCCTGGTATAGTGATAAAATGCTGCATTACGTGTACCCGGTGATTTTGAGCACATATTCACACGGAATGATCCACCATAAAATTCATAATTCGGAGACATTTTACCATAGTCCCAACCAGTTACTGGATTGTTTTGTGCCGGTTGCACAGTAAATTCATCTTGATCAAATTTCGCTATCTTCTCCTTTCCGTTCCATTCAATTATGGCCACAGTAAAATTATAGCAAATCGCGAATTTGTTTTTTTCACCTTGCACTGGAATGATGAATGATGTGATTATATTATCTTCTATGGTTGCTCTGTAGGTTCGTTTTTTATGGAAATCAAATCGAAGAATTTGACGAGCGGCATAATCGGTGAAATAGAGGCTGTGTGTTGCAGCATCATAGTGCATATAATACGGTTGCGGCCATTGTTCGTCTGAGATGAGAGTCAATTCGTACCCATCACAATGGCAAATCTACAATTTTAGAAGAAAAAAATATAAGAGAAAATGATAAAATGGTCTTTGAAAAATGTTGATTCTATTGAGTGTACTTACAACAAAACAGCTGAGAATCACACAAATTGTGAACATTTTCAAGAAGAGCTGAAACATCGATTTATCGACTCCTCGACTTCTAGATGAATATTCTTAATGAACAATTGACGACTGAGAGTGGCGTATATACTTTTCTTTGCAAAATAAGATTGAAAACAGTGATGTTGGGAAATCCAATACGGCACGTGCCTCTGTACAGAGCATATTTGCCGCGTAGTAATAAATTTATGATTTTAAAATCGCATCACAGTTGTTATAAACAAGGTGCGAATGGGGCAATCTACATACATTTCATTTCAGATTTAGTTCAGACAGTAACATTTTATTTACAATGTGTGATATCAATAAGTCCGTGCTGTTTATATCAACTCAACGTCGATTTCATTTTCAGTATTAAAAATAGTACATTTCTTAACAGGCTTTAAGTCATATAGCATCACCGTTTACAAGCTTAATTTACACAAAAAATCGAATTTCTCATGCTGAATCATAAATCCGATGATTTTTAATTAAATTTTACATTACTTTATTGTTGAAAATCTTTAAAATGTACATGATTTGTTCCTAAATGCGATTTGTTCGTAAATAATCTTTATCGTCTTTGTCGAGATGTGTTTCAAAGAATTCTTCGACCGTGTCGGTATTCCATTTGGTGATTGACAGAGTTTCAACGACATTATCGTGGTCGTCAAGCAGTTTGACAATTGGATCGGCGCCGCGCATATATTTGATGACCAAATTTGGGAATTTAGCTGGTCGATCACTTTTGATGAAGGCTTGAATTTGTGGATATGCACCGAATTTGCACGTGCACACTTCTAAAATTGCTTTTGGGAACCGCTTTGATACCGATGACACATCATCTTTCTCACAACATTCATGGCAATGCTCTCTGAATGGTGGAACAACCAACATATTAATAAGAGATGAAAAGAACATTAGGAGCAACACACTTACTTCAATTCACTTAATCCAAATGTTTCCAATTTATCACAAGACGAACACATCAAATGTGGCTTGATGAAACCCAATTCACGACAATCTTGTGTACTGAAATCGGCATTTGTTGTCTAATCAATGAACAGTGAAGCAAACAAACGTTTTATAACTTATGCATTTTTGAATTAATTTTGATTGATTGATTATTACTTACGGCTACGAGTATAGCTCCAACACAGATAAATAATAATATTTTCATTTGTTCTTCCATTTTTTTTCTCGGCAGAGATTTTGTTGTTCGTTTCTTATTTGCTAACTATTTCTACTACTATTGACACGACAATCAAATACATGACATGACAATCACAGCATTACTGTGATTAGTTGCCACATTTTACCGAAAGATGTCATCACTAGCAACGGATTCGGTTTGAGATCATGTATTTTATAGGTTTTATTGAATAATAAAGAGAATCAATTATGAAAATTCAAACGAACTTCTCTATCGTTTCTAAAAAAAATTCTTTCTATTTAGATTTGAAAGCTAAAAAATTGGAGAAAAAATTAGAAAAAAAAAACTCTTCGACTTTCGTCGAACTCGTAAGTTTGCTAATAGGTAGCAAATTGGAATATATCTGTTTTGAATGTTAGATTGTGAATTGGAAAATGACTCATGTTGTGATAAAAAATAATAAAATTAATAATTCAGGTGGGCAAACCACAGCACACTATCGAAGCATAATGACTGGAAAACAAAAGAATTTGTCACATGACTTTGAAATTAATTAGCGTATTAAATCTAATTGGCGTTATATTCCAAATAAACAATATTGATGGGCGCTCGAAAGTCGGAAGATTTTTGGCGCTCATCACAGAATGGAACCGGCTTCATTTTTTTTTCTTCTTCAGTTTGTATCGTTAATGTAAATAAACAGATGTTGAGTCACTTTGGATTTTATTGTTTATATTGACTCAACATTCCCACACTGGCGCGTCGCTAAATAATTGTTGTATTTAAACACAATTAGGAAGATGAAGAGCAAACGCTAGAATGGAATGAAGAATGTCGTGTAATTGAACGAGTTGAAGAAAGCATTCTATATTTTTCATTGTTTTTGGAAACTTTCAAAATGCTAATATCATTTATATCCCTTTCCCAAACCAAACTCCCGACGATTCGACGATCACACCTGCAAAAAAAGTTTTCTTATTTTTTCCATAATGAAAACATTCTTTTGCCTGATGTTGTCACTTTCCATTTTGTTGATATCATTTACAAAACGGTGTGAACGGGTGAGGAGTAAAGGAAAAATTTGAATATTGATCAAAATGACGTCGTGTTTTTGCGTGTTTACATACATCCAAAGTGTTTTTTTTTGTTTTTGATATTTGCTTGATTATCATTTCAATTATCATGTGGTTTTGAAGGTGCAAATTTGTATCTAAAAAGGATAACAATCTCCCATTCCCACCTTCTCTATTCTTGGCATTTTTTTTTCGGCAAGAAGAACGCAAATTCGGAAATATATAAACCGATGCTGCTACTTTTGTAATCAGTTCAAAGACTTACCATTCCGTGATTACTTCTTTGAAAGACTTTTATTTTGTGTGTAAAAATGTTGAAGTTGGTAAGCAAATTTGAATAATTTTCTGATTTTTTCTGGGTAGAATTCAATTTTGAAATATTACTGGGATTTTAATTGAATTCATTTTTAGCTTTTCATTGCGACATTAATTGTGTATGCGGTATCAATTCCGCTGGACGATAATTCAAATCCACCAAAGGATGATTCAAAAGATTTGACGGACTTTAGCTCGGATGGAACTGATGACCACAAATTTAGCAAACGCAACAGTCTTGCTGGCGCAGCACATGCTTTGGCTGTGAAATCCGAAGCAACAGATGATGAGAATTCGAAAAAACCGAAACGTGACGTCGATACTGACACAGATCCCGATCTAAAAATCGACGAGCCTAGCAAAAGCGATAGGAAAGTTCGTGATGTTTCAAAAGAGAAATCACCTCCGAAACCAGAGCGTGAAAGTCGAGATACTACAAATCAAAAGGAGCCGCCCAAGACAAATCCACATCGTGTTGCTCGTGATATAATAAAAGATAAAAAACCAAAACGTGAAGCACTAGACACACCCGACTCAAGTAAACCAATTCCACAGCCACCAAAATCAGCTCCAAATCACAAACGGGACACTGGTGGAGACGATCCAAAAAAGCACATCGACGATGACGATGATGACCATAAACGTCTATCTCGCTCCGCCGAACAAAAAGACAAAACTCCTGACCACAAACCCAAACGAGACACCAATGAAGACGATGGAACCAATCATATTGACAAAAACGATAGCAAAACTCAACGGAAAGTTCGCTCAGCGGATGAAAAAAAGAAAACACCCGAGTCAAAAACCAAACGTGATACGGGAAGAGATGATCCAAAAAAGCATTTCGACAACGATGACGACGACAATGATGATCATAAGCGCGTATCTCGTGCAGCAGCTGAAGACAAAGATAAAAGGCCTAAGCGTGAAACAACGGAGCCGAAGCCGGATTCAAAAGACGCAAGGAAAATACCTTTGTGGTGAATCTAATTCAAAGGGAAAGCATTAAATCACAACGGCAACGGAATACTATTCAGAGAAAACAAATCCTCTCAAATGCTAATATACAGTAGTTTTTAGTGATAAAATTGTTATTTCGATCGAGCTATACATACATATGATGGAATAAAATCGGTCACATTTGCAACAGAATCGTGTGCCTTTTTTTTCATATGGTGTGATTGAGTGCAGTGAGAGAATAGTTGCAATACACTTGAAATTAGGGCTCGGTCTCCTGCCATATCGTATACATGACAGTCAAAGCTGTGTGCACGTGTATGTGTTCGCCCTACTGTCACATATCGTATTCCAGCTGTCAACGTTTTGCCTGACAGCAACTCAAATGAAAACGAGAAATTCCAATTTCATATTTGTTTTAAATAATCATAGGTTCTGTTTTCTCTGCAGTTTTAAATCTGGCAATGGTTTTGTCTGGTTATCCTTCAAAAGAATTTTCGTATGAATTATCAGTCATTATTGGTCATCCGGTATAAGGCATCAACTTAGGCCGTGTACACGAGTTTCAATTTCGAGTCATTTAAGAGGTGAATTGAAAGAGTGCATTTTATTATTGTTGCAATGTTTCTTGTGATTTATTTTTGAAACCCAAACAACAAAAACACACAAACATATCCAATACATCTGCTATAGATCTTAATTCTCATGCTTTAAATGGCAATAAACTACCAAATTGAGTTGTGTCGCACGCGACCACAGAAAATTGCGGTCGCTCTTGAATACATGCAAAAAGCGTATGAATAATGACAAAAACAAAAACGACAATATGCAAAACACCACTCATTTGAGCAATACACAGCTGCGGATTCCCATTGAATTAACAGCAACCGAAGAGAAGAGAGAGAGAATAAAAAAAACACACTTAGTCCACACGGACAACAGCTAATATTAGACAAGTAAACAACACATAGAAATAAACAACTAAACAAAAACCACACTTGTCTCCTCCTTAGAGTTGTAATAACAGAAGAAGAAAAAACACTACGGCATCGAACATGACTATGAGTTAACATTGAAACGAAACGACTTTAATTCACTTCGATTCGTCAGTTCGAACAGATCAGATTTATCATTTTTTACGCTATTTACTTCACTTTGTTATCAGTGAAGCGAGAAGAAAAAAACATTCCATAATCGCTGATTTCGCTCCATGTTCTACGGTTTTTGTTGCTTCATGTTTAATCTTGACACGAGATTCGTCGCAAATTGATTAATATTGTTGCATTGCATTGGGTGCATTGAACACATAAACGTATACCTGCCTCCAAAAATTGTGTGTACTCAAAGCAATAAAAAGAATAAAATACCAAATTCATTGATTACTGAAAATTGTATTCGTGTGTAAATTCCAATATAGAATGTGTTCTGATCAAAATCATATAACCGGATCAATTTCAAATCATCTTGAAAATGGTCAAAATGATCCGATTTGCGTTGCAGTTACTATCGATATCAATGACATTTCCGACGGTGCATTGAAAGTGTTAAAACAAATTAAACCATTTTGGCCAATAAACAATGTTCAATTCAAGGTACGATCCAAGTATGTGTCCATTCTTTGTTATTCGTTTCGTTCATACAACAATCTAGTTTTTGGTGTATTTACCGTTTTGTTATGAATTGATCCACTCGATTCAATTCACGATATTAGAATTTGTACATTTAATATAATTTTTTTTTGTTTTAAGATGATAGTGAATCGCTTGCACTTTTTTCGCTCCAAAATATGTCATTGTTTTTTATCCCATCTGTTTTTTATTCAGTTTTGCTTCATCATTTTTTTTCTTCTATCACGTGTTTTGTATGTACAGCTAAAAGTGTATTTGAGTGTGTTATATTATCATAGCGATTCATATTTTATTCGCTTGTGAATTCTTATTTCGTGTTAGTCTGGAATTGAAGGCTTATTAATTTTATTTGAATGACTGCTGCTTTTGTTCGTGTTTGTTATCTTCGCGTTTTATTTTCCACTACAACAAGAGTTGGTAGACCTAATAAAATATTTAGCTTACTATCGATGTGATTTGATAATTTTTTACTTCAGTACAAAGGTAAATTAAACGAATTAGAATTGATACATATTTTTATAAGTACCTACAAAAAAGGCAAAGTAAAATGCACGCAAAGATAGAAAAAAAACATCAGTCTAACTAAGTGAAAATATTATCTGAAAGAAGTTGAAACTTTTTTCGCACGATTTTTTTTTCGCCTCGTTCCAACGCATGGATTTACATTTTTGTCAAACCGTTTTTTCTTTCATTCTGCTCATTCAGTTCACCTAGAATAAATAAAATAAATTAACGCTACGGAAGAACCTTCACAAGTTTTTTCGTTATGGTCTACGATTTTGTATGATTGAACTTTGCTACATTTCAACTGAATCATTCTTCTCTCGCTACAGATTTTTACAAACGGCACAACAAACAAACTTATTGGCTGTTGCATCCCAAAGCACAATAATAACGACGAAATTCCGCTCGGAGGTGAGGATAACTTAAATCGCTATGAAGTGATTTTAATCCGTATTTACGGCAAAAATACGGAAGTATTAATTGATCGGCAGAAGGAGGTAGAAAATTTTAAGTCATTACATAGATATGGTTTTGCACCAAAATTACTGGCAACATTCAACAATGGTCTGGCCTATGAATATACCGATGGAAAACCGTTGAGCAAATCCGATGTTTATGATGAGCAAATATGGCGGAAAATTGCACAGCGAATGGCCGAAATGCACAGGGATATCGATTGCGTACCGCTGAATGAACCGGTGCTTTGGAAGAAGATCAATAAATTTTTCGACCTAATTCCCACCAAATATTCCAATCCAGTCACACAACAAAGGTATACCATTGATATATTGTATCATAATAAATAAATAATCGTATGCCTTTGATGAATTGTTTGTTGTCTTTTATCTCACAGACGAGAAGAGCTGCTGCCACCCATTCATGAAATTCGAGCCGAATTCAATCGATTGTATGCGGTCGTAAGTAAAATTAAGAGCCCAGTTGTATTTGCTCATAATGATTTGTTGCTAGGGAACATTTTGTACGATACATCGGCCGAAATAGTCACATTCATCGACTATGAGTATGCGGATTACAATTTTCAAGCATTTGAGATTGGTAATCATTTCACCGAATTTGCCGGTATGCACTGTTTTGTATCTCACCCAGTTCAATTTGAATCATGCAATTCTTTTGACAAATAAACGTCTCATTTTCTGATGATTTTCCAAAGGTATGACCGATATTGACTACACTCTTTACCCGCCAAAAGAGTACCAATTGGATTGGCTTCGTGAGTATCTGACACACTACCATAAGCACGATTCAAGCGTTGTCACCGACGAGTATGTCCATCAACTGTACGCCGATGTCAACAAATTCGCTTTGGTTGCACACTTTTTCTGGTTGATTTGGGGCCATATACAAGCTGAACACTCAGAAATTGACTACGATTTCTTAGAGTAAGTTTCATCCCATTTTGACTATGGACAGCTTTTTCTATTGTTATTAAACTCAAAGTGTTTGACTCAAGATGTTGAATATGTTATCATACACCATCATTTTGTCTTTTTTCCATGAAGAATAATTGAATTTAATTTGGTTTTTGCTTTCAGATTCGCCAGCCTAAGATATAATGAGTATTTAGCAAAACGAGATGCATTTTTGTCCTTATGATTTCGTCCGTATTTTCTATTTACGTCAACACATTGTGGACTAGCTGGAATGGCAGCAGATTTGAACCCGTGAGCATAAAAACGACTTATTAAATAATCGCCGAACAAAACGTACCACAGCGGTAATGTGTAGCACAGCGGAGTTTCGTTTTGAACGGTACCGTCCTGCTGTGTTATGTTTTTAACGTGTGTTTTGTTTGGTAGTTTTTTCTTGTATCGTTTTGTTCGGCGATTGTTTAATAAGTCGTTTTTATGCTCACGGGTTCATTTTACTTATTGTTTTCCCAAAATAATACAAATCACGGGCTAAGAGCTCAGGTGCCAATGAAAAAAGTCATTAGAAGTTTAAAAGGTCCATTCAATGAGTTGGCCCAAACGCTTACCTTTCCATTCACACTAGCAATAGTCGGCATGTAAAATAAATTGCAATAATGTTATTTTTTGGCTAAAATGAAAATTTTTGAATATAAAGTGTTTTAAACTAAGAGTATTTTAGCGTTTTTTTTCTTCTCGGAATCATTTTCACTCCATTTTTATCAAAAATATCATCCAAACTGATATACTTTTTCGAGAATGAAATAAATAAATCTACAAATTGTATATTTTTTTAAATTACAATTTTAAAAAGTCTAGAAAAAAAATATTCCTTGTACTGAGAAAAATGAAATTAAATGAATGCGAAAAATTCGAGTTGAATTGAATCATTTGTGGTAAAATTTATCGCTGTAAATAAATTTAATAGAAAAAAACAATGGAAATTTACTAGAGGAATTGAAAATCGTCAAAATAAGACCAAAACGTTTGATATTTTCCCAATGTTTATTTGAATTTCCAGGAAAACAAATTATTATTCTACATAAATCATTGCAGGGGTTTGTTCTGCCGTGGCTTTGTATCGAAAGTGGGTTTCTTGAATGATTTATGTTTTGGCACAACATTCAAAACTATCGACACATTCGAATTATACAGTTCAATAATGTTCGATGCAACTACTTCCGAAATTTGTTTGAGACGTTTGATATCAAAGCCGCTAATCACTTTTTCGATGCGTTCATTCTTCGCATGTATATTAACATAAGCATTAATACGGTTTTTCTCAACTTCAAATAATTCCATTTCGCATTGCAGATGGTATGGGATCTCTTGTGGTAGGAAATCCAATAAAGCGGCTCGAACATTGTTGATAATAAGATCTTCAGCTCGTTGATCGGTGAATTGGTACTCTGGATATTCCCATGGTTTTTCACGTGACTGTTCGGAAATATAGTTGGCAACCCGTTTAACTCCATCACCGCTGAGAGCGGACACCATAAACACTTCGGAGAAATATGCCCAACCAGCTGATTTGACGTTCTTGTATTTGACCGGTCGCTTCATATCGGCTAAAAACTTCTCTTCGCGTCCTTTCCACGGTAAATATTCGCGTTGTTTGCACGTCAATGTTCCCTCTGTCAGAATTCGTACCAAATCGAGTAGAATGCGTTTCGCTCGTATCATATCAATTTTGTTCATAATTAGAATGCTTGGCACGGTTTTGTTGGTGACAAGCGCTTCCAAAATGGTTGGATGCAATACATTTCTCGTATACGAATTGGAAACATCATGAATGACAGCGATTAAATCGGCATTTTCGATGGAACTGTTACATGCCCGTATATACTCATCATTCAATTTATATTTTTTGTTTTCGTTGACGGTGGTCAAGCCGGGCGTATCGAAGAGGATCATTTGTGTGTTTGCTTTGTTATAAATGTTGGCCGATCGGGTCAATGTTGTGTGGACTTTTCGCGATGTTGGGCATATCCGATGGTTGGTGATTGTATTGATGAATGAACTTTTGCCGGCATTTGGTGCTCCAATGATTGCCACTTTGATGGTTTTCTCTTTTGCAGCGTCATTGCTGTTCTTGTTAAAAACACTTTGTTTTTCCACCGAATATAACCTTCGAATGAATATTGTACACTGGTTGAATTGGCTGCTCAGCACCTTCAGCGAACGTTTATTCAATATTAGTAAACCTTCCATTTTTCTCTGCTTATTCATCTAAATCACTAATTGTACATTATTTCCTTTTGAATTTCACAACTTTTTCGAAAAATGAACATGTATTTTCACGCAAACCACATCTCCGCAGTGACAGTATTATATCAGCATGGCACACAAATTGTCGGTTTGACGTTTCGCTAAATTTCACATGTTGAACTGTCAAAACGAGTCAAACGCAAAGTATGTGAGTAAAACATGTGATAAATGCAAGAGTTATTTCCAAACAATCCCAATATCCAATAGCACCGATGAAAACAAAGAGAAAATAATTAAAATCACAAATTTAATTGAGTTTTCTAGTGCAAATTTCACTTTTTCCAAGCTTGGCAATTGGTGTTGCTCTAGATTCGATTCGAATATTGTTGTCGTGCGAGCGAGATGGATATAGGTGCGGTTGTGTATAGAAACGACCGAGACGTCACGTTCGAATGTCAAATATGTAGAGTGATTATTGAAAATAATAAACGAAAGGTTCACTCAAACGATCCGATACATATTGATACCATTTTGGTTTGATTCTGCATAGTAATTCGCATTAAATCACACTCTCTTCATCCATTGTAAATATTATTTATTCATTTTTTGTGTGCGATACAGTTGGGCATTCATTAATTTGAACGAAATTTCGAATAGAAATTAACAAAACACAAAAGATCAAGACAACACAGTAGCAGCAGCAGCAGCAGTAGCAGCAATGGCAACTAACGAAGAAAGCGTTGTGGATAATATGAAACATTGTTATGAGAATTTGATTTTAATTGATGTTGGTGCAAATTTAACAAATAAAAAATATAGCCGTGATCTTGACGCAGTTGTACAAAGAGCACAAGATTCAGGTCAGTTGCATTTATATTCAGTGGAAATTTTTGTTTCGTTATTTTGACAAAGAGAGAATTGAATGTGTCCGACTTTGATTAAGAGACAATTATCAATCGAAACCGTTTTGATAACGAATATTGAAATGAAGTAAAAGGTTTGATGTCATCAGTGACAACTCACACACGAATTTCATTTGATTGATGATGGTCGAGCTCCGATCTACGACGATACGATCATTTTTGAATGTTTGCAGAGATTCATCAGTTGGCTAAAAATAGACATATTTTATTAAATATCTAAGTATATGAATCAGACAAACAAATTCGTCTGGCTCATTTGTTATCGAGAACGAATTTATGAAGCTGACGACGAATTTGGTTG
>NW_022601467.1:21934934-21951743 GCF_009176505.1 Sitodiplosis mosellana | reverse complement strand
CTTTTGCGCTCGCTGTAAATATATTAGGTTTTTGCGCTCGCAAATTTGCTGTTCGCCTTTTGACTAAAAAAGTTCTGTGTTTGTGTTCTGCGCACAGGTTTTGTAGGAAAGGTTTTTCTTCTCAGGCCGTCATATATATTCATTTTCAATCGAGTTTTCCACCTCTGTCTCAAAGTGTCAATAACGCAATCTGTCCATTTTTAGGTATTCATCCCCTTGATTCCAAATCGGTGATTGAGGAGCCAGAGAGCTGGGTGGAATACGAATCAATAGCGAATCAACCAGAATGTGTAGCGATCGGTCCGTGCGGATTAGATTACCAAAGAGATTTCTCCGAGCCCAATGTGCAAAAACAAATATTCGAAAAGCAACTAGAATTAGCGATTCAATTGAAAAAGCCAGTTTTGATACACGAACGATCTGCTCAGGAAGATGTTTTGAATATACTCTCAAAGTACGTGAACTGAATCGAACAAGATAAAAAAAATCTGAACGAATGATATGCTAAAGACGTTTGTTTCTTCTATTTCCATAGATTCCCAAGCATAACACAGATAGTAATTCGTGGTTTTATGGGCTCAACTGAAGACGCTTTAGTGTATTTGTCTCGAGACTATTACTTGGGTTTCACTGGCTATCTCTGCAAAGTAAGAAAAGCCATTTTAATATTAAATTTTTCTTCTTTTTCAATTTCTAGTAAATATTCAGATTACCGTAAAAAAGATCATCCATCATAGAATAATGGGTAATGTTTGTGTTTTGTTCTCAAATGTTGACAGGATAAATCTGATACGGGTGTTCGAAAATTGCTCGAAGGCGGTGAATTGCCGCTCGAGAAAATTTTGGTCGAAAGTGATGCTCCGTTCATGTATCCCAATACTCGTGCTTCCAAACTTCCACAACACGTTAAAACTGGTATCACTGAACGCTCACAACTCTTTTTACATAGGTCGGTTTAGCCATTTTCAATTCCGTGAACAATGACTCAATGAAGCAGCGGACTTGTCGGCACACTCGTAGATTTAGCATTTCACTTGCTTTGGCGATTCGTGAGTTGCCGAAGCATCATATATGCAGTGCACTCGATATTTAACGTGAAAACCTATATTCGCTACATCGAAGTTGGCCGAGGTATGATTTCGTTTGCGCGTCGCATAAGCAATTTACTTGCGATATAACGTGAATCCCTATATACTATATATCCCAAGTGAATTGCTTACGCGCTACGCGCAAACGAAATCATACCTCGGCCAACTTCGATGTAGCAGATATAGGTTTTCACGTTAAATATCGTGTGCACTGCATATATGATGCTTCGGCAACTTACGAATCGCCAAAGCAAGTGAAATGCTAAATCCACGAGTGTGCCGACAAGTCCGCTGCTTCATTGAGGATGAATCATTAAATCAGCTGACACAGAAAATTATGAATCGAATATTTCTTCTTTCTCCATACAGATATTGCACATTTCAACGAAACGAGCCCTGTAGCTTGCCGGCAATTGTTGAAATGATTGCTGCCTTAATGTGTAAAAAACCAGAAGATGTGGCCTTGGCGACCGCCTTCAACGCACTCAAACTTTTTGGTTTGTCACAATGAACAAACAAAAAGGAATGCGTTGCGACTGTTTTGTATGATTTCAAAAATTTTAAAAACAAATTCTCATTTCAATTGGACAAATGGCACAAAAACACACACAAATACACATATTTTTTAGACAAATATTTTGATATTGAAACTTTTTGTCAATATGACATGAATAATATATTTAGTAAATATTACCTGTTGTCTTGCCAAAATTTCTACATAGATTATTTACAACGAATACGATACTATTTTTTTCTTCAATTGTTAAGTTTCTGATTCGGCAGATTGTTCTGTTGAAACACCTCAGTTTATATATATACGAATTGCGAAACGAGCCAAAAGATGTTACAGATATTTTTTTTTGTCATATCGTCAAAAATGAAAAATGTTTTGAATATAATGAGCCCATTTATATTGAAACATATCAGGTACATTCTTATTACCGTTGGAGCTATTATTGATGATGAGGTTCTTGTTAGATTTATATATTTTGCAATGTGCATCATATCACAAAACTTGAGATTGTTTCTTTTTTTTGTCTAAATTTACTATTTGTTGATAAGCAAATTCAATGTATTTGTGATCACATGACAGCTGAATATTTAAAACGGAAATTGTTTAGTGCTAAATAATTGTTTTCGACACATTGGTTCACATTACTGAAATACTGGAGGTACCATTGAAGACAGAACACCCTGCACCCTATGTATATACAAATGAGATGAAATATATTTTTGTAAAAATTGACTCCAATTTTGGCGTTTCATTTGTACAACGAAAACGCGATCAGCCATGAATAAGGTAACATACATGAATGAATTTGTAAGTATATTCAGTGAATATTAGCTCTAGGATCAAGATAATACTGGAGAAGGTTAGGGAAAAATAAAAAATCTCAAACAAAATTTGTTTAGAAATAAAAAAAACATTCAAAACAACAAGATTGAACGAGATTGAAACGTATGAAAAGTGGAGCATATTCCTTTGAACGAAAAAGTCGCAATTATTCAAATGCATGTAGTTGGACATGATCGAATGAATGGTAGCAATAGTAACAGCGGCGCGACGAGAGCAGCTGTAAACAGCATATTAGGACATTGTGTGCATACGTAAGCGCGCTCAAGTACGCGCGCACGCACATGCATGCATCAGAGTGCAACTAAATTAGTTCAGGATAGCGAAAACGTTGAAATAACGACGACGTAACAGAATAAAGAAAAAAACCACCATAGCGTGAAACAATTGTTCTCTTTTATTCTTGTGCGTTGTTCGTAATTTTCGTTCCACCTTTTTTTACGCACATTCACATAACAAATACACAAAATGTTTGCTCACTGAAATGTTCTTGGTGCATTTATTGATGTGTGGCAAAAGGTTTTTAAATCTAACATGTTGCAGGTTCCAATATGTTGAAACCATTTATCAGGTGGATTGCATCTGTGCGTTTGTTCCCCGCACCGAATTCGAAAGGAATGAGCAAGAAACAAAAACCGAAGAGAAAGGAAGAAAGAAAGAAATAATAAAACAAGAAAAAAAAACAGTTAGAAGATCGTTGCTTAAATTCGGCAGGTGGAAGTGGTTATTATTCGAGCATTGAAATATGTATTTATGATCAAAAGGAATAGTTTTTGAAAACTTCCGGTATTTATGAGAAATTTACGATTCGTACCGGTCTTTCTAATCCCAGGCGGTGTACAATAGAGCTATTAAAATACGAGCGACCAATCTTTTGCCGCGTCTTTCTTTTTTTTCAATCGCCAGAGCATATGTCCTCTTAATGAATGTATACTTTTGGGTCACTTGTGCATAGCTGCTGCATGTGTATGCGCGAGACAATGACGAAATTAAAAATGAAATGTAAAAAACGAATGCGATGCAGAAAGAGAGGAAGAAAAGAGAGAGAAAGGGCATGTGTGTGCATTTGGCATTTTGAATATGTTATACAAGTTCATGGTAAAAAAATACTATTCCCAATTATCTTATAATCCAACATTTGTGTGCACACTAGATTGAGTCTGACTTGGTTCACCATTTCATCATAGTTTTTTTCTGTGAAATGCATAGGACCTGTAACTTTTGTCTGTCATCAACTAAATTGCATCACAAAAGTATAGAATTTTGTTTCTTTTGACATCTCAAAAACAAGGATTTTTGCGGAACAAAAGTAGGCAATTGAAATGAAATGATGAAGTTCGTGAAAATCAACATCATAACATAACTTTACTTATTACTTTTATAAGCTTATCTTTTTTTTCAGCCAAATCCGATTCAAATGGCAAACAATATGGAAAACAAAGGAATCAGGCATAATATTCAACAGAAAATTTTCTCAAGTACAATTATTATTGATTGAAAAACCTTCATAATGAATTTCAGTTTCATCTGTGGTCATACAGTGGTTGCAACAAACCTAGTGACAAGGTTATCGTGTTAAACTAACGTTTCGACCATTGGTAATTATTTCAAGTTTTACGATCGCAGTAACAGATTTCCATAGATTTAATTTCGATCGTATTCTGAAAATATTACAAAGATCAGAGTTTGCATTTCAATTGAATGCATCCGTTTGCTGAATTCTCCATCTGTGCAACCCGTATTGGCATTTCTTCGAAAATTTACTGAGTTCCAAGTCATCAGAGCGATTTATACTAGAAAGAGATTTCATAACTATTAATCCATTCATGATAAAAAGGATCACTCTTTTCAGTTGATCATTTTCTTGGTACAAATCGAAAATTGTTCGATGTTTAATTGATGAATGAAGCATTCTGATGTACACATTTATGGGTAACTCTTCGACATTTCAAATACGAAAACAAAAATATTAAAAACAATTTAAAATTCGTACAAAAATATGCACGCAAAGTATCTGAGTCGAATTATTGCGACTTTCAACTTATGTATCAGTATAATTTTTTTTGAGAACTGAATACAATTTGACCAATAGGGCAATACGCATAAAAAAACCTACGGGTGTATTATCAATTGTTGTAAAATCAAGTAATCAATATGAATGTGATCTACACAGTTATTGCAACGGTCACATCGTTGATCTTACCATTGGCATATTCATCGACCTATCCTTATACTTGCGTTTGGTTCTAATCATTACTCATTAATGTCATAAAATTTCGTTCGATCGAATTCTAACCTATTACACAAATCTGAATTTGACTTTTCATGGGATATTGCGATTGCTTAATATTCACACAGGTATGGATACGGGCAAGTGACGTGTATTAATTCCTTCGAAAGTTTCTTAGGGACTCTTTATTTGTAAAAGAAACAATTGTTCATCTTTTGGACATCAGATTCAACACACAAAATATATAAAATATTTCTTCAGTATAAAAAAAAATGCTCGACCAAAAATTTAGCCAAAACTTACACAAAATAAGTATAAATAAATGCACATATTACAGAGTACTTACATAGATTGAACTTTTGCCTATAATTAAGTCAAACATTTTACGAGCTAATTACTCTAGCATTACGATCAGGTGCAAGTAATGATTGTTCCAAAGTGAAATATATGTTGGATAATAAGCATTTTCGTCAAATAAGTGGGCATTTCTTGGATTTCCAGAAGCAATTCATAACAAATGTATTTGGTAAAATGCCAAGTGTTTCGTAAGCGGCCATCGTTTGTTTGAACAAAACACCAAACAAAACCGAAACCAAAACGAAATAAAACAAAAGCAAAAAAAAAAAATCCAAACCGAAATGGATTTCTGGCCCGAAAAAAAAGGAATGACTAATTTGCCTAATAAATTGATGTTTGCATGCGCACATACACATATGAAACCGAATCGAAACTCGAGTTGGTTGTATTTTTATGAACTATGTGTAAACAAATCGACAGGAATATAAATTGAGAGCGTTCCAGAAAAGGGGAGAAAATTACAATGACGAGAGTAGCAAGCGTAATTCACTTGAATAGTATTCGTAATTAATGCTGTTTTGGGTTTGATCGCGTGTTTGTGTATGTGTGTTTGCGTATCAAATCGAGAGAAGGGACAATTATATCGAGCAAAGTCTGAGAAATTAACATTCTGGCCAAAGAATTATGCTGGCGACAAAATCGTCAGTTGGGAGCCGACTTCAGAAGATGTTGCAAACTGAGATCGCTGAAAATTGATCATTGCATTCGTTTATTTCTTTTAAATTTGGTAATAATCAAATCTTCATGAAATCTGCATTATTCAATTGAATTGCGACACTTCCCGCTGAAAATTACACCTTTTTTTTATTTCGCTGGAAATGTGCAGCTCATTGTTGTTCATGTGCATATTAAATGAGTTTGAATGCATGTCTGTTGTGTGACTTTATATAAATGAGGAAAAAAAAACTCGCCCCGCGTCACACTCTCACACACGAAAGAAAGAGAGAGAGAGAGAGAGAGAGAGAGAGAGAGAGAGAGAGAGAACGAGCGAGAAAGGAATGCACATAAAGTGTAATTTGGTCGAGGCTCAGCGAACACGACACATTGTAGTTGTCGCCCAAAATTCGATTCACTAATGGCATCCAAAACCACTACTTATAATGCCTTTATCAAATAAACAACCCCATTTCAGCAGCAGCTACAGCAAAAACAACAACAACAATAGTGGCAATATCAAACACCGTACACCAAAACGGCACCGATTAATTTGAGTAACACGGTGTCTTTTCATCGATTATTAGCGATAACACGCGATTGCTGTAGGCTCATTTTTTGTGATTTGTAAAAATGATATTGGAAATTAACGCATTTTGTTTGACGGCAGCATAGAGTGTGTGATGGTTCAAATGGAAACCAAAGAAAAAAATGTCACCGCATTTCAAAAGGTGTTATTTTGCGCGCGCCATACATCTACATTCAAATGCAATGAAGAAGAAAAGGATGTTTCAATTCCAGTTTACCTCACCTGAAATGAAAATCTATGCACACGGTACCTGATGCAAAGAAATGGTTCTATGGAAAACAATAAAACCTAGCTGCTATCGAATTAACACAGTCATGAGTGAACATCCAAATTGTGCATATGTTAATTTTTGTAAGCATTTGTTTGCGCCGGATTTCATCGAGCCTATCTCATTCTTTATCTCTTCCCTTCTCTGTCTTTTTCAATGAAAAAAAGGAACAAATGTTTTTTTCGGGTGGAAATACAAAACAGAAAATACCATTACTTCATAATAAATTGCGCGCGCGAACCAGCCGAAACGAACATAAAGCATAATAATATAGCGGTGGCTGTTCTTTAAGCAGCAGCAGCAGCAGCAGCAGCAGTTCGTACGCTCAACCGTACATGTGCACAAAACTGAATTGAATACACACAGCTGAACAGGTACATGATACACCTTTTGCACCGACCAACCGACCGATCGAATGAAATAAAAAGCGAACGATTACAATAATACATAGAATATAAACGAATCATGTGTATTTTGAAGGAAAACAAAATAGGAACGAAGAACAAGAAGGAGAAAAAAAAGCACCATCGAAACTGAAACATGCATTTTGTTGGACGGTAGCAATGTAACTACAATGTTTCACAATACATTTGCAGGAAATTTTTGTTCACCATCATTGTGTCTTCGTTTGCCGCACCATTCGAGCCCTACATACATATATATACATGTACACGTATATTCGCTCGCCAATATTATATCGACGGCTGGTTTTATTGTCTTCAATAGTTCTTTCTCTGTTATTGTGTCGTGTGTGAAACACGACGATGACGCTCGTATACACGCTCCAATGGCGTTCTGTCTCTTGCATACGTTAAAAAGAGTGCGGCTCGAAAGCGGGCCGAAAGAGAGCATGTGAGTGAGTAGCAGAAAAAAAAATGAATATGCACGAGAAATGAAACGAACAGCAGAAGTAGAAAAAATAAAACAATACACAACAACCAAAGAACACATTTGCACACATACACACGCACACATGTGGACGAAAACCACAGTTCCGATTCTATAAAATAGTAAGCAAAAGGAAACCGAAGAATAACACGCGTTCGAACAGCGGATATTCCAAACCCTTGTTGGTATTCGCCTCTGCCAGTCAGCCAGCCAACCAGCTCAACGGCCAATATATTTTATATCAAAATAGTTTTAGTTAGTCACTTGTTGTCAAGGATACCGGTCACGTTGCTCTGGATACTAAACAACCAAACAAAGTTTTCAATTTTTCGTCGGTAAAAGACGAAACATAGAAATCGGCTGTTCTGTTTTTTTTTTTGTTTCTTTCTTTTGCATACACCTTTACCGTGTGTTGTTGGTGATCCGCGCATTTTCACAATTTTTTCTGTAATAAGTGTTTTCGGGATTTCATTGTTGTTGTTTGTTACCTCTACGAATTGGCTGGTTTATGATCGTTTTTTTCTCTCCTCGCTTGGTTTTGTGGCGATAATCTTTCTTCCTTCAAACCACACATCGGTACAAAATTAACCACACCAGAAGAGAGCCAGAAAGAGAGAAGTAGTACGGGTAGTAAAGGAAAAACGGAAAATTCGTTTCGTGTATGTATATTGAATATTGATACTTATACATGCTTAGATACATATCAAAGAGCATACATTAAACAGAACAAATAAAAGTATTATAAAAAAAACGAGAGCTTATTGCACGTTATTAAAAGTAATTTTGCTTGATTTTTGTTTTAACACACACTCAAAACGCAAATCGAGCTACACAAAAAGGAAACATTTCCCAGTCGTAGGACATTTGTGTAGAGAGAGAGAGAGAGAGAGAGAGAGAGAGAGAGAGAGAGAGAGAGTTAAAGGGGGAAGGAGAGTACAGTGTAAGCGGGGGAGAGAGAGAGAAAGAAATGTGGTGGTTTTTTCTCTCTTTCTTTCGTATTTTCTGTAGGAAATTGCCCTACGAACGGTTCATAAAACGCCACTTTTGTTTGATTGCACTCGATGTCGACCAAAAAGAATCGCGCAATATTCGATTTCGAGTGTTGAAAAGTTTATTCGATAAAACTTGGTCAGCGAATGCGGTTCACTATTTGGTGGCTCGTGAGTTTCTTTTTTTTCCTCCACATATCGTTGGGCCATTTTTCTTTCAAATTCATTTTTGAACTTTTGATTTCGGTTCATTTTTCTTCAACATTCAGTTTATCATAATTTTTTTTTTTTTGGTTTTTCGGTGTGATAAGTTTGATATTATTTGAAACGATCAGAAAAAATCAAAAAGGAAGATAGAAAAAAAAAACGAATAAATTTTTACAAAAGAAAAATTGTTTATTGCCGCTTGGTATATGATAATTTTGTGGTTTCATTGACTTCGACTTGATATTCTATTAAAACGTTCTAATCTCTGGCAAGAACATTTACTTCAAATGGATCACATTTGTACAAGTTCAAGTAAGTGCAGTTTTTGTTTGATTGTTTCAACACTTTATTATTATCTTCTTCTTTTTTTCAATGCGTTCTTGTTCGGTTGAAGTAATTTTCTGTTATGTTCTCTAACATTTCACGTTCATTTTCATTATTGATCGTGATTATGTAAACGATCAAAACTTTGAATGAGAATGAGATTTTGAGTGTTTTATTGTGAATAATTTCTCCGACACTTCAACAAACCGTGATATTTTCTGCTGTGCAATTATTGGCTTCTAAAAAAAAATTATATCAATAATCCTTGAAATATTTAATTTGAACGAATTTTCGGCTTTTAAGTAAAGGGGCCATCAATTGCAATGTAAGAGAATATTTAGATAAAACCGTTGAAACTCTAAGTCTTTTTAAAGACATGAAAAATTATAATTTTCATCAAGTACATATAATGTCACAAAAGAATGTGTGCACATGTAAAAATTCGCCCGTTTCGACATAGATATTTCGTTGAATCGACATGAATCTCATTCCACCTGCATTTTATGTAGATCAATTGAAAGATCATGCCGCCATGTATTTGTTTGTTTGCATAAAACAATCAATTCTGGCACTGAAATCCACTTGATTTTCTCTTTCTTTTGAATTAGTTCATCGCACCGAAAATAAATTCACTGAGAGAATAAGTAATTTTTTATTGTTCTCTTACTCTTAGTTTTATTATTGCATACTATTATTCGTAAACGTACGTTGAGGTGAGCGTATTCAATTTTTCCCGACAAGAGAATAGGCGGTGCAAAGTCAGTAAAAAAAAAATAGCGGCCATGATTTTGGGTTGTTTGTTTTTATTTGGAGTGTTACTAGAGAGAATGTGTGAGAGAGAGAGAGAGAGAGAAAGAGAGAGAGAGAGAGAGAAAGAGAGAGAGAGAGATGGAATGAAAAGAACGCGTTAAGTTTGTTTGATATTATGTGTTTGTTTAACACGTGAGCTAAGCGGTGCCATTCAACGCAGCGAAATGTGTGTACGTATTTTGTTGTTGGTGGTAAATCTTGGCACTGGGAGAATTCACAGTTGTATTATGAAAATTCTGTGGATCTTTTCGTGCCACAATTTAACATTGACATTAAATCAACAAACGGTATATGCATAATGTCTCCCACGTCAATTCTTAATTTATAGTCGGAGTCGAAAAAAAAAACACACACAAGAAGGACAACAATCAAAAGAAGATAAACACATAAAATTGGTGCGAATTCGTTTGAAGCGCGAGGGAATGAAATGAGAATCAATCGGGACTCTGTAAGAGGGTGATCGTTGGTGCATTATTTATTCACTATCTCAATTGGCTTAAGTGTCATTGGAGTAAATAAATGTGTGAGCACTGGATTACTTATTAATAACAATTGTCTCATTTGGCCATTATTTTATTTTGTCTTTTTCTTGTCGCATGAATGCTGTACGCAAGCCACCCTATCCTTCAACCGATTTAACATACATATGTTTCGAATTAAGCTAAGCACCCGAAGAAATGGTTGTTGTTTTTTTTTGGATTTTTATGGTGGCTTCTGAATCTAAAAGGTGTGCTTTATTAGATATTTTTGGTAACGGCGACGCACACAATGTGCCATATATAGATGCGGCGCTGTTTTCCAGCATGTGTTGAGCAGTATCGTTGAACTCAATATCGCATGTGTGCGTTTATGTATAACGAACGAAGCGGTTTAGCTTGCAAAGGCATGTGGAGCGATTATGTGCCATATTTCATAGTGCATAGATCGATGTATGTATGCTTTCACCGTTGTCAGTCATTGTTATTTTCGATGACAATTGCGATTGTAGTCAAATGGATAGCGTAGCCTACGCATGTGTGATCCGACGAAAATTGAATGAAACCAAAATAACACCACCCAAATCGATTCAAAATCCAGTGTGAGACAAGACAGAGAGACACAGACACAGAATTCACTGCAAATGATATGCGTATTCGGGGGTGTTAGTTTTCGTTGTCGACGAGGAGAAAATTGTATGTTTGTTTAGTTATATCAATTTTAACGTATAATTTGAAATTAATGGGCTTAAATGGCCTGATGTAGCAACCCAATGGGTAACAACAACAAAAAATCGTGGAAAATTTCGTTCGAATTGTTCCAACTCGAAAATACACACACGAACACACGAACACACAAACACACGCATACACTCACTCAATTGCGATCAAAAACAATATTTGATGTCATTTTACCTACGCCATATTTGCTACGATAGCGTGCTTATTCTACATGAAAACTGCGACTGCATGACATACCCGAACATTCAAACATGAACGCAAAATACACAACCACACACAATATACGGTGTATGTATACAATGTCCTATTCAGACGTTATCTGACTTCATCTATCCGTTTTAATAATAAGAAACAATCATACTCAGAGATATTAAATGTTGCGCGCTGGGGTGTATGGCATGCGTGCAACCAATATCAATATCAAATGCCAAAACAAGCAAAATCGTTTCAGAAGTATAGCGTAGAAGGAGAGAAAGAGAGAGAGAGAGTTAATGGGTGAATGTGGTAGACAGTGAGAAATAGACATTGACGCTTGTCTATTTGGGTTTGTCGCCAAAATTAGTCAACCATAAAAAAAAAATACAATTAAACAATGCCGCGCGCACAACATTTGGAAATCGTTTTATGATTTCAATCCGAAATTTGCTTTTAAATTGAATGACATTTACGAATGAGTGTGTGTGCGTGTGAGATTTTTGTTGTTGTTGGCAAATTTTTAGTTCCGGTTTTGATTGAAAACCCAGGATTTCTCGTATTGTTTCATTTTCTCGAAAAACCAAAACTTGAAAGTTCTCACTCGATTTATTATTTAACGAAACAATGAATGGAGCTGTTCGCTTCAGCGAGTATCCCATTTTCTTGATAGTTTTTCTTTCTATTTTTTGGTCTCAGTAGTGGGGGGAGAGCGGGTGATGTTACACCTTACATTTGAATTTTTTTCTGTCTTGACTGAGTGAATGGATGAATAATGATTGTTGTAAACGAAACGATTTTTATTATATGCATGAATTGGAAATTAAAAAGGAAGTTCGAGTCAAATAAACCCATTTTTTCGAGCCACACGAAGAACACCCGAAATAACCGCACGACTATTCTTCAACTGTAATTTAAGTGTTATGGTATTTGTTTGTTCCTGTTCGAACAAAGAACTGAACGAAAAAGCTTCGGCTTTTGCGTTATGATCAAGCGTATAAAACACATTATTTCGCTTCGAAAATGCAATACATTTTCGTAATTTGGTGTGGATGGAAATAGCGGATTTAAATGTTTCCAAACAGCAATTTTTGTACGGTCACATGAAGGATAATACGATGGTATCCTATCCTTTGTTATGCATAAATATAGATCCGTTGAATATGCAATGTTTGATGAACTAGAAACGAACACACATAGACACACATGAAACAAACACGCCGTTCTATGCTCCGTCTTTTGGCGTTCTGTCCAAACTTTTGCTATCGCATTTGGAATCATGTTATTTTCTTGGAACAAAACGCTGCTGCATAATATTCCCTGAAAAAATTTCCGTTGAACCAACTTAACAGCGGCAAAAAACGAATTACGTGAGACTTGAAAGTACATGGCAAAGGGTAGCAGCATTGAGATTGCATGCATTAAAAGCTTGGAATAAGTTTCTGCTACTGATGCCGTTGTTGTTATTGTTGTTTTCGTTTTTCCCTCTACATTTTCTTTTGCTCGTATGAATAATTGGTTTCGGTTGCCAATACACATTTTGAATGAACACTGACAACGGAGTCAACGGCAACTGCAAACTAAGAATTCGAGCGCCGTATGATATACACGAAATGATTAATTGAAACCAGACTGGGGCATCATAAAGTTTCCACTTTAGTGTGTTTTACTTCCTTTCCTCGCTACAACATGATTGTCTATTTTCTCTCTATTTTGCTGTTATCAGCAATGTTGCTGCTGTTGTTGCTATCGTTATCGTTGTCGTCATCGTCGTCGCTGCCATGTAGTGGCGCGTCGCATTTTCTTATTTCATTTACGTTCAGCAGGTTCCTGAACGTTGACCTAGCGCACCTTCAATCGATTCAGCGAAAATGGTCTCACTCACTCACTCACTCACTACTATTCGGTGACAATGCTAGTAAAAATGACTGTTTGCCTCGCATTTAATGTCTTATGATTCGATTCGCTGTTTGTTCGCTTGCTTGCCGCTTTTTTTTTATTACGCCAATTGTTGAAACATTTTCGTTTTCTTTGATTTCAGACATTGTTGAAAATAGCTGCGCTCACAAAACTATAAATGGCTCCACAAAATTCGACATTGCTACACGAAAATACCGAACTATCCAACGAACTAAGTCATTACAGTCCAATACCAAAGGAACCGTACTGCATTGAAATATGTATAAACAACACTTATACGGATGAAATCATTAGGCCCGGCAAATCAACACACAAATATGATCGAGTGATATACGAGCAGGTACGAAATAACAACCGTATAACAACTCTATTTACGATGTGCTGTCCTATCGCATAGATAGAATATAGCAAGTCAAAATCAATTGTAAGCAGTAGTTTTCGTTTGAGGATATTCTTCGTTGGGTTTATTCATTCTTTGGTCATTTCAATATGAGTCTGAAATTCTTGTACTTATAACCAAATGTCCATAAATTACATGGTAAAAGAATGGAAGGAAAATTTTTTTTACAAAGACGAAAAAAGCACACAAAAAAACCAAATCCTCTCCATTCGAAAATATCCGATTCACTTAATCATTTCAACACTAACCATGAAAAATGGATTGAGGGTACAATCGAATATAATATTGAAAAAAAAAATTCTTTTCCTTCCACCGGTACGGCGCTCCGAACGCCCAATACACACTAGGTAGAGAATGAAATTCCAATTTGGATTTGTGGCGAACCTAGATTCGTATCAGGCATTACAAACAACACAACATGCAGTGATTTGATACAAGCATTGATTGACGATGAATTAAACAGCAGTACAGTCGGTAAGCATAATTGTTCCTAAGTCGTTTCGTACATAAATAGTCATTATGGGTGATATCCAAAATGAACGAACAAATGAACGAATGGTTGGGCACTCTCTTCCGTTCCTCTCTCGCTCTTGGCAAGCGCGAAACCGCACATATCAACCACCACCACCACCAACACTGCTACCGCCGTTGCCGCCACCGCCACCACATTATGGGGTCCCCATGTTTGTGTAAATGAGTTAATTTTATCCAGAGAGTAAAGAAAAAAAAAACAAATTATTTTCCAATTCAGAGTGATTTCCATAAAGAAGATTTGTTTGCATGCCAAGTATAACAACAACAACAACAACGAAAAAAGCGATTTAGCTCTAATGTGTTGGATATGAGAATAATGTTTTACGCATTCCACACGCGCACACACAATCATTTTGGGGTCTGATCAGCCGTTGTCGACATCGGCGACAACAGCAATTGTTGTCGCACGGCTTTTAATTGACGAAACGGAAACAATTAAAACGATGACCAAGCCACATAATATTGTTGATGTATATATGCAATGCATTTTTACATGCATCAAAATGTTATGTACTCCATCCAAAAACAATTTGATGAAATTAAATCAGGAGCAATCTTGCCTTAGCCCTCCTCCTTCCCCTTCCCTTTTCCACTCACGCGCGTCACACACACAAACACAAACACCTGTGTTACTTTTATTCATGAGAAAGCAAATAATAAAGAAGGAAAAAAATGAAAAAATATATTTAAAAAAAACTACACGCTGTTGGATAGTTTCAAGCTCTAAATGCAAGCAACGCTTGTAACGATAGAAAAAATCGGCCAAAATAGTGTAAAAAAATTATATGTATGTTGGGTCCCCTTTTAGCATTGCAACACCGCGACGTCGTCAGGTTTTATTGTTGGTTTTGGTGGTGCTCACTATATGTGTAACAGTTAACGTTCGTTCATTTGTTCATTCGACGCCGTCGCCACAATTTTAATAAATGGCATTTTTTATTTATTTATTTTTGTCGTAAAGGCAAATTTTGTGTCCGCACTTTGCTACTGCTGCTTTTTTTTTATTTTACACTCCTTTCTCCTCTGTATTGTTTTTTGTTGTTGTTGTTCGTATTCGATTTTTTGTATGGTGGTTGGTAGTTGGTTCTCATTTTGCTATTGCTTTTGCCTATTTCAGATGTCACAGCGTCGCGTGATTTAAATGATTATGTGATTACTGAAAAATGGCGTGACGTTGAACAAGCATTACCGGGCGATACCAAAATATTACCGATTTGGATGGCATGGGGTAGCGTTCAAAATGAAAATGAGGTATGCGCATATTTGCTCATAGTTTAGTCCTTTATTTCTTTCTTCCTTTTTTTCTCTCCATAATAAGCACAACATATAAGTACATATGTAATATGAGTTGGAGCCGAGAGTCAGCCGTTTAGTTTTTTTTTTCCTATCAAACTTTTATATTTCTATCGCAAAGAAAATTGCTTGTACATGGTACATGTTACATGTTACATTCCGTCTCTTTCTTTTCAAAACCGATTGCGGTCGTTTTGCTTTGTGTTGCATTTCAAGTCAGAAGAATGAAATGAGGTTATGCTAATTTGCCCCTCTGTTATAATTAAAAAATGCCGTTAATTTTATAAAACAAAAATTATGGGCATTTCCAAAAAAAAAAGTTTCGTTGTTTTATGAATTTTCGCCACTTAGCATTAAATGCCCGGTTAATATTATTATTCCATTTGATTCACACAACTATATAATCAAAAAAAAAAAGAACTGTAAATGAAAAATTGCTTCGTTTGTTCACGTTTGTGTGACGACCGAGTGAGGAAAAACGAAAAAGAAGAAGAAGAAAGAAAGAACGAGACCGAATAGTAATTGGCAAAAGCACAGGTCTCACTTGAAATGCATTACTCGACGAGTCATGTACTTTATGGTAACAAGTACATGGAATCGATAGAGAGAGAGAGAGAGAATACAGAACACGCACCGAATAATGTGGGGATTTTCATTGTTCATACTCATTCCATTGGCGTCGTCATTTACCATATTGTTTACCGAATAACCGCTTTTCTTTCGTCCATTCCATTTCATTGGTCTTATCAATTCCGAAACTCGGGCGAACTACAGCCAAATTATATAGTGATTTTACATGATGATAATGCGAAAAGAACGGCAATATTGTGCCTTGATGAATGAATAACAACTGAGTGAAACGGAAAAAAGCAAGAGAGTGAGAAAAAAATGGACGAGGGAAAAAAATAATAATATAAAAGTACATAAATATAATGACGGCCCACAGACGATGTTTGTTGGGTTCGGTGAAAGAATTACTTCTCCAGCGATTGAGGCTTGTTTTCATCGTGTGCTTTTTTTCGCTCTGTCTCGTTCTCTCTATTTGAGGTGAAATTCAAACTAAAAATCAATAAAAACAAGGCTGGAACTAAAATAGCTGGTGACTACAGTAACGACAACGGTGACGCCAATCGCTATGATAAACGACATAAACAGGTAGGCAACCATTCATATTTTTTTTCGGCCATATTTTTTTCTTGTTCATTTCACATACAAAACCCGAAAAAAAGAAGATTAGGTTCAACCTTTTTGATACATTCAAGAATGAACACCCTGCACTATTCAATCGACGATTTCGATCGTTCGATATCGGTTGCTGGCAATAAAATTTCAATTATTTTATTTTTTTTTTATTTTTAATAAACACCGCCAAGCTCTGGCTGAATATAATGTGGGTTTTTGATTAAGGTTTGGCCGGAAAAGAGTGCAAGACTGTTACATATTTAAAGTAATAAACATTTAGTAGCGATAATTTTTCATAACTATCAGTTCTCGC
>NW_022601467.1:21890661-21929934 GCF_009176505.1 Sitodiplosis mosellana | reverse complement strand
AAACAAAGACGAGAGATGAAAAAAACACAACTGTCAGCGTAGCTGTCAACTGACTCCTCGAATATATATTATTGATGAATATCCATTATGACTTCTCACCCATGTTGTTGTCCGTCATTTCTTTATTCCATTTAATTGCTTAACTTCTTTATTCCGTTTAAATTACTTTTCGACTTGTAGGACGAACGCCATCGAAGATCGGCCGCCGTAGCACAGCTCATGAAACGATTAATTGATCAGGGTGAAAGCATTAAACAGCAGTTGGATATATTGAGGTAAATAATCAAAACGCAACTCATCATCGCGATGTAATCGATTTTTAACGCTTCGAAATATGCAGGGTGAAAAATGATCAAAGCTCGTTGCGAGGGGAGCTTGGCTCGAAAAAATACCCAAGTTCATTGTTGAACTCATTTTTGCACGACACAATGCGATTGGATTCGATGGCTTTGAGCTGTAGTGATGGTGCGTCGACCAGTCGAGAAACGAAAATCATTGCCAAAGTACCACAGAGGCGACAACCAGAATTCGACACCACAAACGATGAACTATTTCTGATGATTGACGACGGAACAGGTATCAATACCGATGAAACGGACAGCAACGTACACGTCGAGTATCGACAATACTATTTAAATAAAAAGCTCGATTTGGCCGTTGCAGCTGCAAAGGTCAGTGTAAGTAATGCGAACGCAATACCGAAACGTAAATCTATTCCAAGAAAATTGGAATTCGACGCTTTGCGACAAAATTACCACAATAAGCGTCTCATCAAACATTTATGCGAAAATATCAATCAACGGCAAATACGTCATCGTCAAATGCCAGCACATGGCAACAAAGACAATCACATTCATCGTGAAATCGACAAGTTAATGATGGAATTGCAACAGCTCAGCGCACGAGAGGAGCAACTCATGAAAAATCTATCGGCCAAATGCGACCGATATCGCAATCAAAACAACAAATACATGACCAATTTACGGCTAAAACTGTGCATCGACGAAGTGCAACACAATTTGGACGTTTACGCCAAAGATATCATTGAAAATGAACTGGAACTGCACGAGATTCAAGTGGAAATTCAACAGAAATACGATACTCTATTTAATTTAACGAAAAAGGCTGAACTGTTCAATAACTTCGTATTCGATAACGACGACAATACGTTCAATACAACCATGTCGAACAATAAAAGTCTTATCATTTAATCGGGAAACATAATAATGTTAAGTTTGTACATTTAAGCGATATTTTTGGAAACAATTACTACATGTTATAAACCAATTTATATTATTTATGAAAGAACATTTTTATATCATGATGAAATAAATCAAATTTTGAAATCTATTGCTGTTTTGATTAAATATGGGGGGAAAAACGTGTCTTTACACTTTTGTATTCATTCCAATTTGTTGAAAAAAACGGTAGCTTGGATCTACAGAAAATTTCATTCGTTTCCGTTAAAAGTCTTTTGAAATGGTCATAAACCGTTAACTGAATACCCACGCTAATTTCCATCGTATCCAAGACTTCAATAATGATAATTCAATAATTTCTTTTTCTATTATGCAATTATTCATTAAAATTTAAAGTATTCTGCCTAAACTTATTACTGATCATCAAAGGAAAAGAAAAAATCTTTCTAAATATTCCGTTTCATTCGTCCAAAAATTCAAATTCAACAAATTTTTGAATTACCACTGGTTTTTTCTCCATTCGAATCGGTATGAAGTTGGCAGTTGGCAACACCAACCGTGAACTGTGTATATGCAAAGGTCTTTTGAGTGTGGTGTCAGTTTAGCTGTCAAAAAGTGTGCGTGCAGAGAGTGTGTGTTTCGCATTAGTCAACCCGAATTATTTATTCGACGAACAGACATTTGTTGTGTATCGCATTGTCTTCAACACACGAGAAAAGAAAATTCTCATTTTTTTTCATTATTACTCCCAATCACATAGTTTATTAAAACGTTGCATATTGTTTTAGTTGGTCGATTTCATTTATCATTACAACCAAGGTAAAAATCCAAAGAATTAAAGTAATAAAGATACAAATTGATTTATTTAACTTGGAAATGACGTCTCTGGTGAAATGAACTAAGAACATAAAAAAATGTGGTGACGAATACTAGAAGAACCCACTTTTGATAAACACCATTGAACTCTTGCATTTCACAATTGATTGCAATCGAATGTTTTTTTTTCTGTTTGTTGCGAATTGTTTGTCTGCTGATGATGCAATGCTGTAGTTTACCTTCGATAAATGTGTGCACTTAAGGTGAAAGCCAATTTCAGTAAAACAGCTGCCACTTACTGTGTATGGGGCAACGGTAAAAATCTTAAACTACACACATGCCCCAATTTCGTTTTCTATGGATTTTATTTGCTTACGACGTTTTGAAAACTCATTGATTTTATAGAAAGTTCCCCGAAAGAACAATCCAATTTGATAGATTGGGCTAATATCTTCCTGTTAACAGTGTTGCGCGCCATTTTCAAGAGACCTACTTATTTTAAGATACTTTCTTTTTTTTTCCACCACTACGAACTATGAATAATACTGAAGAATAACAAAATTTCTTTCCAGAAAATGGCACGTGGTCACCAAAAAATCCAATCACAGGCTAAAGCCCAAGAAAAGGCAGCCAAAATGAAGAAGCAATCCGGTCACAGCGCCACCGATCAGAAGAAAGCAGCACAAAAAGCATTGGTCATCAGTTGTGCCGTATGCAAAGTAAGTGACTGCATTCAAACGATTGCGTTTTTTGTTTCAGTGTACATTAACGTTTCACTGTATCATTGCAGTCACAAATGCCCGATCCGAAGACGTATAAACAGCATTTTGAGAACAAACATCCAAAATCCGAATTGCCAGCCGACTTGAAAGACGTTGTTGCTTAATGAATCACTTGGAAGCCATTATCAATATTAAAACAATTTTTTTTTATGGAAAATCGTTAAAGGAAAAAGATGAGAGAGAAAAAAGAATATTTAAAATAAACCGACACATTTCTGTACAATAACAATATTTTGCATGCATTTTCTTGTGACGAAGATGAAAAAAAAAAGATCATTAAACAATCATAATTTAAAACAGACAAAAGAAATAAATCTGTGTGTAAATAAATGTGTTAATTCTGATTCTGGTAAGTTGATCATTTGTGGTTGCGAAATGCTGTCGAAAAGAGACACAATTTCTTCATGGTTTTCGATAGGGATGTCAAATTTGTTTTGCTGTCTTTGAATGTCGCGTGTCAAAGCCATTTGTCAAATCAAAACATGATCAATGTGCTTGAGCCCATCTGACTGTTGATTCGGTCAAGCGAAACCGAAGTGAAAGTTGTAGGTAATTGCACGTTGTGTTATGTGATTGATAATTATTGTTTTTTTTTTAATGAAAGTGTAATTACGATTGATTTCGTTCAAGTGAACGTTCACTTTTGACTATGATGGCGAGTTTTTGGGGTGAATTGGATACTATGCAAATTCAAATCAACAAAGACACATACGAGTGCCGGATTTGCGACAACGTCTTCACATCACCGATCCAATTGACCGTACATTGCATTGCGTTGCATGGAGCATTGCCATGCATTCACTGTTTGAAGCTATTCGAAAGTGAGCATATGCTGGGAGATCACACACGCACACAGCATGACTGTGATAAACACATTTGTCCCGAGTGTTCGGATGAATTTCCACAACAAACTGATTTTGAATCGCACATGAGATCCAAACATTCCAAGAGATTGTGCGAGCTGTGTGAGTTATTGACCTCAATCGATGAACAACAACAACACCTGTCAACGCTACACAAAATCGCCGATGGTTCATTCAAAATTACTTTGGCACCCGTTAACCAAAATGATTTTCGATGCAACTCGTGTTCGGATGGAAAATCGGTTGATCGCTTAGACAAGCTCCTTTTACACTACCTGTACTTCCATAAATGTTCGCTGCAATCCTTGCTTCGGTGTATTTTGAACAACAATATGGAATCGCTACAGTCTCAAATCTCTCACGATGATGTTCATGCGAAATGTTCAACGTGTAACCAGAGTTACACATGGTCGGTACCAAAAATTTACCATAAAATATACTGCCAAGGTTTTATGTATTGCCCGTCCTGTACCAACTGCTTCGATACTCAAGAGAAATATGATGAACACATGCAGTTGTGTCAAGACAAACCGTTCAAAATCAATTTTTGTGATAACTGTAGCAATTCCTCCGTCGATGAGCCACATCTTCGATCTGTACATAATTTTTCAACCGTCTCATGGAACCCAGCACCTAGCCTACTGAACGCAGAGAACGATTGTACTTTTTGTGCGGAAAATCTAAGCTGCGAAGAAGCTAACCTTAACGGAATCATCGACCATTTTCGTACTTTTCACAATTTTGATGCTGCCGCTATTTTAAGCTATTTGAAACAGGGTAAAAGTAAAACAAAGACTGAACAATGTGACGAACAATGCGATAAAAAAAGAACAAGGAAGAATGTTGCCGAAATTCGTGCAATTGATGGAGATGAAAATGTTGGATATCTCATGAATTTCGATACAAAACTCGTCAAATATGTTTACTCATCCGCATCGGATTATGATTCGAATGATTCAGATGAAGAGAATATAACACGAGCAATAAATACCTATCAATGCGACGTCTGCGATTATCGATCCCGATCGAAATTCGTCCATGTCATGCATATGCACAAAAAACATGGATTCTCCCTGAAAACACCCGAATTCAGGTGCAACGTTTGCAGAACAATTTTCAAATCAAATCGCAGCTTGAGGAAACATAATCAGAATTCGCATCATAAACAAACCGTTGGAAAGAGATTCAAATGTTCATTTTGTGAGTTTGGCTCTAATGGCAAAACGAAAATTAGGTGAGGTACATTTTTTTTTCCTTTCTTTTTTTTATTTTGATTTTTTTGAATATTCGATTTTTTGAATAATTTCTCTGTGTTTTGATTTAAAAAAAAAAGGCGACATATTGGTGAGCATGTCGAAGCATCATATCATCCATGCTCCTTGAAGTCCATTGGATTCAACTGTAGATACTGCCATTTCATATTTTGGACAAAGGAACAGCTGAACGAGCATCAATTGAACCGTCACTCGGAGCATTTACAAGATACATATTTACTGTGTAGCCTTTGCTTTTCTTCTTTTAATAATTTGGTGAGTGAACAATATATTGTCAATTGTCAAGGAATTTGAAAAATGTGAGGAATTTTTCCGAAAAAATCCGGACAATTTTTTTTTCTAAAAAGTGAATTTTTTAAAACTTCAATTGAAAAAAAATGGTCTAATTAAACGTTTCTCATATTTTATTTACAGGCAGCGCTTCGAAGTCACAATACGACCAGGCACTTTGAATTTGATCTGGATGGTCATGCATTTCAGTGTAAAATTTGTCGAATTGTTTTGTTTTCCATGGATGCGATCCGTTTCCATATGCAAGAATTGCATCCGCAGCTTCAATCGATGTGTTGTGCCAAGCGGAATTGCATGAAGGTGGTGGCGAATGAAGAGGAACTACGGACTCATTGGGCTGCTCAACATACAAAAACCGTATTTCAATGTTTGGAATGTTTTAGAATGTTTGAGCGTAGGGAATATGTTGAAAATCATATGGCTGTGACCCATGCAAAGTCGAAAACGAAAAAATTACAATAAAAGAAAAGACTACTGATTATAAAGCGTTGATGGTTGTTGTTGGTTGTTTTTTTTTTGTGGTGGTTTTTAATAAATATTTTCGAAATAAATGGGTTTAGCTCCATTTAAATAGTTCGAACATTTAAATGGCGTCTTTTCAACCGAGTGACAATGGTTTTACTGTAATTCTTTTGTTGGTTGTTTCCTTCATGTTTTTTTGTTGTTGTTTAAATTACTATGTGCTTGAGTCATCTTGTGATAAAATCATGTAAATTATCACTTAAATATATAGTTTTTTCTCTGAGTTTTCGTAAACAAAATACGAAAACATATTGGCAAGTATTCAGATCACATACGGATCAGGATAGAATATAATGCACTTTTTTGTGTCTGAAAATGGTGTATGGACATTTGTTTTTCTCATTAAATTTATATTCAAGCGAAATCGGTCTTAGATTGGATTCATGTTTAATTAGGTGTTCAATGTTCAGTGTATTTTTTTTTTTGTTCGGTTTGGTTTTTAAAAACTACAATTTCGAATTTATCACTTTCTTTATTAAAGTTTTGAACAATTTCTAAACAGAATAAAAAGCCCTGCATTTAACGCTAAAGCACAGGAAGATTCGTTTTATTATACTTTTTTTTTGTTTAAATATACTTTTTTTTTGTAACAACGCGAATTAAAGGTTTAACCAATTTCATACATTGTAATATTCGGTGGGTGCCACTAAAAAAATATCCACACTCATCTAGTGCGTGAGACGCATGGTCACTCATTTAGTGAGTGAGACGCACGCGGATGAGATGAAGCAAAGCGAAAGAGAAGAGAGCAACTCCATTCGAACGAACGATATAGCGCGCATACATTTCATCACTACGTCGTTAGAATACGGACACAAACACAAACACGTAGTACCCATTGACTCTATGTTCTAGTTGCGCGCTTCCCTTTCGCTTTGCTTCATCCCATCCGTATGCGTCTCACGCACTAGATGAGTGTGAATATTTTTTTAGTGGCACTCACCGAATATTACAATGTATGACCAATTTGTTTTTTGTTTGAATTACTGTTTATCATTTTCCTTTATTTCAACTACCATGTATTTATTTGGTTATACATGGAAAACCGTACGGGAGTAAAAAAAAATGTTGCATTTTTTCTCTAACTAGATGACAATGTTTCGTTTTCTAGATGAGGTTCTGAACGATAAATGCAGGACTTTTCTTTTATAATTCGCACTTTTTTTTGGGGTTTCATTTTTTTATCTTTTGTTTGTCAAACAACTATCAGGAAAATACGGTCAGTCAGTGAAATCGGATTTTTCGAGAGAGAAAAAAAAACTACTTTTTTCCGCTGTTTGATTGTGTTTCTTAGTTAAATTTTCTTTGTTTCAAAAATGAACATTCATAGAAGAAATGAAAACGGTTTCGGTATAAAAAGAATTAGATGTTTTTTTTTCTTGTGAAATATTTTCGCCGCATTTTGTTGTTGTCATTTTGCTGATTGCAAGTATTTATGATGTGGTATTAATTTTTTTTCCAAGTTGATTTTTTGTTTAGCTATTTCCAATTTGTATTTTGCGCGTAGTTCGTGTGTATGATGAACGAGATCTATATTGGTCCAGATGATAATATTTTATTGAGTTTTGTTGCTGTTGTTGAGGTTCTATCTTCGTACTGACAATTTGACCACACCATTAGATATTATATTTTCTTCTCTTTTGTCACATGTAAATTATAAGATTTCACTTTTTTAGTCAACAATTGTTTATAGATCTGCTTCTACCCTCGATTCGGTATTTAAAAATGTATCTGTGTCCTATATGTAATTTATTTATATATAATATATTTTTCTTTTAATTTGAAAAAAGAGTTCTGCTTTAGTTCATTTTATGACTTGTTTGTGTTTGTTGTCGTTAAATAGATCTGTTTGATTGGCAAGATTGCAAAAACTAATTCGATACGATACAATCCTATGGCTTTTATATATTGAAATTGAATAACATTAAATAAATCAGAGAATTCGAACGATTAGTCTCTCGTTCATTTCGATGGACTTTTTTTTTGGAAAAGACAATCCAATTTTCATTTTTATCTTCTTTGAAAAAAGACAATGGAAGTTTCATTGTCTTTTCCTAATCAACGAAAGAAAAATCCAATCAATAGAAAAACAAACGAGACGAAAAGCGTTCGAAAAATCTGAGCAGAAATGAAAACAGGAAATAAAAATCTAAAAAATAGCATCTCCTTGTAACAGAGAACCGAGTGCCATTGAACATATCAATAAATGATTGAATATTAAACGGTGAACATAATCGGAATTATTATATTGCACGTGTGAGTTTTATCGACCAATATTTTCTAATTTCCAGTTATAGTTTTGCAATCGGTATATGATTTTTGCTTATATGGATTAACATATATATATTTCAAAATGGGGAAATAACTCACAACAATGTCAGCGAATGCTAGTGAAATATAGAACGTATCTTTTCTTTTCTCTTCTCTATCTCTCTCTATCTGTTTCTCTTGTTAAACAAATTCAATATATAACATATAACGGCATTTAAGGTAGCCGAGATATTTTCGTTTTCAATCCAAGAGGAATATATTGCGGGTCAGACCATAAATTATGAGCAAAAGTGTTGCGTACGTTTTGAGTTCGTGCAACTCAACATTGAATCAATATGGGTTTTTCTTTGTATTTAATATGGTTCTTTTTTATCATTCTCTTTAAAAACGAAGGGAAAATGCAATCGATTTCGAAAAACAAAAATTGTACCTATATTTGTTATCAACTCAATTGCAATGGCAATGGTAAAATGATAAATGATTTCTTTTTATTGGTAGTTATTTTTTTTCTTTTCAACTTATTCAAGCGACTGACATTAACCGATATTTTTTTGTTCCATGAAAAGATCGGAATCTGTTGTATTTGCTACTTAAATAGAGATTTAAATCAAGTTAAAACGAAAATCGAACGGAAACCCAATCAAAATTCGATGGGCCGAGTGATTCGAAGTGTTTGCTCTAGTGGTTCGATACCGCATTGATTTTCGCTGGCCATGCACTCCGAATTTTAATTGTGCATCCCGTCCATTCCAGGTAATAATATCAAATTTGTGTGTATGTTATATGTGATTTTGTGTGAAAGTGTGAATTGCCACTTTGTATAAAAAGTTCATTTTCTTATGTTTTGTAAATATAACGAAATTTGTTTGGAGCTTATGACTGGGAATATGGGATTTTTTTTAAACAAGATTTAAATTTATTTACAACTTGTCTGACATTTGTTTTTTTTTCACTTTGTTTTCTTCTTTTTTTTTAAATCCGCAAAAAAATTCATGTTCTTAGTGTGTGAATTTTTTTTGTATGTGTTTTGTTGGGGGCGATTTAAATGTGTGAACATTATATTTTTACAATATTTTTCTTCTTCATTTTGGCCAAAATTCTCAAACCAGCTGGCGAATTGTTCGATTTTTCCTGCAGTAAAATCGCACGCAATGAAAATTTGACGATGGAAAAGCCACAAATGTTTAGTTTTATTCAATGAATGGATTTATTTCGCGAAAAATAACATAATGTGAATGAATTGATTAGAATTTATGCGCCATCATTTTAAACACGATTTATTTTGTGCATTGGAAAAAAAATCGACTGAGTCAACCGAACGATTCGCCAGCGAATTTCAGAACATCAGCACTGGTCACAATAAATCTCTTTTTTTTTTTAATAAATCAGTAATTGATTTGAAATAAAAGCTCTTTGACTTCAAAATGAACGGAAAAAATTGTCTTCATTTTTCAAGTTGAATTTATAATACAATTAAAAAAATACAATTGTTCATATTTGTTATGCATGCAGTTGTTAGAGAATTTGACCGATAAATATTACTAATGCTATGAAAATCAAGCTGATTGATATTGTGTTCCCGTGTCCACATTGTTGAATTTCAGATTCCTAATCGAAAGAAATGAAGTTAAACGAAGGCATTATCATTTTAATCGAAATTCAAAATGAAAACATGATCTATTGATAGCTATTTCCAATCGATTTTAAACTTTTTATGTGTGACGTTACTCACGTTTTTGTTCTGACTAATACAGCTAGCTGGTCGTCGGCGGAATAGTTGTCTTGTTGCTTTGAAACATGTTAAACAAGGCATCGCATCGCAACTGTTTCGTGTCACGTATTTATATTCTTCAGCTTCAACTGTCATTTTGTTATACATATCACCAACTACGGGACAGTTCAAGTCTTTAACTAACAATATTAAATTACTATTTGGTATCGGCATCACAACAAATGGTCTGAAACGAATATGGACAGGATAAAACCACATTTGAATCATTGAAGAAAAAAAACTGCATGTCAAATGCGTGTGTTTTGGCCGGTGGTTCACAATTTTGCTTACCGTTCGCACGATGGGGCACGATTTGTAGATCTATTTCTTAATGACGGCGATAATGTGTATAGTTTTATCGTTTGATCACACGAATATAGCCTTGTGCGATTTATTATGGCAGACTTATTTAATGTTTTGATTTTCTCTTCGCCGTTCAGTTGAAATGGTAGCATCGTTGATGACGGATAATCTGCTGCAGAATGACACAAACGAACAAATCATTTCAATATTCATTTTTTTTCTTTCAGATTAAGTCCAAAATTTCAATTCTATGTTTTTTCTTGGCAGTTTTATGTCAATTGGTAATATATTTACCATTTTCATAATCCATTCCAAGCGCATCATTCGCATCGACCGGTAGTATGGAGGTTTGTACGATGGCCCATGCAATTAGTTTGATCGTCCATTTGATTAATTTTATCATATATAAGAATGGCTGTGGAATATATGAAAAATGACGAAGATTATTGTATTAATCACAAAATATTTCAATAAAATCTCACTTCAGACCAGGGAAAAAAAAGAAAACATTTCAAGAAAAAGAAAGATGTGGCGGTACGTACCGTTTGTAGTATGTTGGCTGGATTACCATCGTTGATGCTCATGTAGCAGACACCTTGATAGTCCGTAATGTTGACCTCCTCGTAGATATTTTCTATAACTAAGCTCTGCATTAGCTTGCCGTCGATTTCGCCAAAGAATTTGCCCGTGTTATCTGGCTCTTTAGTGACGATTACATATCCATGATTGTCTAATATGAAGCATTCAATATCTGGATCTCTCGAGAAGCATGTTTTTGCACAATTTTCACCGCACTAAGTGGAGGAAAGCGAATTTTTAGTCATTGGTTTAAAAGAAAAAAAAACATAAAGTCATTTAACTCAATTCAGAACATTCAATGAACTCAAACAGCAACACAAAGTTCCATATTTATTTTGTACAGTTGCAAAAAGAATCAATCAATATACATTGAAAACTTCATTTGCTATGGCACTTACATTGGTTGTAATGTTTTTGAATAGAGTTTGGAGTGCTGAGTGTTGAAACTGATAGCCGACAACGGCGATTGGGGCGGATTTTTTGTCTTCGGTGTGGAAAATTGCATGGCTCGCCGTAACGAGTATATTATTGACATCGATTGTTGTGTCCTCTGCATAAAATGTACATCAATTCAGTTATTATTCGGCGCTCGTTTAGAAATGAGTGTATTTAAAATGCAAACCTTGATTGAATGGCACCGAATAAACGAAACTCTGCGGCTCGACATAATGTTGTTCAACGGCACGTTTGTACCACACCTCATCAACTGAACGATGATGCTCGCGAATGAAATTGCTCACGGATGGTTCCCTACAATTAAGAATACATTTATTATTAAATTTTATTGCTTTCTTTCGGAAAATACAGGCCAAATACTTTCAACCAAATGATCATAAACAGAATTGAAAACGAAAAATGTAAGAAAAAAAACCGTTTCGTTTGAAACATACTCTGGATGCGAATCGGCTACATAGTTGTTGTTCGGTTTCTGAAAGTCCATCCAGCGAGTCAAGCCGCTATGCGTTGCCAAGAAAGCGGTCGTTATGCCGAATCGTTGATCGAATTCGTTCCTACAAATAGAATCGATACATGTTAGTGAATACAATGGTATGGCGCAGTTCCGTTGCTTCGATTGAATTGGTCAAATGATTCAATTAAATTCGGTTGATGGCTTTTTTTTGCTGACTATTCCATTTGAAATTTAGGAAGGCAGAGAGTGAGTGTGAGCACTCTACGGCTCTTCGATGTTTGTGAGGCAATGCTGGTGTATGCATGTGTGTGTGTATGTGTATTGGGCAAATATTATGTAGATTGTTTGTTTATCGTAATTATTTACCTTGGCAGTAAGCCAATTAAAACGGCTATTGGGCTAGGGCTATTCCATTGAAAATGTGTGTAGTTGTGCAAATATATTATGATTTGATTTGAGTGATTAAATTATAAGTTTATAATAATGCGAATTATATCAGAATTTCATTGTGAACCATGCATGCAAAATGGTCCATGTTGATTTTAATTTTGAAGACAAACAAAAAATAATGAATTGAACATTGTTAAGAGTCTTTAACGTAAGTGGTTTTTGTTGTTGTTGTTGTATCTAAGCGTGAATTTAGAGAGTCAAATGAAACTAAAATGAATTTCATTTATTTTTGATTGTTGAGAATTAAATGAAATAATTGAAACGGAATCGACGATGTGGTTGATTATAATATTTAAACTTACCCATCTTTTGTGTTGAAGCTGTCGTTCCTCGAGAACCATTCGGTGACTTTTGCATCGAAAACCACCTCTTGCATCAAACTGCGATCGCCTGAAATTGATATGGTTCAAATATGTGATTGACATTTGGCATTTCACCACTTTTCCTTTCGGAATAAATTTGTTTATTCTTTGTTTCTAGTTTAATTTATAGATAAAAAAAAAGAACTTTGTTCGCTCAAACTACATGAAAAAAACATTCCCATAGAATAAACATATGCAGCAAAGCTAACAAATGATTATACGGATATGATTTAATGAGGTTATTTGATGTGATACTACGTTGAAGGTATTGAATCTCAGATGAAACTTTACAAAATTTGGCATGGAGATGACTTTTATTTTTTGCTGCTTTTTTCAATTTGCAACGTGATTAATATGTGTTTTCTTTGGATTTTGGTTTTGATTTGTTTTTCTGACATGCAAGAGTATGTGTAATATATTATGAAATGAAAAATTTATTCCGGTTATTCTATCGATGATTGTCTAAATTGGGTTTCTCGACGAAATCGTTGGATTTGGAAGATAATAGTTTTTTTTCCCTTAAAATTCTCAATAATTTAGAATCGAAGTGGAAATGTTTAGAAGAAAGAAAAAAAACTGTCCGATTACATTGAATATACACCGAAAAATACATCTGGTGTGCATCGGCACAAACATTCACACTGGGACAACATTGTTGGTGCGAAATTGTCTTGAACCTAAAACTGTGCGCATCACTTTGCAGTGTTTATCTAATCATATCAAGTTGCTGTAACAAGAAAATAATTTCTCTTGCTATTGGCTGTTTTTTTTTGTGTGTGTTAGTTTTGGTTTGATGAAATTTCATGAAATACTTACAGTAATATGAATCCTTATCATTTATGGTCGATGTTCGCCCAGTACTTGTGTTTGCTGTGGATTGATCAGCCAGTTTCAATCATTGTTTTACGTAAAATCGATAATTGTTGTTTTCTCTTACTTATTATTATACAAATTAAAACGGCGTTTTTGTTTCTCTATCTAAACTATCGACATTAAAAAAAATTGTTTCTTTTATTCAAATAAGGCATCGGTCGCGTCTTATCCATTTTTTGTCGATGGAAATGCATATAAGTTGTTGGTAACGAATGCATTCAATTGATTCTTCTTTTTTTTCTGAATGTGCACCTGTTGTTGGTTTGATTTCAGGTTACGATTGATGGGATCAATGATCAATGGTATGGAATGGATTTAAATGCATGATTGATGTGAAATCAATTAAAAATATAGTCGAAGCAGAAGCAAGCTTCAAAATACTACTTGAGAGATTATTTATACTTTAAATTACATTAGAAAGTTTGTTTTTTTTTTGCTCGGCATTTCATAAATATCAACAGTTAAGAAGAAAAACCGATTAGAAAACAAAAGTCATAACAATAACAAAAAAACAAGATAACATATTTTATTCGCGCTGAGTGGGCTGAAATTCCAATTTCCCGTCATCCCGAGCTTTTGTCTCAAGTTCTAATGGAAAAATGTCTTTGTATTGTATATGCCAAAGAATGATATTAAAAACTGATAGCAACTACAAGATCTACGCTCTAAGATCGATTAAATGATTATTGGCAACTAATTTTTTTTTGCATTATTTTGGCACATCGAAATACAATGTGACGCACATAATTTTAATCGATTTATTTGAATTCAGAATTCTAGCCCCGTTCTTCGAATCGTCACCGACCCAAGAAAAAAAAACACATCATACATGTTTTTAGCATAAAATGTTTTTCAAAAAAAAAAATTTATACTATTTAATAAAACCATCCTATGAAAAATGAATTTTGATGTGAATTTGCTACTTACAATGAACTGCATGCTCGGGCGACACTGCAGTTCGTCCTTTCCACTTCCAACGTGAGTTTTTTGTTTTGTTCAAAAAGTACTTTAGTTCCTCCTCTGGCGTTTCAAACTGCAATTCAGCGTGTTTGCAATACAGCCTGCGATACAAATACGGACACAATTTTTCAATTTAGAATTGGAATTAGTTAAAAAATACTATGTCAATATAGGAAATAATTTTGATTCTTCACGATCGAATCTGAATGTGTACAGAAAAAATGTTAGAAATGATGCATACCAGTCAGGATGTACTCGCCATCGGTGCCCCTCAAAAAAGCTAAGAACATCATTTCCTTTAGCATGAACACGATGAATTTCGTCTTCATACCGAATCTGTAAACGATTCAAACCATACGGTTCAGGAATTGTAAGTACTAGAGTGAATGGCGATTGTGGAATCGCCGTCCAGTAATAATTTCGCTTCAATCGGGACACACGTTTCTGTGGATAGAAATGAGAATTTTTCTCGTTGAAAACAATTTGCTTTTTGCTTGATTCAATTAGCTTGTGACTATTTTGCTCTTACCATATTATCCAAATGATATTTCACCATCATATGCGCGGTTCCATTCTCTTGATTTATGATTTGCTCGCGAACCTAAACAAAAATCAACATTTTATTAGTTTCAATTGAGACGTTTCATATTCGCTATGAAAAATGAGCGATAAATGTTTTCAAACAAATACCAAATTCAACAAATAAAAATAAAGTTTCATTCGGTCGCCTTCCAATCCTTACCTTTAACAAGCTATCCGAAAAATCCCGTGGTTCGCGAGCATCATCTAGAAGTTCAACTTCGAGCATGTCAATTGTGTTATAGGCCGGTTTCAAAATGCCTTGAAACTGAACGAGTAAAGAAAAAAAAATGTAAACGATTCGGTTTTGAAAATGTATACGATTTTGTGTGAATGCTTACGCTTGGTCGCAAATCTGGATGCGTCAACACATAGCCGTTATTATTCACTATGAACGCATATCCATTGACACCCAACTGAAACAAGGTGTTAAATTAGTATTAACATCGAAATTGAATCATAATCAATGAAAACGTACCGTAAATGGCATCATCAGCTTTTTTATATCTCGAATCGGGACATCGGTTCCAGCCACACCCAACAAATTGGCGATTGCCATCTATTCGTTCCGATAAACATGTGTTATAAATAAATCAATTGCATTAGAATTTTCATACTGACTGTATCTAACCACTGGCTTCTATTGGCCATTTAAATCAGCGATTAAAAAAAAGAGTTATCAAAAAAGTTTTAACATTTTTCATGGAAATGAAAACATTTCGTCAAGAATACGATAGAAATTTATTTTGAAATAGCACATAGTTGTTGTTATTTAGTTTCTCAATTATATGGAACCTGTTGATAACTCTTTTACGAACAAAATCGCCTTCAAGAACAAACAAGAGTAGAGTAGTTACTTTGAATGCACAAATCGATTTTAAAACATTTCATTTAACAAAAATACAAATACCTATAATTTTAAAAGCAAAAAAAAACACACTAGAAAATTCAAAAATAATTAACGAAAGATGTCTACGAAAAAGATTAAATGAATTGAACTAAATCGATTCGTTTTCAACGTTACACAGGAGTTTTCTTGATTTTTTCTTGAAAATTTACTCTTTTTTGTTCTTTTTTTTATATCCAAACTTCACATTGTACCACATTTGTATACAGCAAATGCATTGTGCGAAATAGAAAAAAATGGGTTTAAAAATATTCTAATTTTCAATAATTTTATTGTTTGAATAAACAAAAATCTAGCTTTCGAAATTTGAACCATTGTTATAAATGGAGAAGCAACAAATGATAAATGTCATCTAAAATTCAATGTTATGACACTTGGCTGAAAAGATATTGGGCTCAATAATTCTAAAAGGCTAATAAATTCGTTTCTATCATCTAAAAAAGAAGATCAAAACCTTACAAAAAAAAAATAGTTCAACTGTTTTGACCTCGGTTAGCTAGGCATTTATTTTACAGTATCTAATGAAAAAAGTATATATATCTTCTAGCGGGTTATATGATTTTTCGATCAAAAGTCAACATGTTTACTTGTTGTCAAAAAAAAAACACAAATTGTGGCTAATCATAAAAGTCAGCAGCAAAAGTACATCAACTTGGATCAAGTGTCTCGATAATTTGCACAAGTTTTTAATTGACCGATGGGCTATAACACCTATACCTTTACCTACTGATATATGATAACGTCTTTATCACTTCTATATATGTGTCTCTAACCGTATTCAACACTGTACAAATTTTAACATCTAAATGGAAAGGAACGTTAGACTAACCGAATGAGTAGCTAATTTCTAAGAAAAATTTAACCTTTAGCTTAAATTCTTCGAAATCTATGCAAATTTATTCGGCGTGCCTATGCAATTATATCGATTTCTGGTCTATGTCGTTTTGATTTCAATTTTATGTATATATCGAAAAAAATAGAACACTTCTAAGCGTTGTTTAAATAGGTAACAGTGAAAAAGATTTTTTTAAAGCCTAGCCTACTGATTTCCTTTCATGTAATACCTCACGTGTAATTGATATCCAATGTGCCTCATTTATGAGAATTTCTTCGGTGATATTCTGTTTCACAATTGACATATTTTTATTTGGAAAAAAATTAGCAATGTATGCCGCTTATATTGTTATTGATTTTTGTGTTTATTTATATATGTTTTGTTTGTTTTTCTTCCTCTTCTTCTTCTTTTTCCCCCTCTTCAATGGGGTTACCAAGTGTTAAATGGTCATTCGGTTTAGATTCATAAATAAAGAATAGAATGTGAAGAGAAAGCATTGAGCTCCTCTAGTTTTTTAATTTCAACTTACAGCACTCTCGCGGCGATCGTATACCGGTATCGAAACCGTTGTTAGCATATTATACTCTTCAGTGGTGGTTTCATCCTGAAAATAAAGTAAAAATGATGGTATAATGGTATGAAGGTGATTAATCATCATTTAGATTAATCAAATTGTAGAATTATTCAGCGAAAAAAGAAAAATAAACGGGAAAACAGATGCAATTTGATGAAAAGAACAGAGTTGGTTGGAAAATGCGATAAAAAATAGTTGAAATATAAAATGTGTACCTCATTTTTAGATGGTTTGTAAAGCCGATCATCGAATGTTGCATTGCCATCGCCCGTTTGGACATTTCGATAGTTTAAAAACAAATCCTTTTGTTTTCTTCGTTGCTTGATTTCCCATTTGTAGTCGGTCATTTTGGGATCCTGTTCACAAAGAAATTCGATTAGCTTTTCTTCTTTCCAAAACGAATAAAACCTTGTTTTTTTTTTGCTGAATTCGTCCAAAAACTATATAAACGTCCTAAATTAGTGTCTTTGGTAGGCTTTGATGATTAAATTATCGACTAATTTGGGACTTCAATCACTTCTTGTTCAGCGATTAGCCTTGAAGTAGTTACAATTTGAAATGGATTCAGATAATTAACAATCGACTCACAATAATATCAGCATAAACGTGCGACCAGATGATTGGATGCTCCTGTCTGCCAAGGACAAGTGGCCGTGCCATAACCGGTATGTAACGTAGCACTTGTTCGCGCACTTCAGACGGTACACTCAAATGCACATAATAGCCTTGATTAATGCACGCCATTTCTTTGATCAGCTGAAAATCGGGCACTTCGCTACCGATTAAATACGTGAACAATCGAACCGGTCGATATGTTTCATTTGGCCAATTGTATCGTTGAAATGTCTCATTAAAATCATGCGGCACACCGTCCGATATGAGCATAATGGCTTGATTGCAACCGGCACCCTCGTCATTCATTCGATACGATTGTAGAATTTCAAAGGCACTGATCAGTGCTTGTGAATAGTTGGCAATCTTTTCCGTTTCGATGGTTTCCATGCCGGTATTCAAACTTCGAATATTATCTAATGTAGCCGGCACTAAGGATTCATTAAAGCATTTTACAACCGACTCGATTCGCTCAGAAAATTTTAAAATATTGACAAAATCGTTCGTGGTTAGGGTTTCCAATATATTTGAAACTACATGTTTGGCGATATCTTTACGCTGACCACGCATCGAACCTGCAACGGTAAATGTCGAATACAAAATGGATGAGTCAACGGTTATTCAAGAGGTATGGGGCAATATGATTTACCTGATATATCGACTAGAATAACCATATCTTTTGGACTAGCCGCCGCTTCTATGTACCACGGGCGGAGGCGGCAATCAAATAAATCTACTGGATCCTGTTTCCATTTAGACGCTGCAACGGCAACAAAATATTGAATTTTGATCACTCAACACAAATTGCAACATCAATCATTACTCACCTGGAAATTGTCGCATAAATCCAGTCGAACTACCAAAAAATTGGAATGATAATGTTGGATCCTTTTGATAATTATCTTTGAATATTCTATCTAATTTATTGGACCATTCAATGTCCTTTATAACATCACAAGCTGCAAAACAAAAAACACAGGGAAAATTACACTTTTGATTCGGTTTTTGTTCTTGGCTTTGTGGCGCATTCTTACCCCTTCCGTACACATTCGTCGGCACATGCACAGAGCTTAACGAAGTATTCACGGGAATATTATAAAAATTTCGATTTTTATGTAATCTGATACGTGGTATTGTTACGTTAGGTGGATCAAGGGATCTATCGTCGAACTTTTTCGGTGCAATAGTTGTTGTCGGATCCAGTGGTTCTAGCATTTCCTTTGCATCGTAATAGGAAAACTGTTCGTTACACGCATCTTTGTCATGCGATTGTGCGGCATTTTCCGCAGCATCCATAATTCGCTGTACGGCACTGATTTTTGATTTGAACATGGACTCGATCTCCATCACCATGTTTTCCAGAATCTTTTTCCCATCTCTTGGCACAACTTGAGCTGTTTTGAAGCTCTGTGAGGGAGATAGAGAGAGATGGAAAGGAAATGCCACCAAGAAATTAAATTTTATTTGGGGAAATTCAATTAGTATTTGCATCTGATTGAGTGTACTTACGTCTTGTACTTCTTTTCTTCGTGTTATAAAATTGCCCAAATGCCATAGTTCAATACCTAATTTATCGGCCCATGCCTTGACACTGTGCGTGACAAGTAGAGAGAGAGAGAGAAAATAAAACATGGTGAAATTAGAAACAATTGACGTAGACACACACTCGGTGTGACTCATTTCCATTTCTTTTAATACATCACAAACTTTCACACTTTGATTTTTTTTTTCTGTTTCAATTGGATGCATTTTGATTGATTTGAATTTACTTACACACTGTGTTTGATGGGCTTTGGTTCGCGTGGCTCAGTTTCCCATGTCAATCCAACCAAAATGGATAATATGATCAAAACAAAAATAATTAATCGCCACAAACGCATGGCGTTGAATTTATCCCTGGTTAACATATTGCCATAGAAGAAATAAATGGTTTTGCGAAACGCAACATAAACAAAACACGGAACGAAATAATGATGAGATATCAAAAATGAAACTGGAATTGTTTGTCGGGTGGTTTTTTGTGGTGTTTTTACTTTCAAAAAGTCGCCATTGTGACCCAATAAAGTGCTGTTAGCTTATTCAAATGCATTCAGTTTCGTAAACCGTACCGTTGCGTTCACTCCGTTCTTTTCTGTTTCGTTCTTTTCTCTCTCTCTCTGTCGTTTTTTTCCTCCTTTTGGTTCTCTCTCTCTTCCTCGTTTTTTTTTTCACTTTTCACACGCCAAGATCCTTGTTGGCTTTTCTCCCAATTCCTCTTGCTAAATGTTGCACGAAAAGAAACCTTTTACTAACACAGCACCTCGTTCATTCTGATTAATTTAAATCTCGACAATTTCTTCGACATCAAAAATACTTTTGTTTCAATTATGTTTTTATTTCTGCAATTGTATTTATATTTTATTTGGCCAATTATGAGCTTTCCCGTTTGCTAAGCTAGTGTTTTGTGAAATAAGTAAAAAAAAAAGAAAGAGAAGTTTTTTTTTCGCCTCGTCCAATTTACTCCGTACTTTTATGCTGTGCCAACAATATGGCGGAATGCCTGAAAACTTACACGAAAAGCATTCGACGTAAAGCGAACACTTTATCGCTCCCTTTTTCTCTTTCAGCAATTTTCCACTGCTATCGCATCGACACAGTTGACAACCCAATAAGCATGTTTGTATGTGTTTGTGCGTATGTGGGGAGCATATAATGAGTGATATACTTACAAACCGAATGTGTGCCCTGAGCGCAAGCTTTTCTCTGTATGTCATGGCGCTTTTTCCATGCGAAATACGACAAGCTCTGGAGGAATTCTGTTTGGCTGTGCAAACGATATGATTGCGCAGTATGTTCTACGACGGCAATAAAACCAACATACTTTTTTTTTTTGCTGTAGCTTCTTGGTTCCAGTCACAAATTCGGCCGAAAATGTAAATAGAACCACCGCGATGACATTTCATGCGAGTTGTTATGCGCAGCATCATAGTTGAAAGCTAATCATATTTATCAGCAACGACATGAAAAAATATCGACTTCAACTAAAAAGCGGTTAGAAAATTCATTCTTTTTACACACGTCAAACCACGTTTAAATTCAACATCCAATTTTGTTCCAGAAACTTATTTCTGTGTTGAATTCTTGGAAAAAATCATACGAAGAAAGGAAATCCGTAGAATTTATTAAAATATCAAAAAATAACAATTTTCGATTCATCGGGCCAATTCAAAGCACATGAAGAATAAGAACAGTAAATATAAATTCGGTTGTCTAGATTTCCAATCAGAAACACTCAAAGGTTTTCCTGATTGCACAGTATTCGTTCTTGCAATGAGAATGGTGTTGCCCGATGCCAAACTAGAAAAATAGGATATGCGAAGTTTTCATCGTACACTCGCTCGTTCGTTTGCGCACACATCTAAACAACTCATTTCATGGGGTTGATATGAATTTTTTGTTTCATGTGGAAAAACTACATGCAAACAATACGACACAGTTCGATGTGTGTCCATATAAGCGCGTACTAAGTCTCTGTGGGACGAGCATTTTTATTGGAATAAATGACAGTGAATTTTCAGGAGTTCCCATTTGACTAGGCGCAATTTTTTTGCTTTTATTTATGTCGAGTAAATAGCCTGAAGAGAAGACATCATTTTAGTTCGTGCTAAAATTAATCATTTGATTCAATCAATACTCGTGTGTTTTCCATTCAAAACGAAATAAATCAATTTAAAATCGTTCTTACATCATAATCATTGTTATTGACGCCAGTAAACTGGTTCGCTCTCGTTTCAATGGAAATCTGTGTGTACAAACGGCGAAGTGCAAAAAATCGATTATGCTATTGTTTGGAGTAATTGTCATTGATCGAGTCAATAAATCGTGTGTTTGTGTGTGTACGGCAATTGAATTATTTGTGTTTAGATAAATAAATGTTTTCCGCAACAAATCAAATTGCATTCAACTCAATTTTGTTATTGCAAATCCATTTAATGTTAGTTTATCCGTAACAATACAACGTATATATCTAACCTGTAACATAATACACTCACATAACGTCCGAATAGTCAATATTATATAGTCGTGTTTAAAAAAAAAACAAAAAATCTCTAGTTACAAATTTCTATGTTGATGTTGTTTGTTTTTTTTTCGTTGGCGTAAAAGTGCGTCCGAATCGAAAATTTGACCGAAATTTGATAAAGGATTGCATCATTGTTTCCATTGCGAGACGAATTTGATTGAACAATTGTATGTTCGTTATTTAATTGTGGTGTGTTGAATTGCAATGGAAATGAGATAAATCAATATTGGAATTTGCATTGCATATGGGTGATAAACACCTATCATACACACACATACATATACACAGAGACACAAATGTAATGAACACGAAACATGCATACAACACCGGTAAACCATTCAGCCCCCTAATTTACTTGCACATTTTCATTGGATTCTATTTTGTTGCTTGTCCTCGTCTCACTCACTCGTTCTTGGATTTCAACTCATTTGCTTATTAATAACATACATAAATATATCAAGAAATAACCAACGAATAAGAAAACACGAATAAGCATTGGCAAAATTTCTCTTTATGTTTCCTCTTTCATTGCAGATCCCCATTTATTATCTGGATAAAAAATCAACCGAAATAATCAACTAGATTGCACTGCTAGTCCAAAATAAAGTCAAACAATGCAAAAATGTGAGAATGAAATTTTTACGTTTAGTTTGGTCTTAATCTATACTTGAGATACAGAGAGAGAGAGAAGAAAAAGAAGAAGAAGAAAATTAAATCTTCATAAGTGCTATAGTTGATTTTATTAATCAAGTATAAACGAAAAAGAAAATATCTATCTATATATAACACAGTGATTTTCACTCTAGTCGAATTGGTCAAAATGCAAACGCTTCGGAAGAAAACTAGCCCTTGCAAGTGTAAGTGATTGAAATTAAAAATCGCCCTTAGTTTTCTTTTTCTTTCGTTTTCATTTGCCATTTCTGCAACCCTTCGTTTTGATTTTCGAGCATAGTAGTTTTTCATCGGGTAACTTTACCGCAGCTTCAACAGAACCCATTCGTTCCGGTTCGATAGCCATTTGATCGTACACTATGATTTCGTTGTGTTTTCTTTTCATGTATTCTCTCGTATGACGTTTCTATTGTCAACTATTGGACTCTTTACCTATGTCAGTCAATGTATATAATATTCAGTATTCAGTATTCTTTTTTTTTTTATTGTTTTGTAGTTTTAGATTATATAGTTTGTGTATTCGTTTCTAAGTATTGTTTTTTATTTAGAGTGAGCAAGAAAAAAAGGACGAAATATGACTTTGTGATTAGCAAAAGTTGAATTGAAAACGAAAAAAATTTGCTATTTTGCGTTGAAATGGCAGGCTCGCAAGAGGCATACAAAAGTAAAGAAACGTTTCAGTTTTTTAAATTTCTGTTATTTAATGGCACTCATAACAAGTCGTCACAGATGGGATTAAGTGCGCAAATACCAGATTCGCACACATTTCTCCATTTACACATTGGCAATGCAATTAAATTCGTTTATTCGTTGCAGATCGAAATGATCCAGGTCGATTTTTTGGTGATGGAGTCATTTTCAAGGCGAAACTAATCGGAATTCTCGAAGTGGGAGAGGCTCGCGGTGATCGAATGTGCCAAGAAGCATTACAGGCAAGCAAAGTTTTACATTTGATGCACGATTTTCTTTCTCCATTATTTCACTAACAATTCAGCTTGAATTAACTTGAATGCGATGTTTTTTTTTTGATTTAGGATTTGAAAACTGCAATTCGAGCAGCTGGAGAGCACAAACAGAGAATCACAATAAATGTCACCATTGATGGATTACGATTGCGGGACGAACGTACTGGTGACTCTTTGTACCATCATCCGGTACATAAAATATCGTTCATTGCGCAGGATATGACCGATTCCAGAGCGTTTGGCTACATTTTTGGTTCACCGGAAAGTGGCCATCGATTTTTTGGTATCAAAACCGACAAAGCAGCTAGTCAAGTGAGTTTATACTCTTTGTTTGACTCGCGATGAGTCATCGCTTGATCTTGAAAACGATGTTCTATTCTAAAATGGATTTCTGGCAACGAACCCACATCGCGCTATTTTTTTTTTTGCTTTAATTTTTAGGTGGTTCTCGCCATGCGAGACCTATTCCAAGTGGTGTTTGAATTGAAGAAGAAAGAGATTGAATTGGCGCGTCAACATATACAAAGCAAATCGATCCACGATCATCAACCAGTAACACTGAATATCAAGAGTACATTAGAATCATCACATTCAACATACAATAAGGATCATAGTGAAACTAGTGCAACATCCAAATATACACATAAAGAAGTAAATTTTGCGAAATAAATTACTCTCGTTTCAAAACGAGTGTTTTGTTTAACAAACAACTAACTAATCACGTGATGTTTTGTTCATGGGTTTGTTTGCACAATTTAGATGTCTCCCGAATCGGTAGCTGATCTAGTGGATTTAGAACAAGAGTTAAGTTCAATACAGCGTGGAATAACGCAAATGGAACGGATTACACCAATCGAACCGCCAACAAAGAATTTGAACGAAGATGATCCATTCGGCGACTCGTTCACACAATATCCTGTAAGGGAAATCCCAATTCATTCTTTTTTTTCGTTTAGGTGCTTTTCCAATCCGTTCAATAAAAATTAAAATTCCACTTTTTGCAGACCTACAATCTGCTGCCACCGCCCGAGTCAACAAAATCGCGGTATGCGAAGCAATTGAAGCCACCAGACGATAATTACGCTTCGACGGCAGTTATTAGCAGTTCGACGGATAATTCGAATAAAATCAAAGCCAAATCAACGGCCGACGAAAATTGGTTGAATTCCAGTGATGTTATGAAATTAGGAAAAACGAATCAAACAAGTGACAATGAAAATCGAAACGGACTTAAGCTATCCACATCGGTAACAAGTGTCAACGATATCGTGGCAACCGATGATAATTTAATGCAAACAACGCCGACCGCATTGACCGCCACTTCCTCTGCATCGCATTACATTGATGCATTCTCCGATTTGGATCCACTTGGAACGGGCAAAATACGACCATACATCGATAAAAAGTATTTCTTCCAAGATTTGAAAAATCCACCGAAAAAAGTGCTAAAAGATTTATCAGATCGCGATGGATTCTCCACAAGCTTTATATCAGAACCAAAAAGTACATCCGATTTTTCGGTATTCCAAGAGAAATCGAACATCGACAATGCGCTACAAGATTCACGCAAGAAAAGCGAACAAAGCGATGAATTTGTTGCCCAATTTTCATCAAACACACAAATCTTTTCACCAAATAACAATGGCACGCATGGAACACCACCAAATTTATCACGATCCGACAATGGTAAGATTTGTTTGCCTCACATTTCTTCTGCATGTTCGGACTATTCGGTAATTTATTGAAAATTGTTGTCCTTTTGCAATAGTTCCACCGTATTCGAACCAAGGCAGCTCATTTCCCGGTCCATTCGATAACAATTCCAATGCCAATAAGGTTAACGATTCAGCTGATCCATTTTCACCACGTGTACGCAAATTCGATCCATTCGAAGATGAATTCTCCAAACCATCAAGCACATTCGATTTTAGCTTCAGCAAAGGTAACTCTTCTTTTGCACTCTAAGCCCATCACTACGTTGAACATCGTGGTTTCTTTTTAACCTTCACAATGGAAATTTTAACGTCGTTTTTTTAGTTTCAATAAAAAAATTAACCACTTAATTAATCGATTGCTTCATTTGATATAGCCTTTTCGGAATCCAATAAAGCAACGAAGCATCAACTTTTTAATGGGCCTTTGCAGGTACGTGATTCAATTTGAATTGCAGTTTTAAGACGTGCTATATCAATTTTGAACTATATCTAACTGAGCGCGAAAGCTGCGTACATTCAACGTATAATCAAAGTGAATCCGCGATAACAATAATGAAATTAATGTGATTTTATTTCGTTCACTCTTTTTATGTCATAAGATTTAACATTTATTATCATTTTACGATAGGATGTTCGTCGACTGCAGGAAAGCGACTCATACAGTGAGAATGAAATCGTTCCGGAGCCACCGCCACGGCCTGAGACGAATTTACATTCAGAACCGCCGCCATTGCCGCCAAAAAAGCAATTTTCCGACATCGTTATCAGACCGCGCGTTACATCACCTCTTGCCATGGGCCGTGATTCCTCCAGATACGGTTAGTAAACATTTTAATTTTTGCTACTCTTTCGCAAATCTTATGATGTTTTTACCTGTAAATGCCATTCAATTGTTGATGGCTCAAACAAGAAAGACTTTAGTCCTTTTTCGTAGACATTTTAACGAATTCAACAACAGATTGTAATTCGGGTGAAATTAAACTATTGAATTCAGATAAAGTCAAATGAAAATTGCGCCAAAATTGTTGAATTTTCAATTGATTCCAATGTTTTTCGAAATCATTTCGCTCGTTTCAGGCGTACCAAAATCAAATCATGTAAGTCATGATCAACAACAGTCAGGAGATGCTCCCTCCTTGCCATTGCCATCGCGTCGTATTGGTCGCGCTGAATCAAATCAATCGTATCCCGGACCGGGTAGACCAGAAAAAGAGGTTCCACTCCTACTCCCTCCGCCAAAAACCAAAGGTAGTATTAAAAATCGAAGCCGACGATCCGAGGAGAATGTGCCCAACGCCACATCGGATGGTAACCGAAAATCGGCCGGCAAAAGTGATAGCGAAAATGTCAATACCAGTGCACCCATAGTAAAATCCATCCCTGACATCACACTTAGTCAATTATTAACGCTTGGCATCGATGATTTAGCATCGAAATTGAATGTTCCGGCTAGCAAACTAAATACAATGACAATCGTTGAGCTTACAAAATACCTGTCCGATTATATTGAAAAGTCATCGCAAAAGAATTTCAACGTATCCGATCCACCGCCCAGTGTGCCTGCCTCAGCGAAGTCAACAACAACGGCAACAGTTACATCAACATCACAACCGGAAACGAGCGCAACAGCGCCTCCACTAGAAAAAGCATCTGAATCGTCGGCTGTATTCAAAGTGAGCTTCGATGATTCCAGCGACTCAACATTCATTGCAAAATTCGACGATAACTTTGGCATTGACAACGATTTCATTCCCAATTTCGATCAATTCAATCAGACGCGTGGCTCAACGGTTGACAAGTATGCCGTATTCCGTGAGATTATCGACCAAGAAATGCAATCCGATCATGTTAAACCGGACACTAAGCAAAGTAATGAAAGCAACGAAGTGAGTTCGGACGCTGAGAGTCCAACAAATGACGTCGAAAATTTACCATTGTCATCGAAAATTGACACAAAAATCACCGAAGCCATTTCACAAGCAAAAGACCGTTATGCTGCATTGCGTGATATCATTCTGGTGGAAGATTTATTCGAAAAGCCATCGTCAGTTGAAACGCCGATCGAAGATCGACCCACCGAAAATGTGGACAATTCGTTGAATGATGATATTGAAAAGGAATTTGATGTTACCGAACAAAGTTCACCAGAGGCAAACATTTCAATCACACTTGACGACCAAGAAGATTTGGATCCATTGAAAACTCTTACTACGCCGACCATTAGCCAACCGATTTTAAGCAGCAAAGACGATTTGGAAATTGATGAGTACATGAATCGGGCCATTTCCAATTTATCGCTCGATAGCCGAGATCATTTGTCGCCATTGTCAAAGTCTGGAACCAAATCACAGAATGCCTCAACGTCACCATTGTCATTGCAATACAAAAAATCATCACCGATTGAAGGCATTAGCGAAGAACCGGGCGAAGAGCTGAACATTCGAAAAACAACCCTCAATGATATGTCAACATCACCGATTCCAATTCATAGTTCGCCAATCATTAAGACGGCCACATCTGAATCGTTTTCGGTTTCAAAATCACCCATCTCATTGCTTAACAACGATTCACAACCGAATCAAGCAATAATCGCAACACCAAGCCCTGTGTCAAAGAATGATCCCGCGAAGGATATCGCTAGTAATGGTAATTACAAGTTTGTTGTTGGGGTTTTTTCTAATTTTTTTCGGGAGAATTAAGAGGTATTTTGTGCATTCACAGGAAACCAAGCACCAGTACAAGAAGAATCTTGGGCTGTATTTGACACAGAAAAAGTGGCGCCAGCCGAAATAACGAATACGAAATCTCCAAGAGGTAAAATCAAAGCCAAATTTAAAATCAAATCAATCGATTAATCATGCGTTGTGTGATTTTAACAGAAGAATCCGCAAAAATGGTTGCCGAATCTCCTTGTTCATCGGACGACAAAGCCGACTGGAAAACGGATAACAAAAAATGGCGAGGCCATACATCGTCATCATCGCGAGATTTAAGCCCATGGGATGATGATGAATATCGATCGCACCGCAGTTTGTCGTCTCATCCAGACAGACACGGTTTCTATATGCGACACGCTCGCCGAATGAACTCCTGCGATGACGAATACGAATACGAGGATGAAAAGGCCCGACGCCGAGACAGGCGTAACAATGGTGAGTTTGCTTGGTATTTATTTGATTTGGCAAGATTCTGACAATTTTTTGTTTATTTTATTCAGGCTCGCAAAATTGGTATCATCCAAGTAATCATCGATCTTGGTCGCCACCAGAAGATGAGAATTGTGATCACGGTCGATCGTTTGATCGTTGTTCATACGAAAGAAGCACATATGGGCCGCCATATGAGAAACGAGATTTGAAATCGATGCCATATTCATCTGATCGCCATCTGTACAAGGGTTATGATAAACGAAAATACATGCGCGACTATGGTCGACCGTATGATATGGACGATTACGGCAGCTATGAACAGCAAATGAAGCATTCACGGAAGGGATATGTGGATGAAGTGTATGAGAATACATCGAATTTTAGTATGCGTTCAAAAGTGCCCAAAGATTATTTCTACGAGCGTGAAAAGCATAGTTTTGATCGTGATAGCACTGAATCGTTCGAAAGCAATGGCCGTCGACGGAAATCGTTTGGCAGCGGTGGCGACATGTGCGGTGGCTTCAACTACCGCGAACGATACTCTTCAGCCGATCGAAAGCGTTCGATGCGGAAATCAAACAAGAATCAACGATCTAATGAAGAGGACTACGAACAAGATTCCGATGGAGATGCAGCCATTCATCGATTGCCACCAACTGAAACGCGCAGCTTGCAACGAAGGCCGAGAAAGAGCAGCGGATCGTCGCCATGGGATGGTGAAGGTGAGGTTTTGTTTTGCTTTGTTTGATAATTCAGCGTTTGGATAAATTAACTTTAAATTTAGATCATATCCCGACAGCAGGTCAAAGATCATGGAAGCGACCAGCTAGTGCTTCGGAATCAGAGAGGAAGTTGGCTGAAAGAAGTAGATTGAATCCGGCCGTGTCTGGATCGGATGGAGAAAAAGATCGAAGGTGAAAAATCATTTCTTTTCAGTTTTCAATGGGGATTTCTCTGGTTGTTCAAATAAAATGAATTCAGAATTCAAATGACCGTTTGATTTTTCATGACAGATTTTTCCGGAAGCCGCGAAGTCGGGATCGTGAGGCTGACATGCGAAGTAACTATGCAACGATGCGCTATCCAAGCGCATCACGTGGTGACGACTACGAATACGATGGAGCTGACTATGATGAGGAGGAAGAGGAACAATTCCATGATATGCGACGAAAGGATCGGCACACCGCCGATTATCGTCGTCGTATCGAGCATAGCCGCAATATGGAAAGCATGCATCGTATGAGCAGAAGCAATCGCGACGTGTGCTACCAAAGCGAAAAGGATCGGTACGATAAGTTTGATTCATTTGATCAGGGCTCGAAAGGTGGTGGCAGCCGGTCATCATCACGACGTGAACATGACTTCAGCTATGAAGATACACCACATCCGAATGTCGGAACGACCAAATTCGATTTTGAAGCGCCCGACAATGGCTTTGAAAGTGATTTCAACACGGCACCGGAGAAAAGTCTTCGATTCTCAACGGATTTTTCGGTGGATAAAACATCATCGAGATTGAATCAAAACACACATTCGATTCCAATTCAGTCGACCGGTGGCAATAGTGAAATGATTTCCACGCCACCGCAGCAAAAGTTGCGCTTTGACGATAAGATCACCGTCTCGAAATTCGATTTATTCGAAGATGACGATTTCTCAAAGGCAGAATTCTCGTTCCAAAATGAAGATCAATGGGTTGAAGAGCTACCGAAAAAGAACAATCTCAAAAACGTGACTTCAATGAAGCGACACGATAACATAAAAAAATCGGAATCGGTCAATATATTCGCACGCAACCAGGACGATCCATTCGAAGATGATGATTTTTTCAATAAATCTTCCGAACAAAATAACAACAATAATTTCGCCAAATTTGAAGATAACCTCTGATCTATTTCGTCATACAAGGACAGCATCGCTATGTCGGGTCGGTTAAATGGTAAAACCAAGCGTTCTTCAACCAATTTACTACAAAACATGATAACGATTAAATTTTCAATTAAAAACATGCTAACCTATGATATTTTATAAATGGAAGCCAATAGCAAATGGATCGATGACAATGCCGACTACGGCCGCATTCCGAATTGTATACGCGGGCCATATATGCGTTTCGTTTCGAAACAAAATTTGAAAAACAAGAACAAAAAAAAATAAATCAACAGTCATAATATTTATAAACAATAAAAGAACTATCATTATTAGAGCAAAACTAAACAAAAACGAAAGAAAAAAAAAACAGATCAATTTGAGTTGTTTTCGGTTGAAAATTTATCAGATTATGCAATATATGCAATCCTAGCTAATTTAAATTGTCTTTATTATTTTTGATCAATAGTAGAAAGAAAAGAACAAAGCAAATCTGTATGTATTATGCAAGCAATTATCGTTAGATATTCAAATGAGATTTATTTCCTATATACGAATGGCAACAGCACAAAAGCGAACGATACTCAAAATGAATCACAAAAAAAAAACAACTAAACAAAAATTATATATGCATTTTTATCATGTGAATAAAACAAAAACGAAAGAAACTCTTTTATACTCATTTAATGATTTAAACTGTACGCGTTTTTTTCTGTTGATAATTTTTTTTCTTCGAGGTGATTTTTTTTTGAAATTCTGTCATTAAATATTAGCACAACTTAATTGAACAAAAAAAGTGAAAATTTTTTAATATTGGTTTGGTGTTGTTTTTTTTCTTGCCCGAACTTTATATGTTTTTGGGTGAATTTCTAGTGAAGAGAATGGGATATTTAGCGCTAATTGATTACAAACATTTATTTGAACAAAACTAAATTGTACTTCACCATTCTGCTTAGTTAAAATAAATTAAATGATAACTAAACGAAACAGTTTTCCCGAATAAATAGATGTACATATATCTTCATATTTTTGTTGTAAACGTTTGCAAATTTTGGAGCCGAAGTTCAACTTAAAAACATGTAAGTAAAAATTACATCTCTTTTTCTCACTTTATTGTATAGTTTAAATTTGGTCTACTAACGTCACTGACAAAAGGAATGTAGACAAACCAAAGGTGGATGGTAGCTTAGAAGTAAAATTTGCAGCACCCAAAATAGTTAACCACTTGAAGAACATTAATCAAAAGAAAAGAAAAAAAAGATAGAACGCAAATCTCTTTGTGAAATTTCGAATTGAATAATTGCTTATATTTATCAAAAACGCCATGCCTTCATGCCATGAATCGTAAACAGATGATTAGCCGAATTACAAGCGATAAAATAGCAAAGGAAGCTTATCCGTACGCCGAAACATATAATTTTTTGCGTGTACACCTGGAAATAATAGCTACAAAGTAGGAATGGTTATCGATGAAGACTTTCTTCAGATAGGAAACGTTGAAGAGTTTGTTGACGATCCAATTAATCCACATGTATGCCAATTCAATGAAGGAACATCACATTTGCTTGTGTCGCAGCCAAATCATCCGAATAACACTCATTCAGACAAAAGAAATCAATCGAATGATGCTGCACAGTACTATTTTTCTAAGGAGAGCAGAGTAATGAAGTCAAAATCAAAGCGACAACCGAAGAAAAAGAATAATGGGACAATTCTATTGAATAATATGTTCAATGGCAACATTCATTTCTGAAGAAAAAGAGAGAGAGAGAGAGAAGACAAAAGGCTCATATGAGTCGTTTGGAGCGAAAATGTAATACAGAAAAGTTGCGCGGAAAAATGTCAAATGAAAAGAGATAGCTATATAGTTCACTATAGTTTACTATACAGTACAATATATAGCTATCCCTTTTCCACTCATTCATCATCGACATTTTTCCGCGCAACTTTTCTGTATTACATTTTCGCTCCAAACTACTCATATGATCTCATGTCGTTCGATATCCAGGTGGAGTTAGACTTACCCATCATCAATTATTTCAAAGTGTTGCTTTTGTAAAGTCGACCATCCGCACCATGTTATTATTATTTCCAATCATTCCACGGTAATAAAAACCAATTTCTATTTGATTCTTACTTTGACTTTATTTCATTTGGATTTATTTACATTCCGTTTCCTTATTATTACATTTCAGACAGTAAGAAAAAATTTTAATGGTTAGAAAACAAAATAGGTTCTTTTTTCTCTTATCGGATGATATTTTTTTTTTTTTTTGGGTTTACCGAATCTACTCAAGTTCAGCATTTTACTTGGGCATTAAATTGATTGCATACTTAAAAATGAATGAAGCCCAAGTAAAACGGCGAAATCAAATCTAAATATTGATTTCAAATTTCACTTACGATGAGAAACTTGAATTGTCCAAATTATAAAGAAAAAAAAGAAGAAAGAATTTGTGTGTTCAACACAATGGCAAAAAAATGTTTCTAACATTACATGAAAATTCTAAACAATTTGAAGTGCTTTGTAATTAATAAATTTGAATAAAATGATTCGAATCACTTCGAGTTTATTGTAAAAAAAACATATGTATAAAAGCAAAGATGGTCTAGATTGCATACCCACAGCTTTACTCATTTTTTTTATCTTCTTCTTTTTAATTATGGAGACAAATTTCATTTTTTTTATATTCTTTTGTTTAAAATTATCTTTACAACTTGTCAACTAGCCACTATTTAAAACACACTCTACCTTGAAGTAAAATTTCGCATAGATTTTCTCTCTTTCTCTTTCTCTTTCTCTTTCTCTTTCTCTTGTCTGCTCATTAAATTGCATGTTCAAAAAAAAAAATCTTTTTCTCCACTGCACTTCAAGCTCACTTGCTCAATTGTAAAACGTTCTTTCAGTTCTTAGATTCGAAAGCGTGATTCGTGAATTTTATTTTATATAAAAGAACGAGGAGGCTGTATTTTTTCTCTTCTTTTTTTATTCATCTACTTAAGGAATTGAAAACAATTGTTTGATGTGATTCTTGTTTTCGATTGAGACTTCCAAAGTTGTGTGTTGTTTTGTTATGCTTGAACAATGCTTACAACTCATTGGTCATCGTCTGATGTGCCAGCCTTCACAGTTGATGCATAGCTGGGCCCAGTATTGCTGCCACCAGTTGCTGATGGTGAATTGTTTAAGAGACTTCCATTTGGTTGCACATCTATACATATTTTATACATAACACATAAATGGCATAGATCAAATCGAGTTGAACATTGGCGTCAAAATGTGATTACCTTGAACTTTAATCGGTTGAGTATCGACATTACGTAAATTGTGTTTGACGATCAGCTTGCAATCGCCACCTTCCATTTCAGATACATCATACACATAGAGAAATCCATTTTGGGTTGCAACCAAAAGCCTGAAAATGAGTGAACGAATGAAAAGTCATGTTTAATTGAGCGTTTACATTGATGATATGTCTGATATGAAAGTGGGAATTGATATCAAATTGAAGATTGTTCAATATTTTTTTCTTGGAGGAAATGGATATCTGATTTCTGATATCTATTGCCTTGCATCTTGCAATCGAACAAAGAAACAAGATCATTTCGATTGTAGGCGCATTTTTGTTTTGTTTCAAAGAATATGTTCACATTTACTTTAGAGAACGTTGAATTGTTGTAATGACACTAATCGGACTGTAGCCGGTGATTGGTAGAACAGCGGTAGCAAAGTCGCGACCTTGAGTGAATACATCCGTGACTTGTGTTGGGAAATAACTGGAAACCGTTTTACTTAAGTACCTGAGAACAACGTTTGTGAAAAAGAAACGTGTGATTATCATAGAAAGAACCCAAACTCTAATTTTAAATTTCACTTTTCATTTGTTTTCATTTTAAAATAACGTTCAATCATACACATACCCCATCCAATCCTCATTTTTGTGATTGTTTTCTTTTGCCTCTGGCGAGACACGTTCCAATTTAAAAACATGTACAGTTTCTGTATTTGAACTACAACATAAATATTTAGAACAGGTGCTAAATGCTAGAGATGATATTGCCACGCAACGTTTGACACCGCGTCGAAATTCGAATAGTTTGGAACCATCTTCAACGGAAAATACACGAATCACGGTGCCTTTCTCACTAGCCGTAGCGATTTCCGTGCCAGCCGAACTGAATGTTATTGCCGCCAGTGGATTGTCATGAGCTGGAATCATAATTTTGGCCTGTAATGTGACCGCATCGAAAATTTGCACTTGGCCAACGGTCGGACTGCCCGGATATGCCAAATAGCAATGGTCCGAATCGGATGCGAGGGCGCACAATCCACGACGATTTGGCGGTGTATCGCGAATTGTGTGCACCACTTTCATATCACGGATATTGTGTATGTATAAGCTCTCTTCCAGGCATACCACCAAACGGGCCCGATTCAGTTTTACGCCAAGAATTGTGTTCGAATACGAGTAGTTGCATATTTCCGTTCCCTTTTTGAAATGACACACCTGTGCGCGCACAGACAGCGACGAGCAAATACAGATATGAATCATTCGAATTAGTCAGAGCCGAATCGAGAGAAGAAAAAAACAGTAAATTCAACAGGCAAGAACATGTTTTTGCTTTGTATACGCAATTTTTTTCTCTCGACTTACCTTGAGTTTACGAGGCGCATTCAATGACACAACCGCCACCAGTGAACTGCTAAATAAACGCTCCACAATGTTGATCTCTTCACCGGAGCTTGTGTAGATCTCTTCTAACGATGAATCGATCGAGCTCAGTGAAAATAATGAAAATCCATTTTTACTGCCCACAGCCAATGATCTACAGAAATGTAAAGATTTTTCTTGTTGTTATTTTGGAAATGATTTTCAATTTTTCTCTGTTTTCATATATGCAAAAACTATAACATATTTCGCCATATCATACCAAGAGCAACGCGAAAACGTTACATTTCTTATCAACAAATGAGAGCAACAACATTGACAGCATTTTTTCGAAATCGAACGTTCAATCACAGTTTTGTAATTATGAATAAATAATTGTTTACTTTCATTGTTCCATTGACACGAATTGAAAAGAAAAAGAAACACGAAATCACTTTTCCAGAACAACACACTCGCGCAAAGACAATGACATGAAATTTTTGAAAAAAAAAACTATTTCCACATCAAATGGTGGTTTTGTAGTCGATGTAAATATAATTTATGCATTAAAAAAAATCACAAATTGTTTATTTACATAGACATATTGGTATTGCCAAAAAAAAACTGCGCGTAATTTCAAGTATCGTTGATATTCATCGTACTGTTCGACGGTTTGCTGTCATTATTGTCACCACATTTAAATTCATCACATTCACTCGCATATACGTAATTCATCTAGTCTAATTGTAGCAACAACAATTATGATGAAGAAGAAAAAAGTGCATTGCTAAACTTACGAGCAATCTTGGTTGAAATTCACGAAAAATCCCATCGAATCGCTATCATTTTGTTGAGACCCACCAGTCAGACTCATCTTCTATCACCCAAATGTCAGATAGTTGAAATGAGATATATATATATATATATATATTCTTTGTATTGAAATACGGATTCTTCGTTCTTATTTTTTGACTTGATGTTGACAATGTTTTCAATTTCTACACACAGTTGTTCGCACGTTCCCCACAAACATCAAGTCGACGAAACGTGTGTGCGTGTATGGTATGTGTATGTATAGTAGATATGGCTGGTTCGATGGTTTGTGTTGACTGTGTGTACGTGTTTGTCAATGACGTTGTTGTGTTGCTCGCAATGGATTTCGCTTCGTTTGAAACACTCAACACTACACTCCGTGTGTATGTTGTGTGGTTGTTGTTGTTATTTTTTCGGGACTCTCTGTTTTTAGTTCGAATGAACGAAACGTGCAGTACTAGCTAATAAAATGAACAGCAGCAGCAGGAGCAGCAGCAACATCAACAACAACAATAACAAAAATAACAAACTGTATTGAAGACTATCATGGGCTCATGTAGATGACTTCGTTGTATCATAGCACACAGACACCAATGAATATTTTAAATTTTTATTTATATATATCACAATAAATTGTCCAAATGAAATTGAAACGAGCAAGAGAAAATGTGCATAACAATGAAACGTCCTCCAAAGAAAAAAAAAACGAACACACAAAAGAAACGAGAACGAGAACAAAACCGTATCAAATGGCTTTATCAGACTAAAAATTCTATTGCAGTATATGCTTGCAATTGTAAAACACTTTTTTTAGCAAATAAATGAAACAAATCTGTTTGAAAATTTAAAAAAAAATCCAAAAATTCTGTTCCGTCAGACGACACTCTTTGAGCACAATGGGGGGAATCAACACAATAAATGTCTCGTCAATTTTACTTTGCATCGAACTCCACTCGATTCAATTGAATCAATTTGGTTAAATTTTCTGTTCTTTTTCTCACTCTCACTATGTCGTTTTCCCAACGAAAATTTAACGTTGCATCGAATTTCTGGACTTTTCAATTTGGATATCACAATTTATTTTCGTTTCACCACAATTTCGCCATATTTTTTCGTGTTTGTTTGAAAATGTGTTGTTTTGACCACTGCTGTTGCTTTTTTTGTTCTTCGTCGTTTCTGCTATTGTTCGTGGTTTTCGTTGTGTTTGCACGAATATTTGTTACGTATGTGAATGTTTTGGAACGAGAGAATGACAGCTGATTTTATGTTTTTGTTTTTTTCTTCGTTTCGTTTCGTTTTTTAGTACAACAATGACAAGAAAATCACCAGTATTTAGCAATCAACGAATACAACACAATCAATTTTTCATTAGTTTACTTTGGCTCACGATGAATCACAGTTTTTCCCATCGATGAAAATGAGCAGTTTAAATTTTTTACGGAAAATTGTACACAGTTTCCCTTTTCGAGTTTAAATGCAAATATTTTTCCAATACGCATACACATGCACATACCGATAGCCAGGTTTGTATGAAGCTAATTGCGATTTTGCAAAAGTATTGCCGTCTCGCACTCTCACATCAAACCATGACATTTGACAGAACGTCGTTCCATCAATACTGTGAACATGTCAGTTTTCTTTTTCTGAGGTTAGGTTAGTTATAAATTCGAACGTGATACTACTCGTTGATTGAATATTGTGTGTTGTCATTGGATTCGATTGGAATTTTAATTTAAATAAAAATAATGGCAAGCACCGCAAGTGAGCCAGAAATTGCCAAGCATGCCGTTTTGGTGAAAAGTGAAAAATTGCCCGATTTAACACCCGTGGTCAAGGGCTATGAATGGAATAATGGGATCGATTATGATCAACTGCTCGGATCATACGTTCATTCAGGATTCCAGGCCACCAATCTTGGAAAGGCCATTGATGAAGTCAATAAAATGGTGGGTAAAAAATGACTTGGAAACCTTTCGTCTTACTCTCCATTGGCAGAATGATAATGATTACATTTTCAGTTAGATTGTCGAGAGATTCCAATTCGAAAAGAAGATGTGGATTTCTATGAAGAGGATGAGTTCATTCGACGGAAAAGCAATTGTACCATATTCCTAGGATACACATCAAATATTGTTTCATCCGGACTACGTGAAACGATTCGATTTCTAGTCGAACACAAAATGGTTAGTTTGTGATTTGTCTTCATCATTTTTTTTTCGGCAAGCTGAATGTTTCGCAATAAACCTCGTTGAAATAGGTGGATTGTATCGTGACCACGGCTGGTGGAGTTGAAGAGGATTTAATCAAATGTCTGGCACCAACATTCATCGGCTCGTTTGAACTGGACGGCAAAACACTGCGTGAGAAAGGGATAAATCGAATCGGAAATTTACTTGTGCCAAATGATAATTATTGTAAATTCGAAAACTGGGTTCTACCTCTACTTGACGAAATGCTTAATGAACAAAAGACCAACAATGTCTTGTGGACACCGTCGAAAATTATTGAGAGGTTAGCTCACAGTGAAGCTAATTCGTATCATAAGACAGCTTCATCAAGTCTGATCAATAACATTATTTTGTGTCTATATTCAGACTAGGCCAACGGATGAATGACGAGTCTTCAATCTGCTATTGGGCTGCCAAAAATAAAATACCAGTATTCAGTCCAGCACTAACGGATGGAAGCTTGGGTGACATGATGTACTTCCATTCGCATCGAAATCCTGGACTGGTCGTTGATATTCTATCTGACTTGAAAAGACTCAATACAATGGCAGTGAAGGCGCTTAACTCAGGTGTTATCATCGTTGGTGGTGGATTGATCAAACATCATATTTGCAATGCCAACTTGATGGTGAGTCATTAGAAACATTGAATATATTCTTTGAATCAATTTTCGAAAGGAGATACTACTTAGATTAAAGTTGAGCGATTTAGATGGATTTTTAAACAAATATTCAATTCTGATCATTTTTCATTATTTGATTAAACCAATCACACCCGTTTCTGCTCATTATTGCAGAGAAATGGAGCTGATTTTTCTGTTTTCCTGAATACGGCGTCTGAATTTGATGGTAGTGACAGCGGTGCTAGGCCCGACGAAGCTGTTTCATGGGGAAAAATCCGAAAAGATGCGACGCCAGTGAAGATTTATGCAGAGGCATCTTTGATATTACCATTATTAGTTGGTCAAACATTTGCCAAGCGACACTTTTTGAATAAAAACATTCAAAATTCGCAACAATGATAACACATGAATATTTTCACTCATTTTTTAATTCATTCGCCTTTAACGAATTTTCATTTGAAAATAACAAGTTGATTTCGATTAAGAATAGGTCATTTGTATGAGAATGTACTGCAGTTTTCTTGTTCTCTTCAATTGGTCTATCGTCTCAAAACCGTAGACATAATGGATCAACTTGAATCTCAAGTCTCGCCTCGATTCCGAACAGCCATATGACCAGTTGAGCAACAACTGACTCTCGTGCACGATGTATTGACAATGTGCTGGTTTTCCATCACGACCGGCTCTTCCCACTTCTTGCACGTAGCTCTCGAAATTCATGGGCATATTGTAGTAAATGACACATCGAATTTCCGCTTTATTAATACCCATTCCAAAGGCTATAGTTGCAACCACAAT